>NW_024070202.1:83538695-84003927 GCF_014754425.2 Oryx dammah
TTTAAAAAAATACAGCAACATATTTCATGCATATAAGGACATGTTTAGGTCTACAAAACTAGAACCATGAATTTTTTGAGAAAATTTATAGTTGGGTCTTATGAGATCTGATTTAAGTATAGTCCTTTTCTTACTGAAATTGTGTATAACTAATTCTAAGGTCCTGTGAATTGGAGAGTGGTTTTAGTCTCTTTGTCAAGATGAGGAAAGGAGTTGAAAAGGTAATAGACTTGCTTGAGGATTCATAGCTAACAATGGAAGAGTCACTCTGTGGCCTGAAGGCTGGGGTTTGTACCACTAGACTTCGTCCTCTTTCTCTTGCCCCTAATTGCTTTGTGGAGTTACAGTGTCTCCCTCTCAAGAATATAAATTATCATATATTCTATATCTCACTGTGGCACTTACTTCAGCAAATACATATAGTATGTGATCAATAGGCTCCTAGAGAGTGTCTGAATTACCATTTAAGAAGTGTCCTACAGTTGAAGAATTTATCTCTGGAAATAAATAAATATAAAATTTGGTTTCAAATGACCTATATGATTTTATTCAACAAAATCCATATTGTCCTCAAGGGGACAAAACTAGTTCTTATGGAAAGGAGCAAAAAGCTTCAGTAGTGCAAGTTTGTTGCTCAACCTTATGTGAAAAAAAAATCTGATTCTTTTTAATTTTTATCATTGGGAGAATCTGACTTGAAATTTTCTCTTTTGAAAGATGATAATGAAAAGATGTTAGGAACACAGACTAACAGGAAGCAACAACACTGACGAAAAAAAAAGCAGCAGGAAGTCATTTTCCTTTTCTTTATAATAGTAAGATCTTACCCTGATATCTCAAAATCAACCTTAGATTTCACTTGTTTATTAGGTATGTATCAAGCACCTACCAGGTATATTGGTTCCAATTGTTATTCTGGCCAGTACATCAACACACTGTATAAAATGAGGAATGATTCAAAGAAGAAAAATGCTTGCTCTCCACTCTTAAGGAATAAACATAATTTGAAATTATGAAAATTTGAAATTAGAGGAAGGAATAGAAAAGGAATTATCAACTATTATGTACATGCAATATGACTGACATTTTATCAAATTAATTTATTTTATACATGAGAAAATTTATGAAGTACACAAAAGTAAAAAAGTCAGCTTCAGGCCAACTCACTCAGTTGTAGGGTGATCAGCTTACCCTAGCTTTCCCAGGAATGTTACAGCTTTAAATCTGTAAGTCCTATATCCTAGGAATATTCTCAGTGCCAGGTAAACTGAAACAACTGGTCAACTCACAACTAGTTAAGAATCAGAATTGCATTCAAATTATACAAACTGATAAAATGGAAAACAATCTGCTCTGTTGAACATCTTATGCTGTCTCCTTGACCCATGTTATTTGCCTTTTCCTTAATCAATTAAAAAAATGTAATAAATTCAGTTCAGTTGCTCAGTAGTGTCTGACTCTTTGTGACCCCATGCACTGCAGCATACCAGGCTTCCATGTTCATCACCTACTCCTGGAGCCTGCTCAAACTCATGGCCATCAAGTCGGTGATGCCATCCAACCGTCTCATCCTGTCATCCTCTTCTCCTCCCGCCTTCAGTCTTTCCCAGCATCAGGGTCTTTTCCAATGAATCAGTTTTTTGCATCAGGTAGCCAAAGTATTGGAGTTTCAGCTTCAGCATCAGTCCTTCCAATGAATATTCAGGACTGATTTCCTTTAGGATGGATTGATTGGATCTCCTTGCAGTTCAAGGGACTCTCAAGAGTCTTCAACACTACAGTTCAAAAGCATCAGCTCTTTGGTGATCAGCTTTCTTAATGTAATAATGAAACAGAATTTAGTCAACAAATAGATCAAAAAATAGCCTCCCAAAGAATCACTTCTTGGTGATCACTTTTGTTAGTATGTTGAATTTGAGACTGAGAGCAAACCTTGTTGTGTCTTACAGGTAAAATAACACTTGTTTTACAGGTAACATAATACTTGTTATGTCTTACAGGTAATGGGAAAACATCCTATAAAATCTCTCGTGTGTGTAACAAGGGTAGGCTCATGTCAGTTGGTGGGAGAAAGCAGCAATAGGAAAGAATCCTGCTAATCTACAGTATTAAACAATGGCAGTCAACTAGAAGCCCCATATTCTAGTATTACAACACAATTCCCTTTGTTTCAAGAGCCATCATAATTGTGTAGTGGCCTCACTGAAACCATGATAAATATAGTTGTTCCCTATTAATCAGTATGAACATCTGCAACAATTACTCATGCAAAGAATAATGATTTAGCAGCTGTGCATGCTAGAATAAGAATTGTGTAAGATTTAGGAAGACAGGGATAATACACATATCATTCTGACAAAAGCTCCAGGGTTCATGATTTATGATTTTTACCCTTTAGTAATAAATACAAATTATTGCTTGTGAAGACATAAAACAAAAGTATATTACCTTAAGCAATGTCCATGTCTGTTAATATTTGTTGATGTGCATTTGGTTAATTAATTTAACAAGCAGAAAAAAAATGTTGTTGTTTTTCTAAGTTTCTCTGAAAGTTTCTCACTGGACCTTAAGTTCTCACTCAATTGATATTTCTAAAGTAACATGTGACTTCTCTGTACTACTTTAGTTGTCTCCACTTCCTGTTTAGGATTATGTTATATGGTTGACAGAACAGACTCAAGAGCACTGCACTTGAATTTGTCTTAGTGTCAAGGAAAGTTAGCTATGTGATTTTCTTATCTCCCTTTAACTGCCCAAACTATTCCAAACTAATTTTTTCCCCAATCACTGTCTCTGCAAAATCTCCTTATACCTTAATCTAATGGACAATTTTCTTCCCTCATTTTTTACATAGAAGCATTTGGCAAAACTTGGCTTCCATGACTCTACCAGTTTCTTCATAAATCTCAAACATACATATTAGGTACAACCAGTGTTCTGCTAAAGAAATCTCAAAATGGGGGTGGTTCCTTGAAGTTGTGTTCTTTAATGTGATCTCAGCATCATTTATTCCTGTTTCTCCAAGGCCCATCTAAACACTGGTACAAGTCTCTTATCTACTGCCAGATTGCTTTCTTCTGCTCTCCACATGTATATTCCATATCAACTTCAAATTCAGTGAATCCAGAAGTAAAACTTCTGAGAACCGCACCCCAAGGTAATCACAATTCCTAACATTCAAGTCTTTGTTTGCTACCAATAAAATTTCAAGTGTTACTCCTTCTAATACCTCAACTCCAAAAAGCCTTTGACTCCAATGAGACTTTGAATATTTCCCATTGTTATCTTCAAAACATACTAATTATTCCCTTCACACAGGTGCTTAAGCTCAATGGTCTATCATTTCACTCATGCCACTGTATACACTATCCATTTCCCCTAGCTAAATTCAAATACACCTACTCTATCTGAGTCAAGGCATATGAATATATCTTTGGAGAGGCTCTAAACCATGAACATAGGTATCATTTTATATTTATATTCAATAACTTTATAGACTCATAAATATACCTATTGCATTCACTATCCTAGGAAAATATTTTTACCCTCTAACCAACACCCTATAAAAATCCTAAAGACTATCACTAGGCTTATGAGTCTTGCTTCCTGCTTGTACTCTAATGCTTTTTTCAAGGCATTCAAGAAGATACACTAAGGCATATATATGGAATTTACAAAGATGGTAACAACCCTATGTGCAAGACAGCAGAAGACACAAAAATGTATAGAACAGACTTTTGGGCTCTGTGGGAGAAGGCGAGGGTGGGATGATTTGAGAGAACAGCATGAAACATGTATATTATCAGATGTGAAACAGATCGCCAGTCCAGATTCGATGCATGAGACAGGGTGTTCAGGACTGGTGCACTGGGATGACCCTGAGGGATGGGATGGGGAGGGATCTGGAAGGGGGTTCAGGATGGGGAAAATATCTACACCCATGGCTGATTCATGTCAATGTATGGCAAAAACCACTGTAATATTGTAAGGTAATCAGCCTCCAATTAAAATAAATAAAAATTTTTAAAAATGCCAAAAGCAACTTTGTAAAAAAAAAAAAAAGAAGATAATTTCCAGAAGTTCCCAAAATTATATTCACTATCCTCTTGGCAACTGAAGCCATAAATTCAGCCTTCTTTATGCTAGTCACGCCATGTTTAACTTTATTTCTAAAGCTGAATGCTCCAATTTTATATAGGACCCATCCCCTACTAAGCACTAATGGATAGCAACTATCTTCTAACGTTATGTCATATTTTTCTTGCCTATTAGTGTACATAATTTTATTCTGTTCATCCCTATATCTGCCTCCAGGCATACAGTAATTTTCTTTGATCTCGGAGATCAGCCCTGGGATTTCTTTGGAGGGAACGATGCTGAAGCTGAAACTCCAGTACTTTGGCCACCTCATGTGAAGAGTTGACTCATTGGAAAAGACTGTGATGCTAGGAGGGATTGGGGGCAGGAAGAGAAGGGGACAACAGAGGATGAGATGGCTGGATGGCATCACGGACTCGATGGACGTGAGTCTGAGTGAACTCCAGGAGTTGGTGATGGACAGGGAGGCCTGGCGTGCTGCGATTCATGGGGTCGCAAAGAGTAGGACACGACTGAGGGACTGAACTGACTTAACTGAAGTAGCAAAAAAAGAAAAAGAAAAAAAAATCCTCGAGGATTCGCAAGTATTAATTTTCTGCATTTCCTTTTCTTTAATTTCTTTACAATTTTCCCAAATCAGGCTTCCATGATTGGTTTAATCTGATTGCTAAACATTACATTATTTAACAATATATAGCATGTGAAAGTGGTGCTAAATCTTTCTGTCTTGAATACTTTCTTAACTTTAGTGACGGCTAGGTCTTTTGCAAACTAAAACACAATTATGTTTGAATTACTAAGATACACTTTCCTAAAGGAGGATGCAGCCCTGACCAAGAATTTATGGCTTGGCAGGTAGGACATATGTCAGGTTTTAGCCTCGAGTAGCAACTTGCCCTTTAGGTAGCCATCCTTTTACTAGACTCAACTTGCTCAACTGTAGCAGGCAGCCTTGAGAATAAAATTCTCTTTAGCTCTCTTTCCACCTTATTGCCAGTGCCATCTCACTTTCCTAATCTCTAAATGTCAGAATGATCCCAAGACACAAGTTTTAGATGTTTTCCCTATTTATACTAATTACCTAGGTGACATCATTCAGTCTCATAATTCAAATACCATCTACATATTGACAGCTATAAAATATATGTCTCCAGGTAAGTACCAGGTAAGTAAAACTTAAAATTGCATATGCAACTGCTTACTCAACATCTTAATTTGGAGAACAAATACTACGTCCCAAATATATTATGTCCAAAGCCAGTTCCCAGGTTGTCCTCCTCAAATCTGCTCCTTTCCTATCTCATCTCAGTAATTGGCAACTTGTCTTCCATTTTCTTAGGCCATACCTTGCCTCCTATATTTCTCTCACAATGTACATCTATTCTATTAATAAAAACTGTCAATTTTACCTTCAGTTAACTCCTGAATTTAACTACTTCTCACCTAACACACTAACTCAAGTCATCATTTTGTGGTAGGAGACTATTACAAAAAAATATTCTCTTTTTCTCCCTTCTGCCTTCAGCTTATACCATCCGTCATCAAGACAAAAACCAGAATTTCTGGTTATAATATAGTTCATAATACTTCACAGCTCTTCTCAAAATATTTCATCGTTTACCTTTTCACTTAGAGTAAAATCCAAAGACTTTGCCGTGGTTTAAAAGGCCACGCCTAGTCCACTAACTGTTCGTGGTGCTCTAGTGCTACTAGCTCCCTTTTTATTTCTCAAACATGACAAACACACTTGCACCTCAGCATTTTTGCACTGGCTACTCTGTCTTGAACAGACTCATACATGTGCCCAAATGGCACCTTTTATCACTTACTTCAAATAAATCTCTGTTCAAATAGCACCTCAGCAGTCTTACCGGTTACTAATATTTAGCCTGCTCCCTACATCCACTTTATGTTTTTTTTTAAACTCATATTTGTATTCCCTCCTATATAAAACAGTGCCTGATATAATAGAGGCATTCAAGAAACTTTTGTTAGAAGAATGAATGAAAGTGTAGTTGAGGGGTGGTGATGACTCTATAGCCTTAATGACATCTCATCTTTCATAGTTCTTTTTTTCAAGAGCATAACAATGGTACCAATATAAATAGATTATTGAAAGAGTAATGAAGATTTTCCAGAAAAATAAATTGCAGCATTTTGTCTACTGCTTTTTAGAGAGACTCTCTGGATCAACAAACATTAGCTGGAAATACACCCTACATAGGACAACTCATGTATTTCCTTCCACAGCTAAGATATTTCTCCACTGTCAAGTTCCAACACCGCACACATTTTTCCACAACTGGCTTTGAAAATTAAATCCATTTTGATTACTGATGACTTAAATGACAAATGCAAGGTCCCTTTCCCACTGGATATAAGGCCTTTGACTTATTCTGTTTAAGCATTTTCAAAGAATGCATACAGAATAAGGCTCATTTTTTGCTAAATAATATTATAATTCAGCTGTGGCCAGGAACGATTAATTAAATGATAACGTTTATAACAAATCATATACAACTGAAGGGATGTACTTTTTATCCCCTCCTTTGTTAAGATGCTACATTGTGCTAATAAACACATACAACTCTTATGTTTCAGGAAAATTCAGAGAGAGGAGAAAAGGAGAGAGAATAATACTTATCATATGACCCGTGAAAAGTATTGCTTTATAATGACTAGAAAATTATTTTCCTTCAAATACTACAGGCAACTGCTGTTCCAAAAAGCTTTATTCAACAATAAAGTGCAACTTTCAGGGCACTCAACCCTTCTTAGAGCCTATGCATGATTATAAACTTGGCTAGCATAATTTCCTTTGAGATTTAAATAATTTATTTAAGAGCCTGAGATTCTGCTTTATACTCCTAATTCTTCAGAAACAAAGAGAACATGAATTTAATTTGTAGACAGTGAATAACAGTGTAATGTAGACAGTGTAAAATAAATATGATTGAATAAGACCATTCAAAGGTCATTTTTTGTGAAATCAAAATTCAGCTGGTAAATTTCTATTGATAAATGTTTGTCTTCCAAAAAATATTCTAAAAACCATATGCATGGCTATTCATGTTTCTTCTTAGAAGTCTTCAAAGTCCAGTTGCAACTATCATTTTAATCACAACATATTTGCATATACATGCCTGCTTTTTTAAATTTAAATACCAAAACTAATTTATAAAATAAGTGATTCAATATATTGATGAATACTGAGAAGTGAAAAGCTTCATATGAAACTTTTAACTTGGATTATAGTCATTTAATCACCAATTATTAGTATAAAAGCACAGTGCCAACCACAGTGAAAAAACTAAAGTAGTAAGGGAAAAAGCATATAAAATTTGGCAGATGATGGAATGTATATAATAGCTTATAAAATTATTCCAGTGTTCATTTTCACTGATGTTTTAGTGTTTATTTTAAATTGTGATAAAATACACAAAACATAAAATTTACCTTCCTAACAATTTTTCAGTGTACAGCCCAATAATTCTCACTATCTCCTAGAGTGTGAACAAGGTGAGGGACAGGGAAGCCTGGTGTGCTGCAGTCTATGGGGATGCAAAGAGTTGGACATGACTTGGCAACTGAACAACAACAATCAGTAGTTCTAAGTACATTCATGTTGTTGAGCAAACAATGTCCAGAATTCTTGTCATCTTACAAAACTGAAAGTCTGTAATCATTAAAGAACTCATTCTCTCCTGCTCTTAGACCTTGGCAACCACTCTTCTGTTTCCTGTCTTTATGAGTTTGACTATTCTAGATACTTCATAAAGTATGAGTTCCTTTGTGACTGGCTTACTTCACTTTGCATAATGTTCTCATAAGTTCATCCATGTTATAATATGTATCTGAACTTGCTCTTTAAGGCTGAATAATATTCCATTGTATGTGTATATCACATTTTGCTTATCCATTCATCTGTCAAAGGACTTGTGTGTTGCTTCTATCTTTTGGCTATTGTGAATAATGCTTCCATGAATGTGGGTGTACAAATTCAAGACCTTGATTTCAATTAATATATATATATATATATATACACACACAGACACAGACACAGACACACACACACACACACACCCCTAGAAGTGGCACTGTTGTCTCATATAATTCAATTTTTAACCTTTTCAGGAACTGCCATACTGTTTCCTATAGTAGTTGCACCATTTTAAATTCCCACCTACAGGGCACAAGGGTTCCAATTTCTTCACAATCTTGCCAATACTTGTTATTATCATTTTATTTTTATTTTATAAATTAATTTTTAATTGGAGTATAGTTGATTTAAAATGTTGTGTTAGTTATTGCTGTACAGCAAAGTCAGTTAATTACATATATGTACACATTCACTCCTTTTTTAGTTCTATTCCCACTCTGGTCATTACAGGGTATTGAACAGAATTTCCTGTGATATTCAGTAGGTTCTTATTAGTAATCTATTCTATGTAGAGTAGTGTGTTATTATTTTAAATAGCAGACATACTAATAGGTTTGAGGTGGTCTCTCTTTATAGGTTTTTTCTACTACTTTTTTTTTTTTTAAATTAACAGGCCATTTTAGGACAAATTAGTTGAAATTATCTGGTTGAGGATAAGTCAGATGGAAAAAATGCAGCAGCAGAATGGCATTTTTAGGGAAATATAGTTATAAAAAATGAAAACTACATTAAAAAACACCATAATTACTAGGGTGCTCTAATATAACAATACAATATTCAAATGAGAGATATAACTTTACTCTAGAAAGTTAAGCATCTCAAGATGAATTGAACTGTAGACCTTAAGACCATCTAAAGGAGACATAACAGCTCCCTGGGCCATTGGAAGCAACTGAAATGTGAAAGATATTTAAATACAGCTAAAGCAAAGAGGTTTTTTTTTTTTTTCCCCATCATAAAAAGGAGGTCCAGGTTCTTGGCATACAAACATAAGTCATTTTTCCTTCCCTCAAGAGACCTACTCTCAGGTCAAGTTTTTATATAAACGTATTAATATCTTCTGTGTGGGCAATAATGGTAGCTGGTATTTTAAAGCTTGTCATTTCTGCCACTGAAATTAAAATGTGTTTTACATAAACTTTATGTTGTGTATACATTCATCCACAAGACATATGTATATTAATAATCCACCTGTATTTTTTAGGTTTCTTACAGAATCTTTTACTTCATATAGTCTTGCCTATGAGTATGACTTCTCAGAACTTATTTGAAAATTAAGATATGATGGCTGTTCCAGACATGACACCATTCTACATAAAACAAGTGCATATGTGTCTTAAACATACCATAAAGCAAGTGTTACAAGAACATAAAAATAATCCCTTAAAAATAACTCAAAGTCAACTGCTAGTGAAATCTATCAGATTGCTATTATTTTCCCTCCTGCATCAGCTCACACTAGTTTCCAGACTGTAGCTATATCATTCAGCTCTGTCTGCGCACATTATCTCCATAACCACTCCAGGATACTCTCTCTCCCATGACCTGACTCCAGAATCATACAGTTTTAAACCTATATGCCTCTCCTTACAGTAGGTATATTATATGGCTGGATGACAGGTACAGTATTAATGTTAGAATCCCTCCAATGGCATCTGTCAAAAGCAGCACTTTTAGTAGATGAGATCATTTCTCAGCCCTATTTCACAGCATAAAATAAGCACTGCCCTCTACCAAGAAATCTCAAAAAGCTCAAGATGGCTTTAAAAATTCATGCTGTAAGATCTTCTGAAGTTTATTCCAGTAAAAATAATAAAAGAAGCCATGACATTCTCTTATTAAAGAAAAACCTTAAATAAAAATATTTGCATGTTTCAGATTTAGGTAAGCCTTTGAAGGAAATGGAAATACTACTGAAATAAGTCAGAAGAAATTAATTATAGCTTGCAATAAGCTTTGTCCCATATCTTATTATTTTAATGTTTTCGATTTTAGTTCATGTCATAACCAGAGATATTATCTTCTAAGGTCAAAGCCAAAGTGTTAGTTACTCAGTCATGTCTGACTCTGCCACCCCATGGACTGCAGCCCACCAGACTCCTCTGTCTATGGGATTTCCCAGGCAAGAATACTGGAGTGGGTTGCCATTCCCTTCTCCAGGGTATCTTCCCAACCCAGGGATTTAACCCAGGTATCCCAAATTGTAGGCGGATTCTTTACTGTCTGAGCCACCAAAGATAATTAAAATGGTTCTCCTTTAGTATCTCACTCCATGTTAGATACATCATTCTAAGTGAAATCCCCTTGGCTAAGATAGGGCCCTATGCAAATATTTTGCTTACTGTACTTTATCAATTCTGGCCACCAAAATCTTTACTTTCAATATCTTATCTCAGTATCTATATATAAATATGTCTGGATATTTTCTCTAAGTCAAGGAATAATAGGTTAAATTAAGAATGACTGAAACTGAGTGAAGTTGCTCAGTCATGTCCGACTCTTTGCAACTACATGGACTCTAGCTTACTAGAGTGGGTTGCCATTTCTTTCTCTAAAAAATGACTGAACTGTCCCTATATTATAAATGTTAATTACATTATACTGCTCAGATAGTTTAACCATATTATGTCCATAAAGACTAAATACAAATATTAATTAATTTCCAATTTACTCTTGACTAAAATGGAAGAAAATCTAGTGTAACTTTTAATATATTCTCTAAACTATTCTATTCAATAAATCTTTATTGAATATCTCCCTTGCGTCAGCCTCTGTACTAAGTACTGTGGGTAGACAACACATTTTCCTGGAGCCCAAAGTGATCCCTCTCATCCTTGTCTTACCCTGGTAATGCTGACCTTGTCATATTAAATTCTTCCTATCCTATGTTGCTCTCTTATTTCTCAGAACATATTACTATCTGTAGAACTCAAACTCCACATCTGAATCTGCTCAAGTTAATATGAAGTACACAATCTTCAGGCTTTCCAGGTGCTGCTAGTGGTAAAGAATCTGCCTGCCAGTGCAGGAGACATGAGAGACGTGAGTTTGATCCCTGGGTTCAGGAGAGACCCTGGAGTAAGAAATGGCAACCCATTTCAGCATTTTTGCCTGGATAATTCCATGGACAGAGGAGCCTGGAGGGCTATTGTCAGTCCATGGGGTCACAAAGAATCGGACACAACTGAGCACACACACACAGACACAGTCTCAACTCCTGAGGTGGTCAGCTCCAATATCACGTCTAACTTGCTGCCTTCTAAAGGGCTTATCTCAATGTTAACCCTTCTGGCAATTCTGCTTTTATAGCAAAGCACACTCCTCTGAAAATCAATCCTCTGCTCTTTTGTGACATTTTACATAATAAAACTGGGAGGAAAAGCATCTTGCTGGCTCCTTCATTAAAGGAACAATTTCCCACTTGGGATATGAGCTGGGAACATGTTCTTGCACTGAACAGAACCTGGACTGCTATGAAGTCCTGTGTGATACCATTAAGCATGCCTTGGTGAAAGGATTCAGCAGGGTTTCTATTTAATCACAGAGCTCCATCTTTATACATGCTATTAATACAATAGCATATCTTGATAACAAGAATCAGCAATTGCAGCCATAATATTTCTGTTATAATTTTTCCCTGAAATATATTATCTTGTCAAAACTCTAAAAATATCAATTAAAATGGCTATAAAAACTTTCTGAGCAGAGGACCAGTAAATAAATGCACAGTGCAGGTAGGTAAAAAAATTTATAAAAAGACCCTGACACAAACCGCAAAGAAGAGATGAAGGGACAAATCATGAGAGAATGAGGCTAACCAGATGTATTTTTTTTTTCCTCAGCGATAGGCAATAGCACAGTTCAGTTTCATTGTAGGTGAATGTAATGGTTCTTGTGAATGTGTTATTATTTTAAGTGGAATATCAATCTGTACATTAAGCCTGCTGTTGGGCTTCCCTGGTGGCTCAGACAGTAAAGAATCTGCCTCTAATGTAGGAGACCGGTGTTCAATCCCTGGGTCAGAATGATACCTTGGAGAAGAGAATGGCTACTCACTCAGTATTCCTGCCTGCTATTAGAGCTAAAAGAGAAGTAAAGACTCAAAGGGTAGCAAAGTTGAAATAATAGAGGTATCTCTAATTTTAGTCTGCATGGAGATAACAGTTTCTAGTAACAAAAAAAGGAAAAACTACAAGAATATTTTTACTCAGAAAGAAAAAAGCAAATTACTCTGTGAGTCAATACAGAGTTAGAATTATAAGCACTGAAATTAACTGGATAAATGACAGCATGATAAAGAGCATAGCACAAAATCTAATTCTTCCCCTTGCATGCGTGTGTGCATGATCGGTGGGTGACCCCAGATACTAAACCAGATTTTTTAACTATATAATAGAAAAACTTTAAATTTCAGTTTCAAAGACCTATTATTTCCATTAGAGATATTAAAAGTTTTAATAGGCATTGTTGATGTTAATTTTTTTCTCCTCCTAGCATTCTGAATGGTATTACCTATAAACTGCAGTAATGAATTCTCATTTAATGAAATATTAGATATTACTCTTAAGACTATAAAATCTTAGCTCTGTACAGATACTCAGTTGTGTCTGACTCTTTGCAACCCCATGGACTACAGCCCTGTCCATCACCAACTCCCAGAGTTTACTCAAGCTCAAGTCCATTGGATCAGTGATGCCATCCAACCATCTCATGCTCTGTAATCCCCTTCTCCTCCCATCTTCAATCGTTCACAGCATTGGGTTTTTTTCAAATGAGTCAGTTCTTCTCATCAGGTGGCCAAAGTACTGGAGTTTCAGCTTTAGCATCAGTCCTTCCAAAGAATATTCATGACTGACCTCCTTTAGGATGGACTGGTTGGATCTTGCAGTCCAAGGGACTCTCAAAAGTCTTCTCCAACACCACAGTTCAAAAGCATCAATTCTTCGTTGCTCAGCTTTCTTTATACTCCAACTCTCACATCCATACATGACTACTGGACAAACCATAGCTTTGACTAGATGGACCTGTGTTGGCAAAGTAATACCTCTGCTTTTTAATATGCTGTCTAGGTTGGTCAAAACTTTTCTTCCAAGGAGCAAGCATCTTTTAATTTCATGGCTGCAATCACCATCTGCAGTGATTTTGGAGCCCCCCAAAAATAAAGTCTGAGACTGTTTCCACTGTTCTAAAGATATATGAAAAGGTGGATCAATATTACTAATCATCAAGGGAATTAAAATCAAAAGCACAGTAGGATATCATCTTACATCCGTTAGCAAGGTTACTATCAGAAAGACAAAATATAACAAATGTTGGTAGAGGTGTGGAGAAAAGAGAACATTTATATGCTAGTGATCCGAGAATAAATTGGTTCTAGCCATTCTAAAGAATTTAGAGGTGCCTCAAGAAATAGGGGCCCACTCTAGCGTTCTTGCCTGGAGAATCCCAGGGATGGGGGAGCCTGGTGGGCTGCTGTCTATGGGGTTGCAGAGTTGGACATGACTGAAGCGACTTAGCAGCAGCAGCAAGAAATAGGGACTACCACATAACTCACTTCTGAATACACAGCCAAAGGAAATAAAGTCAGGATGTTGAAGATATTCCTGTACTACCCACATTCACTATAGCACTATTTACAATAGGCAAGATATGGAAACAACCTAAGGGGCCATTCATGGATGAATGGATTAAAAAAAAATGTAACACAGAAACACATATACAACACAGAGGAATTATTATTCAGCTATAAAAAAGGAAATCTTGTCATCTGCAATAACATGGATGAGACTAGAATACTTTATTTTAAGCAAAATAAACCAGACACAGAAAGACAAATACTGTGTGATCTCAATTTTACATGAAGTTTTAAAATTTAAACTCATAAAATCAGAGTTGAACTGTGGTTGCCAAGGTCTAGGGAAGTATGGAAAATGGGAAGATGTTAGTCAAAGGGTACAAACTTTCAGTTATAAGTTGAATAACTTCTGGTGATCTGATGTACAGCATGGTAACTATATTATTATATTATCTACTTGAAATTTGCTAACAGAGTAGACTTTAAGTGTTCTCACCATAAAAAATAAGGTAACTATGTGAAGTGATGGTTTTGTTAAATAATTTGATTATGGTAATTGTTTCACAATGTATTCAAAGATTAGAGCATCACTTTGTACATCCTAAACATATACAATTATTGTCAATTACACTTTGATAAAGCTAAAAAAAAATGGAGTCACTTTTAAAAAGCCAAAAGTATACCAAATCAATCCTTCAATCATTTAGCAAGCATTTATGAGGTATACATATATAACTTATCAATACTGGGCAATGTATTAGAAAACATGGAGCCTGTATTCCAGTGAAGGAATTGATCAAAATAACAATATAAATACATTTTATAAGAAATTTTTAAAAGTAACGAATTTGACAAAATGTATCAAAACAAGAAAAGCATGGGGGGTGCTAATTATCAGAGGATTATTATGGAATGGTTGCCTTTTTAGAGATTAAAAAAGGATTCATATATGAGGAAGGTGAGTGGCCAGAGAAGTGACCAGGAGCAGGTGCTCTTGGTGAGGTAACTTTTCCATTATTGAAAATGGCATGCATCTACAAAAAAAGACACCAGAGATTGCTGTCTCAGTGGTCTCTAGAAGAGATGTGGTTAGGGAGAAAACTGGGGTCATATTGGAGTCTCTTATACCTTGGTAAGAAATATGAGTACTATTTTAAGTACACTGGCAGTTACTGATTTTAAGGAAAGAGGTCCAGTTTACATTTAGGATGATAACTTTTGCTGCATGCTTCATGGGGGAACAGACTGGAGAGGGCAAGGACACCCTTATCCTATTAAAGGGTGGTTAGAAAAGGAATATCTGAGAAAGGAAGACATAAAATAGGAAGAAAACCCGGTATAATTTTATAATAGCTGAGAGCTTCTATATTAAGTTGTCATCAGCTGCATAGACTGCTGTATTTCTAATTTAACAGAGTCTGATTTTTAACCCCAAAAGTTACTTACTTCACAATATAGCAGGCTATTGAGAATCATAAGAGGATACTGAGTGGTCTACTAGGATTTACTTAGGATTTAGAAACAGTTATATTTCTAAAATTTTTCCTATTAAAGATAGACTTAAGTCTTTTATGCTGCATGTAACATGTGAAATGTCTGTGTCAGTCAAATGAGGAAGGTATAAATTATAAAGTCAAATGAACGATTTTGCTGAATTAACTCTTTTCCTTCATACTTTACCAATTTTGCCCTTGTTAGCTTCTGGTCTGAGAGTAGACTGTAGAGTCAAACTTCTGGTGTCCTGTCAGTCACACCTGGCTATCACACCACTGGCTGATATTCTCTAAATTACATTAGAGTATTTTAAAGAATCAAAGGTTTATATAATTCTTTCATGGGACCTAGGACCATAAAACAGGTGGTGCACCTCACTATATTTGTATCAGTATAGATATAACATTTCATTGAAATTTACATGTGAATTACATTTATAATGATGGTTATCCATTTGTGTCACAAAATACACTGATAGGCTTAGGAATGCAAGCTAAAAAAATTCTTATCACCTGCATAATAACAAACCCAGTTAGAACAGAAACTTCATTTAAAATTAATGTTATTTAATAGCTTTGTGTTTTCCAATGTAATCAGCAAAAAGTTCAGGCAAATTTTTCAAATACTAAGATGTTATCAAAGTTTAATTCTAAACATGCAATTAGTTTTTAATTCACTTTGATGAATGCAGTGTATGTGAATTGTTCATAACTACAGCTCTCTAAACAGATCCACAATTTCCAACTGAAACAACATATCTAAGTATGAAAGTTTATTCAAATGTCCACTTGCTGAAATTAAACCCTTTCTTAGTTTTTCAACAAAATATATATATGTGATCTTGCATTGTTCTCCATTTTGTATGGAATGAACTGCTTTTGTCTGTGTCTTCTGGGTCTCTCGCATTATATATCATTTTGTGCTTTGAAAACATTTCTAATAATCAGAATGTGTTTTCATATTATTCTTCTAAGGTCAGTTTGATGAAGATAATATACGTTATACAAAAATTCATATTTTAAAATTTGCTCTTCTAAATCTAAACTATTATTATCTTTTCAATATTTTGAAAACAAAAAATTTAAGCTGTTCAATTTTCATTTTTTCTTTCCTTAACTGCTAATTCACAATAATATTCTAAGTCCTTTCACCCACTTATGGCCTCAATGTCTACATCAGTAAAATAGAAGTGCCAAATGGGACTTTTAATACAACTTATTAAACCCATTAAACCACTCTAGATGAAGACATAATGATCGGAGGAGGAGGAAGAGGAGACAAGGGGAAGGAGAAAACATTCAGATCACAGGGGAACACAGTGAAAGCTACCAAGTAGTGTAAGTAGATTTGCAATGGTACTTAAACCCATGAGGTCTGAGTCTTCCCAGAGCAAAATGGAGACAGTACCTTTCTTAGAAACAAATTACCTATTATAAATTTGCTTTATCATATTAAAATATCATGGGATTTAAAAAATAAGTAGAATAAATAACTTTATGGTAATGATAGTTTCAACAACTTTATGAAATGTTTGGTCTGAGTTAATTTTAGTCTTAGAAGGCACTTTAAATTCAATCTTACTTAATTTTCAGGGACATTCTTTAATCAAATCACTCATGTGGGCCACCAGTCACAGATTTCAACCCAATTTTACAACTGAGCTGGCTGAGGCAAGAGGAATTAAATAATGTGTATAACTTACAAGGTGAGTTAATGATGCAGTTGAAGGTAGAAAATGGCACCTTTTGTCTTCCTTTTAGCCATTACCTCCTAACACTTAAATTTTCTTTATCACTGGATGGAGATTTATATATTTAGAAATGAAATAGATCAATGAACAAGTAGTAGACTGGTGATAGATAATTTTGAAAAGAAATCTTCAGAATAGAATATGGCAGACAGAAAAAAATACACATTCACACATTCAACATAGACACGTAATACCTAATATTGATTATTTTCTTATCATTTGACCCTCATTAATTACAATTAATCATACTGGTGGTTTATGAAGGTTGTATAACTACTATGTTCACTTTTATATGATTTCCTACCTTTCACTTGTTTTGGTTTACTTACCTTCATTCATGTATTCATTAATTCAATCATTTATCTACTCAGAAACTGTTAGATGCTGGTTCACACAGATAACTAAAGTATGATCCCTCCCATCAAAATGATTATACTTTCAAAGGGAGAAACAGAATCAATCACATAAGATGGTGCTTTAAAATGGAACACTAAATATTTATACAGGGTAAAATTGGGAAAATGTGAATTGGTGGGTCAAGAAAAGATTCATATTCTTATTATGTATTCATATAGTTAATCCATTAGACGGGGAATGAATGACATGGTAAGCACTGGTCAGGCTCATATTTCTGCAGTCCTCTGGCTGAATATGACAGTCCTAAACATGGAGGACTATTTAGGACTTTAAAAAGCCTCTTGATGAAAGTGAAAGTGGAGAGTGAAAAAGTTGGCTTAAAGCTCAGCATTCAGGAAACGAAGATCATGGCATCTGGTCCCATCACTTCATGGGAAATAGATGGGGAAACAGTGGAAAGAGTGTCAGACTTTATTTTGGGGGGCTCCAAAATCACTGAAGATGGTGACTGCAGCCATGAAATTAAAAGACGCTTACTCCTTGGAAGAAAAGTTATGACCAACCTAGATAGCATATTCAAAAGCAGAGACATTACTTTGCCGACTAAGGTCCGTCTAGTCAAGGCTATGGTTTTTCCAGTGGTCATGTATGGATGTGAGAGTTGGACTGTGAAGAAAGCTGAGCTCTGGAGAACTGATGCTTTTGAACTGTGGTGTTGGAGAAGACTCTTGAGAGTCCCGTGGACTGCAAGGAGATCCAACCAGTCCATTCTGAAGGAGATCAACCCTGGGATTTCTTTGGAAGGAATGATGCTAAAGCTGAAACTCCAGTACTTTGGCCACTTCATTCTAAGAGTTGACTCACTGGAAAAGACTCTGATGCTGGGAGGGATTGGGGACAGGAAGAGAAGGGGATGACAGAGGATGAGATGGCTGGATGGCATCACTGACTCAATGGACGTGAGTCTGAGTGAACTCCGGGAGTTGGTGATGGACAGGGAGGCCTGGCATGCTGCGATTCATGGGGTTGCAAAGAGTCGGACACGACTGAGAGACTGAACTGAACTGAAACATGGAGGAGGGTAGAGTCCAAGTTAATTAATGTCAAATTCAAATAATTGAGATGTGTTACTTAGGATAGAAACAATGATTGGGAGTGCAAATGATTATTGGAGAAGGTAAGCCACATATCAAAAGGTTTTCTGGATCATTAGACAGGGGGATACCAATAGTATCAAGCCTCAAACTTATTGTACTTTTTGTTTATGTGTTCTCTCATTTGCAGATCAAATTTATCATTTTTTCTTTCCATTTCAGTTACAACTGCTTCTGGGTTGGTTAATTATGTTTTTAATTTCCACATTCAGACTTGATTTTATGTTCCATACTTCAGTTTACTGCCATTTTAAAAGTCTCTGAAAGATGACTGAAAAATGTATAACCAGAACAAAATTTAAAATAGATGGGATAGCATTTTCAAGACAGAGGTCTCTTTATTCAAACAAATACTATAGAGGCAGACACGTCAAAAGTGCCCTTTCCATGTCACATCATTTGCTAAATTCAAGTTGCAACCTTTAAGTTTGTTCATTTCTCTTACTTGACTTGCATTGACTGTTCCTTAATGGAGAAATACATTTAAATTTCAGAAATTCTGATCAACGTTGTACTTCAACTCTTTTGTGGTTAGTTTGAAATTTTTTCTTTGCTCTGAGCTGCCTTCTACAATCTTCAATTCTTCATATTTTTTGCTCTTGGGTTAGTACTGAATGGAGTGATATATCTTCTATAGAAAATTCCTTGCTCATTTGTGGTCCTTGAGGAAAAGCATGTAGGTACAAACATGCAAAACTAGCCTGCTTGGTTTAAATTTCTATTGCATCTCTTCTGATTCAAGTTTTGCTTTTTCCTGGTTCTTGGTGTGACAATGATTTTCTATTGTATCTTGGACATTTTAGCTATTATATTAGCGACTCTGCTTCTATTTAAACCTTTTATATTTTGCAGTCACCCTTTTTTGGTTTAGCACACAACTTACTCTAATTTTGTGTGCTGTGGTCTTGGTGGCAATTAAATCTTCAAAATCTCTGCAGTGATATTTTTGGTCTACTTGAGCGACTTCACTTTCACATTTCACTTTCATGCATTGGAGGAGGAAATGGCAAAACACTCCAGTGTTCTTGCCTGGAGAATCCAGGGACGGGAGAGCCTGGTGGGCTGCCATCTATGGGGTCACACAGAGTCGGACACGACCGCAGTGACTCAGCAGCAGCAGCAGGTATTCCTGGTGTTCACCAGGGCTTTTGCTGGAGGGTTAACTCAGGCTGACTACTTGGTCCCTCTAGGTGGAGGAAGGGAGAATTACTTCCCAGGCTGAGTGTTTACTGAGGTAGAAGAGGACCTTTCCAACTAGGCTGCTTGCCATGGAAAAAGGGGATAAATGACTCTATATTATCCAGAGGTCCAGGAAGTTATAAAATAAGAGATAACAGTCCTCAAGAAATTTAATTATTTAAGTTGCTATTTGATATATTTATCAAGGGGATACTTGCTTATCCCATACATTGATATAATAGAACATTAATAGGCAGTAGTGTAGGAGAAGACTCTTCAGAGTCCCTTGTATTGCAAGGAGATCCAACCAGTCCATCCTAAAGGAGATCAGTCCTGGGTGTTCATTGGAAGGACTGATGTTGAAGCTGAAACTCCAATACTTTGGCCCCCTGATGCGAAGAACTGACTCATCTGAAAAGACCTGATGCTGGGAATGATTGAGGGCAGGAAGAGAAGGGGATGAGAGAGGATGAGATGGTTGGATGGCATCACCAACTTAATGGACATGGGTTTGGATGGACTCCAGGAGTTGGTGATGGACAGGGAGGCCTGGTGTGTTGCAGTGCATGGGGTCGCAGAGTTGGACATGACTGAGCGACTGAACTGAACAGTCCATGGGGTGGCCAAAAGTCAGACATGACTGAGCGACTAACACTTTCACTTTCAACCAGTTTCATATACTTCATACAGCATTATTTATTAATATCACATTGTATATTACAGTCATAATAGTTATCTTATAAATGGAAGCTTGCACCTTTTGACCATCTTCATCCAATTTCCCCAGCCCAGCTTTGCCAAAGACAAATCTGATCTCTTTTTCTATGAATGTGTTTGTTTCTGAAGTGTAATTAACCTACAACACTATGTTAGTGTCTGTTATAAAATATAGTGATTATATATTTCTATATATTTCAAAATGATCACAATAAGATAAATCTTATTATGTCACCAAAGTAAGTTACATAGTTATTGACTACTTTGCCCACACTGTACATCTTATATCTATGACTCATTAATTTTGCCACTGGAAATTTGTACACCTTAATCTCCTCACCTACTGTTTCCTCTCCCAACCCCTATCCCTGGAGCAAACATCCTTATCTATAACTCTGTTTCTATTTTGCTATGTTTGTTTTCTTGTTTGTTTTTTTCTTTATATTACACATATAAGTGAAATAATGGAGAATTTGTCTTATTCGTATTTTCTTATTTGTCTGACTAGTTTCACTTAGCATATTGCTTAGTTATTAAAAAAAAAAAAAGAATGAAACTTTTCCATTTGTGACAATATGGATGGACCTTAGGCTATTTTTTTAAAGTTGCTAAGTAAGAACTTCACAATGCTAGTTGAGAACTAGTACAGTGGACAATAGTCTTAGTCTCTTTCGATCATCCAGCAAATTCTCTTTATCACTGAGGGATCTGAATGAAAAGTAAGAGAATCATTGTACTTACTTCCTAAGACGTTTGTAACAATTAACTTCAAATTTAGTGGCTTAAAACAACACAAATTTATTCTCAGTTTTGTAGATCAAAAGTCCACACTAAGCTTCACTGAGCTGAAATCAAAGTGTTGGCAGGGTGTAATCCCTCTGAAGGCTCTATGTCTATCCTAGCTTCTGGTGGTTGCCATGAATTTTTGACTTGCTCTCAGTTCAGTCGCTCAGTCGTGTCCGACTCTTTGCGACCCCATGAACCGCAGCACGCCAGGCCTCCCTGTCCATCACCAGCTCCCGGAGTTCACTCAGACTCACGTCCATCGAGTCAGTTGACTTGCTCTACATCACTCTAACCTCTGCCTCTGTGGTTGCGTATAGATCCTCTGTGTATGTAATCTCCCTCTACTTCTTTTATAAGGACATTTGTGGTAGCATTTAGGGATCACGTAAAAATTCAGGATAACTTGCTCTTCTCAAAATCCTTAACTTAAACATACCTGCAAAACCACTTTTCCTCATAATATTCACAGTCTCCAAAGATTTGGGCATGGACATATTTTTTGAAGCCATTATCAGTCTAACATAACTACTTTTTGAAAACTGCCCTTAACTTTTCAAGCGCAGGAGTAAGAATAGGAACTAAGAAAATGAAAAAAGATGGATCCCCAATATACTGATATCCTAATATTCAGAACCTGTGAATATAACATGCTATGTAACAAGGTAGAATTAAGGTTGCAGATAAAAGAATGTTACTCAGCTGACCTGAGATAAGAAGGTTATCCTGGATTATTCTGGCAGGCCTAATATAATCACTGATGCTGATACAATTTTTGGCTGTAGGCAGCAAAATACAGACAGGGGTTTGTTTCTTTTGCTATCACAAAGATCTGGCTCTGCACCCTGTTCCAGCCAGATGTTGATTCAATTAAATAAAATAAAGATAATTATATCTACTTTATAGAGTTGTTTTAAGGATTACAGATACATAGTATTAATGCTAATTATTTGTAGATATTTTAATTTTAGCATTTCTAATGTTGAGATGTGACTTAAAATGAACACTTTCTTACAATTACAATTACTGACACTCTAAAATCTCATATTTTATATTTGAGGTAATGGAACACTTTATAATCTATAATCCCATGCAGATTAATAACTTACACTTCTATACATAGGACTTCCCTGGTGGCTCAGACGGTAAAGCCTCTGCCTACAATGTGGGAGACCCAAGTTCAATTCCTGGGTCAGGAAGATCCCCTGGAGAAAGAAATGCAAACCCACTCCAGTACTCTTCCTTGGAAAATCTCATGGAGGGAGGAGCGTGGTAGGCTACCATCCATGGGGTTGCAAAAAGTTGAACAGGACTGAGCAACTTCACTTTTCTATACATAGAATTATTACAATTCCAGATACATAGTGGGTATTAAATTGTAACTATTCTGAGTATAATGGCGTGAGATGGTCGAAATAGAAGTGAAAAAGTTGATTTTTAGACTTTTAAGTCTAAATAACTGTGTAACTTAAAGATACAAATAACTTCCCTGATGGCTCAGTCTGGTAACGAATCTGCCTGGGATTCGTTTGAGGAGACAAAGGTTCGATCCCTGGGTGGGTAAGGCATTCTGGAAGAGGAGATGGCAACCCACTCCAGTATTCTTGCCTGGGGAAACCCATGGATAAAAGGAGCCTGGAGGGCTACAGTTCATGGGTCCTCAAAGAGTTGGACACGACTTAGCGACTACTACACCACTACTAACACCAATGGTATAAATACTGGCATAAGAGAAAGGTGTTCATCTGAAAAGTTGGGGCCAAAAGGCTGACAGAAGTGCTCAAAAAACAGTGAGGAGACAAACTGATTATAATCATTCCACATAACTTCTTCAGTGAGTTCTGAGTTCAGACAAAGCAGATGTGAGTGAGCAAAAGTTGAAGGAATTGGAATTAAAATATTTTAAAGTAGAGCGTAAACGGCAACATTCAGTAAAGAGGAAAATATAACAATGGAAGTGTTAGAGGGACTAATTAGTCGATGGATTACAAGGCTGTACCGTATTTTTGCCACTTTCCCCACGCGGGACCCCCGTGGACTTCCTGTGCTCTGTTCACCAACCCTGGGCATCACTACTCCCAGGCAGAAACCCCGTGGCTTTGCCTGGGACCAGAGGAGAAGTGGGAGCGTCACTCACCTTTCTTAAACAAAAGAACACAACCTTTTTCCATCTTCCTGCAAAGCCGCCTGAATGAGTCCGGATGTTCCACACCTCATTCCCTGTTTTATGCACCACCTCCTCACCTCTGTGGAACTCCAGGCCTTATAACCTGGCCTCATCGCTTGAGAATCTCCGCCGCATTGCACTTTGCCCCGCAAAGTAGTCTGACAACGCCTCTGAGCACCACTGCGCATGCGTGCGCATTTGCACCGTAGTGGCACCACAACCAACCCCGCCACTCGTTTTTATGTCAACTCTTATTTCAGAAATGTCTCCTTGCCAGCTGTGGTTAATTTACACCATTAATTTCAGGTGAGTTAGCCAATTTGCCAATTTCCCCTTTAGGGGAAAGACTAGGGTCAGTGGAAAAGCGGCCTTTTCGCAAGAGCGTGTCTCCCAAGTCAGGACACAAGACTGAAAAAGGACTCTTTCTACAGAAATCTTCTTCAGGTACTCTATACTTTTGCTGTTGTTTTGATACACTTCTTATTCCACTTAAAGGCAGACGTCAAGGTCCCAGACGCTTACTCTCCTACATACTTTTGGCCACTTCAGTCAGTGTTCCGGGAAATTAGTGGAGGCTAGGATTCATGGTCCATGAAGTAACACCAGCTCCTCCTTGGTTTCAGACAGTGTGACCACAGGTGTCCCCATGGCCCCCAGGAAAAGCCATTAGGAAGAGAGGAGTACATTGTACAGGTGAGAAGAAAAAAAGGCATTCCGTTTTGGCCCTCTTCTAGCTACTTAATATTCATTTGCAAATATGTTTCTACTGGTGAAAGGATGGCTTAGTCCTGTCAGTACATTGCCCCTCCCCCCTTCGGCACGTAGTAAATTTTTTTATCGAGTCCCACAGATTGTGTATTAAAAATTGTAGAGGATATGTATGAGGTAAAGGGTAATGTGCAGCCCCCCAGGTGGCTCAGTGGTGAAAGAATCCCCCTGGCAATGCAGGAGATACAGGCTCAATTCCTGGATAGGGAAGACCCCGCTAGAGAACGAAAGGGAAACCCACTAGAGTATTCTTGCTTGGGAAATGCCATGAGAAAAGGAGCTTCATGGGCTACAGCCCATGAGGTCGCAGAGTCAGGCACGGCTGAGTGACTAAGCACAGCACAAGTTTCTTCCTACAAAATTACTTTTTCTTTAGAAAGGTAACCAACAAATTCTTGCTGTGGTTGATCTTTGAAATTGAGTTTTGCAGGGGGTGACCTATTTTAATGCCTATTCTTAAGGTGTTAGCTCTCACTCTTAATCTTGATCCTTCTAAGTGCCCTGATGATAGCTTCAATTCTTTACCCCTTCAAATTGGTGGATTTGAATGTGAGCCTGTAGCCCCTAAGCTCCGTGTTCTAAATTGTATTTCAGCTAGAAGGAATAGCATGTGTAAAAATACTTGCTCATCTCTTTATTATCCCACCAGTGTTTTGCCCCATCACATTGATGTGTGTTGTCCTCATGTCTCATTTTGTGTATGTGAGCTTAAGAGTTGGCCAAAACATCAAGGGAAAATTCCATGTAGATTTTGAGAATTCATTTTTCTAGGTTTTCTCCTCTCCATGATGCTGCCCTTCAAATTTTATCACAGTTAGCAGTCCTGAAGTGCAGATACTTTCTCCTCTGCCTAGTCAAACTGTTGCTTTATGCATAAATTATACTCTTTTGTTTTGCTGGGTTTAATATGGCACTCTTCTCAATTGCATTCCTTCAGTGATATTAGCTCCTCGAGTGTTATCTGAGTATATTGCTTTCCAGTGTCTGAAGATAGTCACTTAGGTAATGTGTGTGGGCCATGTTTTATAGTTGTATTTACCAGGTTTAATCTGATACAAAAACAAATATGATACTTCATCTTAGCTAGCATTGATTGTCTCTACTTTTGAGACTCTGAGGTGCTAAGTATTTTAGACTTTAATTTGTATGAAGTGGAAATCCACTGAATAGTTTTAAGCAATAGAATGATTATTGTTTTACAAAGCTTATGCTAGAAATAACATGGAAAATATTGAAGGATAATTACATTGGAGTCATGGAGAAAATTGAAAAGGACATAGTTGTAACTTAGGAAAAAATAAATGAATAAGAACCTGGAATAAAATAGTAGAAAGCAGAAAGAGATTGCAATAAAATAGGAGACAGCTCTTCAACTTAGGAGGAAATTACCTTTTCGTATATCTAGGGTTAAGGTGAAGGGGAAAGGCAGGAAGATTAGTGTGAAATATTAATATAATGTGAAATATTATAGTAAAATGATTTGGATTAGAGAAGATAAGGTTGGACTAGAATACACTCAAAGTAGTGATCAAATTTTGGGTATATCTGTAAATAATAAAGTAAGGATTTACAGTGGAATTGAGAAATAGATATAAGGGACCAGATCTGATAGAGTGCCTTATGAACTTTGGATGGAGGTTAGTGACATTGTACAGGAGGCAGGGGTCAAGACCATCCAAAAGAAAAAGAAGTGCAAAAAAGCAAAATGGCTGTCTGGGGAGGCCTTACACATAGCTGTGAAAAGAGAAGTGAAAAGCAAAGGAAATGAGGAAAGATATACTCATTTGAATGCAGAGTTACAAAGAATAGCAAGAAAAGATAAGAAAGCCTTACTCAGTGATCAGTGCAAAGATATAGAGGAAAACAGAAGAATGGGTGCCAGGAGCCAGCATGGGGAATCCCGCCCGTGGCAAAGGTCATGAGGAAAGGGGCTTGACAATTGCAAAGGCAGGATCAACCCTCAGGGGTCCCCCTGGATTTTCTTGAGCATCTACCCCCAAAACCAGAGTCTGCCTGCTTTACTATATTATGCCTTTCACCAACTCCTCTGACATTAACAGGGGGCTGTCCCCCCACCACCTTTTTCTGGAAGAAGTTAATTTAGAGCTTTTAGATAATAAATCTCCTGGGTATAATAAGAGTGTTTCAATCCAAAAACCCCTCTGATGGCTTTATAGGCTGCCTACCAGACTCTTACAGCTACGCATGTGATTGTTTGAGGCTTCCCGACTGCAAGAGGCACAGGAAGCTTAAAACATCCTAGGAATGCAGGGGCTTCCAAGGAGTCAAAATCATTTAGAATAGGACTGATTAAGGGTTTCATTTGTTGAGCCAATCAGTTCAGTTTAGTTCAGTCGCTCAGTCGTGTCCGACTCTTTGCGACCCCATGAATCACAGCACGCCAGGCCTCCCTGTCCATCACCATCTCCCGGAGTTCACCCAGACTCACATCCATTGAGTCCGTGATGCCATCCAGCCATCTCATCCTTGGTCATCCCCTTCTCCTCCTGCCCCCAATCCCTCCCAGCATCAGAGTTTTTTCCAATGAGTCAACTCTTCGCATGAGGTGGCCAAAGTACTGGAGTTTCAGCTTTAGCATCATTCCCTCCAAAGAAATCCCAGGGTTGATCTCCTTCAGAATGGACTGGTTGGATCTCCTTGCAGTCCAAGGGACACTCAAGAGTCTTCTCCAACACCACAGTTCAAAAGCATTGATTCTTCAGTGCTCAGCCTTCTTCACAGTCCAACTCTCACATCCATACATGACCACAGGAAAAACCATAACCTTGACTAGACGGACCTTAGTCGGCAAAGTAATGTCTCTGCTTTTGAATATGCTATCTAGGTTGATCATAACTTTTCTTCCAAGGAGTAAGCGTCTTTTAATTTCATGGCTGCAGATACCATCTGCAGTGATTCTGGAGCCCCCCAAAATAAAGTCTGACACTGTTTCTACTGTTTCCCCATCTATTTCCCATGAGGTGATGATTCCAGCTTGTGTTTCTTCCAGTCCAGCGTTTCTCATGATGTACTCTGCATAGAAGTTAAATAAGCAGGGTGACAATAGACAGCCTTGACATACTCCTTTTCCTGTTTGGAACCAGTCTCTTGTTCCATGTCCAGTTCTAACTGTTGCTTCCTGACCTGCATACAGATTTCTCAAGAGGCAGGTCAGGTGGTCTGGGATTCCCATCTCTTTCAGAATTTTCCACAGTTTATTGTGCTCCACACAGTCAAAGGCTTTGGCATAGTCAATAAAGCAGAAATAGATGTTTTTCTGGAACTCTCTTGCTTTTTCCATGATCCAGCGGATGTTGGCAATTTGATCTCTGGTTCCTCTGCCTTTTCTAAAACCAGCTTGAATATCAGGGAGTTCATGGTTCATGTATTGCTGAAGCCTGGCTTGGAGAATTTTGAGCATTTCTTTACTAGCATGTGAGATGAGTGCAATTGTGCGATAGTTTGAGCATTCTTTGGCATTGCCTTTCTTTGGAATTGGAGTGAAAACTGACCTTTTCCAGTCCTGTGGCCACTGCTGCGTTTTCCAAATTTGCTGGCATATTGAGTGCAGCACTTTCACAGCATCATCTTTCAGGATTTGAAGGACTAGAAAAGGTCAGTTTCCATTCCAATCCCCAAAAAATGCAGTGCCAAAGAATGCTCAAACTACTGCACAATTGCACTCATTTCACATGCTGGTAAAGTAATGCCCACAATTTTCCAAGCCAGGTTTCATCAATATGTGAACCATGAACTTCCAAATGCTCAAGCTGCTTTGAGAAAAGGCAGAGGAGCCACATCAAATTGGCAACATCCACTGGATCATGGAAAAAGCAAGAGAGTTCCAGAAAAACATCTATTTCTGCTTTATTGACTATGCCAAAGCCTTTGACTGTGTGGATCACAGTAAACTGTAGAAAATTCTCAACAAGATGGGCATACCAGACCACTTGACCTACTTCTTGAGAAACCTGTATGCAGGTCAGGAAGCAACAATTAGAAATGTACATGGAACAACAGACTGGTTCCAAATAGGAAAAGGAGTACATCAAGGAAGTATATTGTCACCCTGCTTATTTAACTTATGTGCAGAGGACATCATGAGAAATGCTGGGCTGGATAAAGCACAAGCTGGAATCAGGATTGCCAGGAAAAATATTAATAACCTCACATATGCAGATGCACCACATTTATGGCAGAAAGCAAAGAGCAACTAAAGAGCCTCTTGATGAAAAGTTCAACATTCAGAAAACTAAGATCATGGCATCCGGTCCCATCACTTCATGGCAATAGATGGGGAAACAGTGAAAAAGGTGGCAGAGTTTATTTGGGGGGGGGCTCCAAAATCACTGCAGATGGTGACTGCAACCATGAAATTAAAAGACACTTACTCCTTGGAAGGAAAGTTATGACCAACCTAGACAGCATATTGAAAAGCAGAGACATTACTTTGCCAACAAAGGTCCATCTAGTCAAGGCTATGATTTTTCCAGTGGTCATGTATGGATGTGAGACTTGGACTATAAAGAAAGCTTTGTGCTGAAGAATTGATGCTTTTGAAATGTGGTGTTGGAGAAGACTCTTGAGAGTCCCTTGGACTGCAAGGAGATCCAACCAGTCCATTCTGAAGGAGATCAGCTCTGGGTGCTCATTGGAAGGACTGATATTGAAGCTGAAACTCTAATACTTTGGCCACGTGATGTGAAGAGCTGACTCACTTCAAAAGACCCTGATGCTGGGAAAGATTGAGGGCAGGAGGAGAAGGGGACAACAGAGGATGAGATGGTTGGATGGCATCCCTGACTCTATGGGCATGGGTTTGGGTGGACTCTGGGAGTTGGTGATGGACAGGGATGCCTGGTGTTCTGCAGTTCATGGGGTCACAAAGAGTTGGACACAACTGAGTGAATGAACTGAACTGAACTGAGACATATACATTTAGAAGACCTAGTTTTTCATATGTCCTCAGTGCTGTATTCTTACTGAATTTAAACCTTAACACATGAACTACAGGAATGTGAGAAAGAATCTGAAGCCTTTAAAGTTTGTATTCCTAGCTAAAAATTAGGATATTTGTCATGTAACAATAAATGAGATAAATTGAAATTAAATTATTTTGAACAGAATCTAATAAACAGATATTAACAAAATGTAATTTATTTTATTTCACTTTATGTGGGAGAAATAAAGGTATAATCCAGTTTTTGTTGTTCTCATTCCCTTTGTGCTTTCAGTTCTAAACAGATATAATTGCAAAACTCAGCATACTCTGTTGATTTAGTATAACATTTAAATTTTACTCAAGCTCTGTGTGGTTGGACTGACTGAGCAAATATTCACTTCTTCCTTCACCTACTCCACTGGATTTTCTTATTTTACTTTCATATCCCACTAACATGGCTTGGTCGGATTATGTGCCTCTGCTTTAATGGGACATGAAAGGATGCCAGTTCTGAGCAGAGGCCACTTGTCCTCTTGACAAGGTGGCATATGTTCTTTTGTCTGTGTCTCCAGAATGAGACAGACCTGTTATATATGTGAATGCAAGCCTAGTGAATCCTGGGAACCCGGTCAGGCTCAACACAGCAACAATCAACAACTGCAGATTCAGGAGTGAGAAATAAATTTTTGTTTTTTTAAACTTCTGGATTTGATCAATTGTTTATTGAATAATAATAATTTCAAGTAATACAGAAAATGGGGAGAGGAAAACATAGCACATGACATTTCATTCACACAATTTCTGGGGATATAGCTCTTTTCTCCATTCCTATTTCTAGATCCCTCCACTTTCCTAATTGTCCCACAGCAGCTCAGTTTTGCACCTTCTCATTATTCTCCTTTATTATACAGAGTTATTTTCTTCTTGTGAGTGAAGATTGGGTGTTAGTTCTGTAGGATATATTTAAATAGATAGAAATAACTCTTTAAGAATGAAATTACACTAGAAATGGTGAAATAAAGAAGTACTTAATTTAGCTGGAGAAAATAAGTTAATGGGAAGTGCAGAGATTACTAGAATTTGGGTAATTTTCTTTTTGTAACAGCAGTTATTAATCCTAAAATATTCTGCTTAATTAAAAGTTATGAAAATATTTATTAATATTCATACTATTTTTACCCACATCCATGGGTTTTGTTATCAACATTATTTTAATCTATTTTTATAATATCTAACATCAAAATTCATTGTGTAACCTAATTTTTATTGATCTGTTTTATTGATTTTCACGCTCAGGTAGTTTTTTTCCAGGAAGGACTTAATTGCCTTTGTCTTTTATTTGAACAATAACTTGTTTGGTTGTAGCATAATCTCATGCTTCCTTCTCTTAAAATGTTTTATTTTGTTCTCTTGCAGTTTGGCATTGCATTTAACTGAGAATTCTGAAGGGAACCAGATCACCTTCTCTAGTCTAAATAATTTTCTTTCTCTCTCCACTTATCTGAAAGATTATCCTTTTATTTAAGGTACAACAACTTAACCAATAAATATATTGATGGTGCATTTATTAAATTTCTGAGTAGAATAAGGGCCATTTCAATTAAATTCAGTTCTTTAAATTTCATGAAGTTATTATGTATTGTGATTTTGAAGCTTGTAAAATTTTATTTATTAGATATTTTTTCTTCATGGACACTACCTCTATAAGCCACATTTATCTGAATTCTGTATTTTTCGTCTTCTCTGTAATTTCTTTACTATTTTCACTTTTTCTCTGTATTCACGGTGCTAGTTCCCAGTCTTTCTTGAATGTCATTAATTTCAATTTTGTTGTTTTTTTTCAGTCACTGAATTGTGTTTGGCTCTTTGCAACCCTGGGGACTGCAGCACTCCAGACTCCCATGGTCTTCACTCTCTCTAAGAGTTTGCTGAGATTCATGGCCATTGATTCAATAATGCTATCTAACCATCTCAGCCTCTGTCTCCTCCTTCTCTTCCTGCCCTCAGTCTTTCCCAGCATCAAGGTCTTTTCCAGTGAGTCAGTTCTTTGCATTAGGTGGCCAAAGTATTGGAATTTCAGCTTCAGCATCAGTCCGTCCAATGAATATTCAGGACTGATTTCCTTTAGGATGGATTGGTTGGATCTCCTCGCAGTCCAGGTTACTCTCAAGAGTCTTCTCCAACTCCACAATTCAAAAGCATCAATTTTTTGGCACTCAGCTTTCTTTATAGTCCAACTCTCTCATCTGTACATAATTACTGGTAAAACCAAAACTTTGACTAGATGGGCCTTCGTCAGCAAAGTAATGTCTCTGCTTTTTAATATGCTGTCTAGTTTGGTCATAACTTTTCTTTCAGGGAGCAAGCATCTTTTGATTTCATGGCTGCTGTCACCATCTGCAGTGATTTTGGAGCCCCCCAAAATAAAGGCTCTCACTGTTTCTGTTGATCCCCATCTATTTGCCATGAAGTAATGGGATCAGATGCCGTGATTTTAGTTTTCTAAATGTTGAGTTTTAAGCCAACTTTTCACTCTCCTCTTTCACTTTCATCAAGAGGTTCTTCGGTTCTTCTTCCCATTCTGCCATAAGGCTGGTGTTATCTGCATATCTGAGGTTATTGGTATTTCTCCTGGAAATCTTGATTCCAGCTTGTGCTTCACCCAGCCCAGCATTTTGCATGATGTACGCTTAGAGGTTAAAGTGTCTGCCTCCAATGTGGGAGACCTGGGTTTGATCCCTGGGTCGGGAAGACCTCCTGGAGAAGGAAATGGCAACCCATTCCAGTATTCTTGCCTAGAGAATCCCATGGATGGAGGAGCCTGGTAGGCTACAAAGAGGTCGCAAAGAGTTGGACACGACTGAGCGACTTCACTTTCACTCTAAGTTAAATAGGCTGGGTGACAATATGCAAACTTGATGTACTTCTTTCCCTATTTGGAACCAGTCTGTTGTTCCATATTTGGTTCTAACTGTTGTTCTTGACTTGCATACAGATTTCTCAGGAGGCAGGTAAGAGATGGGAATACTATTCCCATCTCTTTAAGAATTTTCCACAGTTTGTTGTGATCCACGTAGTCAAAGGCTTTGGCGTGGTCAATAAAGCAGAAGTAGATGTTTTTTCTGGAACTCTTGCTTTTGCTATGGTCCAATGGATGTTGGCAATATGATCTCTTGTTCCTCTCCTTTTCTAAATCCAGCTTGAACATTTGGCAGTTCACTGTTCATGTACTTTTGAAGCCTGGCTTGGAGAATTTTGAGCACTACTTTGATGCTGCTGCTAAGTCGCTTCAGTCGTGTCCGACCCTGTGCGTCCCCATAGATGGCAGCCCACCAGGCTCCTCCATCCCTGGGATTCTCCAGGCAAGAACACCAGAGTGGGTTGCCATTTCCTTCTCCAATGCATGAAAGTGAAAAGTGAAAGTGAAGTCGCTCGGTCATGTCCGACTCTGCGACCCCATGGACTGCAGCCTACCAGGCTCCTCTGCCCATGGGATTTTCCAGGCAAGAGTACTGAAGTGGGTTGCTACTTTACTAGTGTGCGGTATTTTGAACATTCTTTGGCATTGCTTTTCTTTGGGATTGGAAAGAAAACTGACCATTTCCAGTCCTGTGGCCACTTCTGAGTTTTCCAAAAACTCTGGGTTTAAGCCTTTAAAATTATTCACCATCAGTTTTGAATATTTTTTGCCTTGGAATCCCAGGCCATACTAGATATGTTTATATTTTATAGTGCCAGTCTTTCACGTTGTGTGCCTGCTTCCAAACACCTAGGAGAAAGCCACCTTCTAGCCATGGCGGAACTGTCCCTATCCTGGTCTTTAGCTTTCACCCTCTAGCTCTACAGGACGAAAGAACCAACCTTGCTTAAATAGTTGATATAAACCTATCCAGAAAGTACTTATTTTATTCCAGTCTTATCGTCCAGCTCTGAATTGCCAAATCTCTAAATGTGAGTCTTAGTTATTTTAATCTCTAACATGATCTGTTGTAATTCATTTGGGTTAAATAATATACATGAAAACTGTATGTATAATAGGTGCTCTATTCATATTATCATTCATTTGAAAAGAGAAGAGTTTTTTAAAAAGAAGCTAGTTTATACATCAAAGAAAAGTTGTTCTGGATGGAGTTAAACAGGCAAGGATAACTTTATTCAAGGTTATTACATTAAGGGAGAGAGCTTGAACTCAACTCTGTTAAAACCAAAACAAACAAACAAACAGAAAAAAGAGATTTGGAGCACTAGATATGAACTAATGAAAAAATATAGAAAACTACTGAGAAGTTAATCAGTGGATTAGGCTGTGTTTGCTAATTGAAGCTTATGGAAATTAGGCTCCTACCTTTGCACAGAGACTGGGAATTAGGGGCCCTGATTCCCATAATGGTTCCATTTCAAAGAGATCACTCCCTAATTCTTGAGAAAAACATTCCTGGGTTATAAAAACTGGCAAGAAGCTAGAATATTTACATCACAAAGAGGCAAAGAAGGAATTTGTAATTAAATGTTTTTAAGGTAAATGCTCTAAGAAAAGGGAGATCAGGGCTTGTTGTCAGGAAGAAACTACCTAAAGTTTAATCAATCTTAGAGTAACATCAAAGCTATTTTGATCATAGGTAGTCTGAATGGGTGTTTTGTTTTTGTTTTTTCCTCTCCTCAAGGCGGAAAAAAGGTCAAAGAGTTCCTAAATCTAGAATAAGATTTGGGCAAGCCAAAAACATGGGTGTTGGTTGGAGCCTTGAGTTAGCAGCTTTATTGTTTAGATCTGAATGTAAATACATTTTGCTTAGTGGCATCAGTCAGTTCAGTTCAGTTCAGTTGCTCAGTCGTGTCTGACTCTTTGCAACCCCATGAATCGCAGCACTCCAGTGCTCCCTGTCCATCACCAATTCCCGGAGTTCACTCAGACTCATGTCCATTGAGTTGGTGATGCCATCCAGCCATCTCATCCTCGGTCATCCCCTTCTCCTCCTGCCCCCAATCCCTCCCAGCATCAGAATCTTTTCCAATGAATCAACTCTTCGCATGAGGTGGCCAAAGTACTGGAGTTTCAGCTTTAGCATCATTCCCTCCAAAGAAATCCCAGGGTTGATCTCCTTCAGAATGGACTGGTTGGATCTCCTTGCAGTCCAAGGGACTCTCATGAATCTTCTCCAATACCACAGTTCAAAAGCATCAATTCTTTGGTGCTCAGCTTTCTTCACAGTCCAACTCTCACATCCATACATGACCACTGGAAAAACCATAGCCTTGACTAGACGGACCTTTGTTGGCAAAGTAATGTTGCAAAATGTTAATAGTAAAGAAATTTGTGCTTAATGTGCAAATAGCTGCATAGTCACAATTTCATCCTATTTGACCAGAAAATTAATATAAGATTTGTGAATTGGTTGGTTGAACAGGTAGGATACTCAGATGAGTTAGAAGGGTATCATGAAGGCTTTTTACTAGAGAAGGTTGAGATACCCTTCAGACCTATGAGCCTTGTTGGAAGGGCTTTGATAGCTTGGGAAATGTGATCATAGGTGTGAGTGCTGAAACACAATGTGCAGACCTAAAAACTAAGAAGATATAGCTTTACAGCCACACACTGTTATGTCAAAGTTATACACTATGTCAGGAAGTGGACAATTTCCCTTGCCCCCTTCCTTCTCTGGTTCTCTTTTGCTGGTAGAATAACTGAAATAAGATAAGATTAACAAGAGAACATTTAATTTCATAATGTTTGGGAACCCTTCATATATGAGAGGTTTAAAGACAGAAAGCAAAATGAGCTATATGTGTCGTCCTGAACTAAGGATTAGGGGACTGGGGTTTCCAAAGATAGGAGGGTCATTCATAGGATAAGAATGGCAAATATTTGGTAATTAGATGTTTGTCTGCCATATAGATGGGACCACTTAAAATTTATCTCTGGTAATAGCTTTTTTTCCCCCCTCCTGGGGGAAAGTCCCCAGTTTAAATTGTTCTAGGTGATTATTAGAGGGGCAATAGAGCAATGGCACCCCACTCCAGTACTCTTGCTGGAAAATCCCATGGACAGAGGAGCCTGGTAGGCTGCAGTCCATGGGGTCGCGAAGAGTCAGACACGACTGAGCGACTTCACTTTCACGCATTGGAGAAGGAAATGGCAACCCACTTCAGTGTTCTTGCCTGGAGAATCCCAGGGACAGGGGAGCCTGGTGGGCTGCCGTCTATGGGGTTACACATAGTTGGATGCGACTGAAGTGACTTAGACTTAGCAGCAATCTCTTTTCAGCCCGTAGTGTCTCTGTTGCTTTTAATAAAAAACAGTCCATCTGTCAAAAACAGCATATCTTGGGAGGCTTGTTCTGAACCTACAACTGTCAGATATTAACAGTTTTATGGAAATTTATTGTATTTCTGTTTATTTAATTTAAAAGATAATGAAAGATATATATGTATATATAAATTTGCACATACCTGCCCCGTTGTATTTGCTGCAAATCTAGATAGAAAATAGATTAACAAAAATAAAAGTATTAGACATTTCGTTTATAAAACTGAAGTCTTAGATAAATTTTGCATGTAGATTGTAAAATAAATTTAATTTAAAGATAAAGTTCATATTAGCAGATATATTTCATTTGCTTTATTTTTTATTTCCATATCTTTTTATTTTATTTTATTTATTTTTAAATTTTTATTTTCATTTGCTTTATTTTTATACTCTTCAAGAACTTACTGCATTTAAAGTTCTTGAATGGTGACTCAGATGGTAAAGAATCTGCCTGCAATGCAAGAGACTCGAGTTTGATCCCTAGCTTGGGATGATGCCCTGGAGAAGGGAATGGTTGCCCACTCCAATATTCTTGCTTAGAAAATTTCATGGACAGAGAAGTCTAGCAGGCTACTGTCCCTGGGGTCACATAGAAGTAGATACAACTGAGCAACTAACACTTCGTTTTTCATTTTCATATATTAGCAGACATATGTGATTTACTTTTATTTTTATTCTCTCAATAATTTACTGTACTTCAACTTATTTAATACCGTTATATTCTCTATCAATATACAGTATACTGTACTTGAAATAAGGGGAAAATTAGACTGTTTCTAGGTCTTTTTCACTTACGATGGCTTCTATCTTTAAGATACATTTGTAGATATCAGTTCTAGATAATTGAAGGAAATGTTTTGCCTAGAACTTATATACACTTAGACTTTAAGATCTTTGTGCAGTGAATATAGGATAATCAGCCATTTAAGCAGCTTCTTAAGCATTTATTCTGAATTTTATTTCTGTAAGACATTCGGGATAAATTGTGTGTGATCTATAAAATCATGCTTAAACTACGTTGACATTTATTTTTGCTTTGCTTTTCTCTCAATGTTATCTATAATTTTAATTAAATACCTTTACAAATAAAATATCTATATTTTAAAAAAATAAGCTTTGCTAAATCATTTCAAGGTATGAATTACACACTAGAGTTATATAATTTTCTTTGCATGCAGTGACTTTCAGCACTAACTTTAGTACCAAAGAGAATGTGCATATATCACTTCACCTAGATTTCTACTGCTGCTGCTGTTTAGTCACTAAGCCATCTCCAACTCTCTGTGACCCCGTGAACCATAGGTCTGCCAGGCTCCTCTGCCCATTGGATTTCCTAGGCAAGAATACTGGAGTAGTATGCAAGTTGCTTCTTCAAGGGAATCTTCCTGACCCAAGGATGAAGCCTGCGTCTCCTGTTTGGGTGGTGTCACCTGCTTGATAAGTGTATTCTTTACTACTGAGCTACCTGGGAAGCCCAACAATTTTGTAGTGGCTCTTTCTCATTTTCAGTCATTAATATACCTGTTGTATTAATAATTAACTGGTCAAATCAAAGTAAACCTGATGAATTTAAAGTGGGCATGATCTTTGTATTCTATTCTACAAACAAAAAATTCCATTCGTATTTAATATTCCACTGTCTAGACTGAAGTAGGAACCCCTCTACACACACACACACACACACACAAACACACACATACAACCACATACACATACAGAGGAGTTCAAGCTAGAAGAGGATAATGTCATCGTGTGCTGCTTTTTATTTATGAAAATATGCTTTTCATTTCTTTCTGCACTTAAGGGACTTCAGTAGCATACTGCAGAAATATTTCTTCTTTGTTTGTCTATGGAGAATAGTTTCACAGGCATATTAATACAATAGAAGAATACACATAGAGAGTTTATATATTAAAAAATATATATTGTCCTTATATTGTGTTACTTTGAGTTTAGCCACACTGCTGAGGTCAGCAAATCTGTCAGCACTGGGAAATGTCTAATAAGTCTCCAGCCCAACTGTATTTTGACAATAGCACAGTTAAGTGGCAAACACATTGGTAGTAGGAATAAGTGTGCATATGAAGTGAACCAGTACAAAAATAAATATAATTTTATTGGCACTTGCTGTCAACCAATATTTAAGACTGTCTAGGAGATCAAGTTGTTATTTGTATTCTCAATTAATCTTAGTAATATAAAAGTCAGTTCTTAAATTGAACATTGGAGAAGATAGAATGCTTATGATGGGTGGAGTATAGAGATGGCTTCTCCCCTAGTGGGTGAAGGCTGCAAAGGGGCAGAGGAGATGATGAGGTAAAAGGCATTAAACCAGAAAAAATACACAAAAATAAGCCTAGTTAAAATATCTTTCCATTGTGAATAATGTCTGTCTGAATTTCCTTACTTGAGCACTTAGGAACAGTCTTAGTCACACAGTCTTCTGATTAAAGAGTGCTGGAGAGTTTCTCTAAATCAGAATTCAGTGAGCTAAGGATCTGAGGTCATTTGATGTGATGATTTGTGATCCCCATTACAAACTGGGATTTCTAGCAAGTGGACTCAGGTGATCCTCCAGGCCTAAGTATGCCCTTGCTTGTTGCTCTGGCAGAAAAGATTTGACCCTGGTTATCCTTGAATTATGACAGAATATGGTCCACTGGAGAAGGGAATGGCAAACCACTTTTTCTTCCCTTGAGAACCCCATGAAAAGTATGAAAAGGCAAAATGATAAGATACTGAAAGAGGGACTCCCCAGGTCGGTAGGTGCCCAATATGCTACTGGAGATCAGTAAAGAAATAACTCCAGAAAGAGAGAAGGGATGGAGCCAAAGCAATAACAATACCCAGCTGTGGATGTGACTGGTGATAGAAACAAGGTCTGATGCTGTGAAGAGCAATATTGCATAGGAACCTGGAATGTTAGGTGCATGAATCAAGGCAAATTGGAAGTGGTCAAACAAGAGATGGCAAGAGTGAACGTCGACATTCTAGGAATGAGTGAACTAAGATGGACTGGAATGGGTGAATTTAACTCAGATGACCATTATATCTACTACTGTGGGCAGGAATCCTTCAGAAGAAATGGAGTAGCCATTATGGTCAACAAAAGAGTCCGAAATGCAGTACTTGGATGCAGTCTCAAAAACCACAGAATGATCTCTGTTCGTTTCCAAGGTAAATCATTCAATATCATGGTAATCCAAGCCTATGCCCCAACCAGTAATGCTGAAGAAGCTGAAGTTGAACGGTTCTATGAAGACCTACAAGACCTTTTAGAACTAACACCCCAAAAAGATGTCCTTTTCATTATAGGGGACTGGAATGCAAAAGTAGGAAGTCAAGAAACACCTGGAGTAACCTGTGAAGAAAGCTGAGTGCCGAAGAATTGATGTTTTTGAACTGTGGTGTAGGGGAAGAGCCTTGAGAGTCCCTTGGACTGCAAGGAAATCTAACCAGTCTACCCTAAATGAGATGAGTCCTGGTGTTCATTGGAAGGACTGATGGTAAAGCTGAAACTCCAATACTTTGGCTACCTCATGCGAAGAATTGACTCATTGCAAAAGACCCTGATGCTGGGAGGGATTGGGGTCAGGAGGAGAAGGGGATGACAGAGGATAAGATGGCTGGATGGCATCATGGACTCGATGGACATGAGTTTGAGTAAACTCCAGAAGCTGGTGATGGACAGGGAGGCCTGGCGTGCTGCGATTCATGGGGTTGCAAAGAGTCGGACACAACTGAGCGACTGAACTGAAATGAACTGATATTTGTATGTACAATAGAATGACTAATATTTTCATGACTCAGCTACCCTAGTATAAAATAGTGAATTGAAAGAGCTGCAATTCTTAGGAGCATGGAAAATCTTTCCAAGCCTGTGCTACAGCTGTGATTGAGGTCCTGGAGCCTGGAAAAGGAAATTACTCTGCAGTAGCTGTGCTTGTCTACAAGACTGTCATAACCTGCCTGGTAAATTTTCATCTCAGGCCAACCAGAGTTATGTCACTCACTAACCACCAAAATAACTTGGATTTCAAGCAGACCCCCTTCTTAAAAATTTTGAGCATAACACAGAAAGCCTGTTCTTTCTTTCTTTTATTGTAGTGAAATATGATGTTATTGTTTCATTCCTAAGTCATATCCGACTCTTGCAACCTCATGTACTGTAGTCAGCCAGGCTCCCCTGTCCATGAGTTTTCCAGGCATAAATACTGGGGTGGGTTGCCATTTCCTTCTCCAGGTGATCTTCACATCCCAGGGAATGAACGTGTGTCTTTTGCATTGGCAGGCAAATTCTTTGCCGCCGAGCCACCAAGGAAGCCCTTTGGTTAAATATACATAATATAAATTTTACGATATTAGTGTGTTTAGGTGGATAATTCTGTGGCATTAAGTATATTCACATTATTGTGCAAATATCATCACCATCCTTCTTTAGAACTTTTTCATTTTCTCCAACTGAAACTCTGTAACAGTAACCTCTAATCTTTCATTCTCCCTTTTCCTCAACCCATGGAAACCTCTGTTCTATGTTCTATTTCTATGAATTGACTACTCTAGGTATTTTATAAGTGACTGGGTTACTTTACTTGCATACTGTCTTCAGGCTTTATCTATATTATAGAATATGTCAGGATTTGCCTCCTCTTTAAAACTGAAAAATGTTCCATGAATGTATGTGCCACATTTTATCAGGTCATCTGTTGATGAAAACTTTGGTTGTATCTATCTTTAAACTATTGTGTGTAATGCTGTTATGAACATGGGTATAAAAATATCTGTTTGAATCTCTGCTTTCAATTATTTGGGGTTTATACCCCGAAGTCACTCTCCTTAATTTTTGAAGAGAATAATTTCCAGCTTTATTAGCTGCAGCCATAGTGGTAGTGGTAATGTTATAAGTGCCACTTTAATCAAATTTGAGTATAATGCATTTTAATGGTGGTGACAGTAAAGGAGATAGAACTGGACTTTAAGATTTGAAATGCTCCCCTGTATCCCTGTCACCACTATTTGGGTTACTGAAATACCCCAAAAATATATCAGAAACTGAATACATCAGAACTGAAATAAGTTCTGATTTGTTAACAAAGGCACACACATGTTTAGGGCTTTGTTAAAAAAGTTAAATTTCCAGTAGCTATAGGAGTTGAAGCAATGAACATTATATATGTGAGTGACTATATCTGCATTTGCCAATTGGTAGAGCTCAGAGACTGAAGATATATCACCAACCATGTGTAAAAGTATAATCTATTAAGATATTCTGAGAGAAATATCAATAACCTCAGATATGCAGATGACACCACCCTTATGGCAGAAAGTGAAGAGGAATTAAAAAGCCTCTTGATGAAAGTGAAAGAGGAGAGCAAAACGTTGGCTTCAAGCTCAACATTCAGAAAATGAAAATCATGGCATCCGGTCCCATCACTTCATGGGAAATAGATGGGGAAACAGTGGAAACAGTGTCAGACTTTATCTTTTTGGGCTCCAAAATCACTGCAGATGGTGACTGCAGCCATAAAATTAAAAGACACTTACTCCTTGGAAGAAAAGTTATAACCAACCTAGATTGTATATTCAAAAGCAGAGAGATTACTTTGCCAACTAAGATCCATCTAGTCAAGGCTATGGTTTTTCCTGTGGTCATGTATGGTTGTGAGAGTAGGACTGTGAAGAAGGCTGAGCACCGAAGAATGGATGCTTTTGAACTGTGGTGTTGGAGAAGACTCTTGAGAGTCCCTTGGACTGCAAGGAGATCCAACCAGTCCATTCTGAAGGAGATCAGCCCTGGGATTTCTTTGGAAGGAATGATGCTAAAGCTGAAGCTCCAGTACTTTGGTCACCTCATGTGAAGAGTTGACTCATTGAAAAAGACTCTGATGCTGGGAGGGATTGAGGGCAGGAGGAGAAGGGGACAACAGAGGATGAGATGGCTGGATGGCATCATGGACTTGATGGACATGAGTCTGAGTGAACTCTGGGAGATGGTGATGGACAGGGAGGCCTGGCGTGCTGCAATTCATGGGGTCACAAAAAGTTGGACACGACTGAGCAACTGAACTGAACTGATTAAGATATTCAGTTGACTTGTGTACATTATTATAGATCCCCTAAGAAGAAGACAACAAAATGGAACTACACATACAAGAACTTTTGAGAGAAATATCTATGAGAGAAAATGAGAATGGTAATGGTCAAGACTGGAATGCATGTCCAATCAAACTAGGATGCATGCCTAACAGAATGAATGAGAAGGAAAGTGAAGTTGGATGGAAACTGCCATGAATTTTAAGGAAGATTAAAGGGGTACCTCAAGCCAAATTTAGCGATCATGGTAGTCTCAAATGTCTTAGGTTTGGGTTGGTGATAGTATTCCTGCTGTGCTTACTCCCTTCAGGGAACAGCCCAGGGCAAGCACGATCTTGACACAAATATGGCAATGGATTTCAGGGTGCAGTAGCTGGGGCTCCTTTTACAAATGCTTTTTTTTTTCCTTAGTTGGAGATATGGAAAGCACATTCTCATGGCTTGCCACTATGCTCAAGCTATAATTTCCCATCTCCTCAGTATAAGTAGATAGCCAGGCTGCTGCTGCTGCTTATCTCACAGACCTGGGTAAGGTGAAAAGCATTATTTTGCCAATGTAGCAACAGAAGCGCTGTGCCCTCCCACCATAACCTAGCACTGATGGTATCATTTCTCTGTATCCTGCCCATACCATCCTCTTGTATTCAGAAAGGGATCATGATCACTTGAAGTACCTTTTGAATTGTTGGTAATGTCTAGTGAATTTAAAAACTTTCTGATATCTCTCTTCTCTCATTCAGCACATTGTCTTTGTTAAAAGTGAGCAGGCATTCTGCCATGCTCTCCTGTTAGACTCCAAGGAACCTCTAGGCTGATGACTCAGAAAGATGACCTCTTTGAACATATGTGGCCTCAGGTGATCCTTGCTCTTTTGGGACCCAGTTCTATAGTAGTGATACTGCAGGTGGAACCTAGGTTAAATGTTTGTTCTGAACACACAGAAGAAGGAAACTCCACAGTATGATGAAATATCTCTATTCTCTACTTTCTTCAGTGAGAAAAGTGGAATCTTGATTTGAGCTTGAGCGCTGGTTCACAAGCTTCCCTGATTATCTTTCTTTTTATGGTGTTAGCTCAGTAATGCTTTGTCTTCATCACACAAGGAAGTTGTACTAACTTTTTAAAAAATAAATAACCTCTCTTAAATTCCTTGAGAAACTCAGAAGCCTATATGAGGCTGGAGAGGACAATAAGTCATTATCATCACAGTTTCACTGTAGATCATCTTACCATCTTTGTCTGTATTTAATGGATTCCATGGACTTCAGAATTTGACCTTTGTACTCATTCTAGAAAAGGTGACATATAATTAACAGTAAAATTTCTTTTTAGATATATCTTAATATGTATAGCATATCTTTAGAATTTTATATTATTGTTTTATATATTGTAGTCTCTCTTGTATGAAAAGTCATTTAGCTTTGGAAAAGTGCATTAGTAGTTCTCTGTATTACAACAATTTATTTCTTCTCTGCACTTATAAATCTTGGGGGATGATCTTTTAAAGGGACAACTCTTTAGAGGAAAATGCATATAAATGTAGCTCATATATTTTCTATGTGAATATGTTAATCTATAAATATACTGAGCTATTATATATTAGAACAAAAATTCAAATAAATCAGTGCAGCTTAGATTTAGGAATAATACTCAAGAAACAGCATCCCAGATTTTTTGCATCATCAAATTGATACAATTGTAAGAAAACTAAAAATGTCAGAATTTTGTATTAGTATGTGTTGGATATTGTATTCAGATTTCCCCTAAAGATAAAAATTAAAATGATATACTGACATAAGATTTTTCCCTGTTTTAAGACAGTGAATTTTCTAATTACCAAAATTAATTTGCTAATGAGTAGATGTCATATCAAATTTTCTTTCTACAATATAAAGAAATAATCAGTTCTTTAAAAATTCTTAAAAGGCATTCCATAAAAAAAGTGTTATTCTCAATAGCCCTTTCCAAAGACATTTTTTAAACCTTCCTAATAGCTGTGTTAAGTACATCTATTATGCTACTTTTTGGTATAAAAACAGCATCTAACATAAAAAAGTAAAAATTAAATCTGCTTTGCACCCTGAATCTTTAGTGTTTCTCTACACTTTGCTTCTTTCTGGTGTCTTGGTCCTTCAGATTCTGGCTGTTTTAATTGCTCTTTAAAATCTTAATCTTATTTTCATTACACATTTATGTTCACTTTGATATTTTATCTAGTGTTTATATTTATTCTTGGGTAGCTATTTATTCTGATAAAAGGCATTTCATCATGTCATATATATATATATAATACGTATAACTTATACATATATAAATATGTATATATACACACATGTATACATGTGTGTATATATGAAATATATATATATAAATGTATATATGAATGTCCTAGAGTCATTGTTTTAATATGAATCATCTTCAATATTGTCAGAGAATCCCTTATTCTCAGAATATTTCTGTGTATCCATCTTATGCATAGATATGCTTTATCCTTCTTATAAGATTGTATATACTCCTTTTTTTCAGCTTTACATAAATAAGAAAATGTTTTATAGGATCCAGTTTGGTAGTGACATACTGTTTGACCTAGATACTAAATGTCACTAGGAAAGGACATTAAGAATCTTTACCATTTTTTGAAGCCACTAACAAGCAAGTGTGGTTTAAAATAATGAGAAATTAGGTTTAACTCCTCAGAAGTTGTAATCAGATCAGTTCATGATTTTTTTCAAATTTTGGCAATATATAGAAAATATATGATTCAGATAATTATTGTTTTTAAATGATTTAAGAAGTTAAGTTGATAGTTTCTTAAGGTAATCATAAATAATTGAAGAGTTTAGGAAATGAAAACTAATTTTGGAACATGAACAAGGTATCCTTTGACTGACATTTTCATCAGATTTTGTCTTTGCCACTGTCTTCCCATGTCAACCATATAATAAGCATTTAATTCAAGTTTAGCATTTCTAGCTTACTGTAACTTTTCAAAGAAGTCTTCATTCTTGAATAATATAGAGATATAATGCCATTTAAAAAATAGTTCATGGAAAATTGAATGTAAAATCAAGTGTTTGTAAACATTCACTTAGCTATACTGTACCCAGAATTTTTAAGCCTTCATTTTAATCTTCAGTTACATCTTTCAGAAAGTTATTGAGGGGAAATAGCAGTACATTTACTGATTGATTTTTGCTATAGAGTGAATGACTCCTAGCCTGCCTTACTTCATGATGCAGTTCCCCTCTAGGGCAAAGGATGCCACTGTCAAGGAGAGTGTACAGTTGTGGTGGGGCAGAGTTGACTTGGACCTGGTACAACATCTGAAAGGGGCAAAGGCAGCCATTACTGGCTCTCACAGAGGCAGCAGATGAGGGGTGGTTTGAAACTTTGACTGATAAGCCAGGAACATCCCAATGAGTGATCAGCTCACATTGGGTGCCTTTTTCAGCCACTCTTGCTTTAGCACTTCTCCTTTATGGGGTGAAGGTGCTGATTCTGGGAGGGGGCAGATAACATATTGAGATGAATGGAACCAGGTCAGACTTGACCCTCAAGGCTTTTGCTCCAGCACCTGGGGATCCGTCCCTTCCTTCAATAAGGCAGTATTGGTCACCAAGTGCAGGAGAACTTTTGACTCACACCTGGCTCTGGCTTTATCCCCTCTGTCTCCCGCCAAGGTAATGACTGCCATTATACCCTGGGGAGGGACTTGACTCATGCTCATTTCAGATCAGGGTCTCCCACCAAAACCCTTGGGCATACAGAGACTGTAAAGGGACACACAAAATACAAGGAGACTCTTTTGACTCTTCCAAAATCAATATAGATAGGTGTTTCATTTAATTTCATAGAAAAAGAGAAAGTTAAGCAAGATGAGATGCCAAACAAAAGAACAAGGGAAAAAAGACCAAAAAAAAAAAAAAAAAAAAGAAAGAAAGAAAAAAAAAAGCCAAGAAAACACAAATAATTTACCATATAAGAATTCAAAGCATTAGTAATAAGAATATTAACTGTACAAGGGAAAAGAGTAGGTGAACATATTAATAAGAAACTAGAAATTATAAAGAAGAACCAGACCGAAGGAAACCAAAATGTAAAATACAATAGAAGAAATTAACATCAGACTAGGTGATATAGAAGAAGGCCTAAATTATCTGAAGGGTAGACTAATGGAAAACATCTAATCAGAACAATAGCAAGAAGAACAAATTTTAAAAATGATAATAATTTAAGGGTCTTCTAAGACAACATGAAACATGCAAACACTTGCATTTTATGGGTCTTAGAAGGAGAGGAAAAAGAGAAGAGTCAAATATGTATATGGTGAATTATGGCTGAAAATTTCTCAAAAATGAAGAAGGAATTAGATATCCAGCTGCAGGAATCACAGAGAGTCCCGAGCAAGGTGAAACCATAGACAACCACGCTAAGACATATCACAATTAACATGGCACAATTAAAGATGGAGAATTCTAAAGGCAGCATGAAAAAAATTAAGATTCATATACAAAGTAATGTAAGGCTAAAAACTGACTTTTGCAGAAACTTTTCAAGTCAGAAGGGAATGGCATGATATATTTATGATGCTAAAAGGAAAAGCCTACAACCTCAGCTATTCTATCCAGCAAGCTTATCTTTCAGAATTGGAGAAAGAAAAACTTCTCAGACAAGCAAAATCAAGCTGGAGTTCATCAATATTAAATCAATCCTGAAAGAAATATTGAAAGATTTCCTCTAAGTGGAAAAGAAAAGGCTACAACAAAATGTAATAATTTATAGGAAAGGAAAAAAAAATCCCACTAGTAAAGGAAAATATACAGTAAAGAATGTGAATCAACCACTCAAAGAGGATAGTATGGAGATTAAATGAAAATGTAACATCTATCTTAATTGAAAAAGAAATGTTAAGAGAGGAAGATATAAAATAAGACAAAGACACAGGTACAGGAAGTAAAAAAAAAATGTAGATCTTTTAGAATATGTTTGAACTCAAATGTCTACCAATTTTACCTAAGTAGATACAGTTATCAGTCAACTATATGAACAGCCTGGTAATAGCAAATCAGAAATCTGAAATAGATAAGCAAAACAATAGAGAAAGGAATACAAGCATGCTACTAAAGGAAACCATCAAACCACACGGGAGGAAACTAAAAGAAGAAAAAAAAATAGAAAAGAATTGAAACAACAACAACAAGAAGCACGAAACAAGTAATGGTGGTAAGTATATAGCCATCAGGAATCACTTTAAATGTCAGTGAACTAAATGCTTCATTTATTCAAAAGACATAGGGTGGCTGACTGAATAAAAAACCGAAAACAAAACCTATCTATATGCTGTTTACAAGAGATTCACTTCAAAGCTGAAGGTACAGATTCAAAGTGAGGTGATGAAAATATCTATTTAATGCAAATGGAAATGACAGGAAAGCTGAGGTAGCAATATTCATCAGACAAAATGAACTTTAAAACAAAGTCTATAACAAAAGCCAAAAAAGACCATTCAGTTCAGTTCAGTTCAGTCACTCAGTCGTGTCCGACTCTTTGCAGCCCGACCCCATGAATCCCAGCATGCCAGGCCTCCCTGTCCATCATCAACCCCTGGAGTTCACTCAGACTCACGTCCATTGAGTCAGTGATGCCATCCAGCCATCTCATCCTCTGTCGTCCCCTTCTCCTCTTGCCCCCAATCCCTCCCAGCATAAGAGTCTTTTCCAATGAGTCAATTCTTCGCATGAGGTGGCCAAAGTATTGGAGCTTCAGCTTTAGCATCATTTCTTCTAAAGAAATCCCAGGGCTGATCTCCTTCAGAATGGACTGGTTGGATCTCCTTGCAGTCCAAGGGACCCTCAAGAGTCTTCTCCAACACCACAGTCAAAAGCATCCATTCTTTGGTGCTCAGCCTTCTTCACAGTCCAACTCTCACATCCATACATGACTACTGGAAAAACCATAGCCTTGACTAGATGACCTTAGTCGGCAAAGTAATGTCTCTGCTTTTGAATATGCTATCTAGGTTGGTCATAACTTTTCTTCCAAGAAGTAAGTGTCTTTTAATTTTATGGCTGCAGTCACCATCTGCAGTGATTTTGGAGCCCAAAAAGATAAAGTCTGACACTGTTTCTACTGTTTCCCCATCTATTTCCCATGAAGTGATGGGACTGGATGCCATGATCTTCGTTTTCTGAATGTTGAGCTGTAAGCCAACTTTTTCACTCTCCTCTTTCACTTTCATCAAGAGGCTTTTTAGCTCCTCTTCACTTTCTGCCATAAGGGTGGTGTCATCTGCATATCTGAGGTTATTGATATTTCTCCCGTCAATCTTGATTCCAGCTTGTGTTTCTTCCAGTCCAGCATTTCTCATGATGTATTCTGCCTATAAGTTAAATAAGCAGGGTGACAATATACAGCCTTGATGCACTTCTTTTCCTATTTGGAACCAGTCTGTTGTTCCATGAAGAGGATACAATGTTTATTAACATATATGAACCTAATATAAGAGCACCTACATATATAAAGCAAATTTTAACAGACAGAAAGAGACAAATTGACTGTAATACAGTCATAGTAGGGGACTTTAGCATTCTAGTTACATCAATGGGTAGATCATCCAAACAGAAAATGTAGATAGCTATCTACAGGCCATTCTATCCAAAACCAGAAGAATACACATTCTTTTCAGATGTAGCTGGAACTTTCTCCAGGATAGATAACATGCTAGGCAATGAAAAAAGTCTCAGCAAATTTAACAGGATAGAAATTATATCAAGCATTCTTTTGAACCACGACAGTATGAAACTGGAAATCAATCATGGGAAGACAAATGGGGAAAACACAAGTATGTAGAAACTAAACCACATGTACTGAAAAAAAAAAAAAAGATCAATGTAGAAATCAAAGAGGAAATCACTAAATATCTTTAGATGAATATAAAAACACAACTTTTAGAATTCAATGGGATGCAGCAAAGACAGTATAAAAGAGTTTATAGCAATATAAAAGCAACTTCAAGAAACAAGAGAAATCTTAAACAACCTAATATATCATCTAAAAGAATTAGAAAAAGAAAAAAGCCTGAAGTCAGCAGAAGGTAGGAAATAATAAAGATCAGAGAGGAAATAAATAAAACAGAGCCCCCAACCCCACCTCCACCAGGAGGGAAAAAAGTAGAAAAAATAAATGAAATCAAGAACTATTTTTTAAAGATAAGCAAAATTGATAAGTCAATGCCACAGAGATAAAGAAATTCATAAGATAATAGTTCAATTGTTCAGTCGTGTCCGACTCTTTGCAACCCCATGAATCGCAGCATGCCAGGCCTCCCTGTCCATCACCAACTCCCGGAGTTCACTCAAACTCCTGTCCATCAAGTCGGTGATGCCATCCATCCATCTCATCCTCTGTCAACCCCTTCTCCTCCTGCCCCCAGTCTCTCCCAGCATCAGAGTCTTTCCCAATGAGTCAACTATTTGCATGAGGTGGCCACAGTATTGGAGTTTCAGCTTTGGCATCAGTCCTTCCAATGAACACTCAGGGCTGATCTCCTTGAGAATGGACTGATTGGATCTCCTTGTAGTCCAAGGGACTCTCAAGAGTCTTCTCCAACACCACAGTTCAAAAGCATCAATTCTTTGGCACTCAGCTTTCTTCACAGTCCAACTCTCACATCCATGCATGACCACTGGAAAAACCATAGCCTTGACTAGATGGACTTTTGTTGCAAATAATGACTCTGCTTTTGAATATGCTATCTAGGTTGATCACAACTCTCTTCCTTTTTCGATGATCCAGTGGATGTTGGCAATTTGATGTCTGGTTCCTCTGCCTTTTCTAAAAGCAGCTTGAACATCTGGAAGTTCACAGTTCATGTATTGCTGAAGCCTGCCTTGGAGAATTTTGAGCATTACTTTACTAGCGTGTGAGATGAGTGCAATTATATGGTACTTTGAGCATTGTTTGGCATTGCCTTTCTTTGGGATTGAAATGAAAACTGACCTTTTCCAGTCCTGTGGCCACAGCTGAGTTTTCGAAATTTGCTGGCATATTGAGTGCAGCACTTTCATAGCATCATCTTCCAGGATTTGAAATAGCTCAACTGGAATTCCATCACCTCCACTAGCTTTGTTCCTAGTGATGCTTTCTAAGGCCCATGTGACTTCACATTCCAGGATGTCTGGCTCTAGGTGAGTGATCACACCATCATGATTATCTGGGTCGTGAATATCTTTTTTGTACAGCTCTTCTGTGTATTCTTGCCACCTCTTCTTAATATCTTCTGTTTCTGTTAGGTCCATACCATTTCTGTCCTTTATCAAGCCCATGTTTGCATGAAATGTTCCCTTGGTAGCTCTAATTTTCTTGAAGAGATCTCTAGTCTTTCCCAGTCTGTTGTTTTCCTCTATTTCTTTGCATTGATTACTGAGGAAGGCTTTCTTATTTCTCCTTGGTATTCTTTGGAACTCTGCATTCAGATGCTTATGTCTTTCTTTTTCTCCTTTGCTTTTTGCTTCTCTTCTTGTCACAGCTATTTGTAAGGCCTCCCCAGACAGCCATTTTGCTTTTTTGCATTTATTTTCCGTGAGGATGGTCTCAATCCCTGTCTCCTGTGCAAGGTCACGAACCTCCGTCCATAGTTCATCAGGCTGTCTATAAGATCTAGTCCTTTAAATCTTCTCACTTCCACTGTATAATCATAAAGGGTTAGATTTAGGTCATACCTGAATGGTCCAGTGGTTTTCCCTGCTTTCTTCAATTTAAGTCTGAATTTTGCAATAAAGTGTTCATGATCTGAGCCATAGTCAGCTCTGGGTCTTGTTTTTGCTGACTGTATAGAGCTTCTCCATCTTTGGCTGCAAAGAATATAACCAATCTGATTTCAGTGTCAACCATCTGGGGATGTCCACGTGTAGAGTTTTCTCTTGTGTTGTTGGAAGAGAGTGTTTACTATGACCAGTGTGTTCTCTTGACAAAACTCTATGAGCCTTTGCCCTGCTTCATTCCTTACTCCAAGGCCAAATTTGCCTGTTACTCCAGGTGTTTCTTGACTTCCTACTTTTGCATTCCAGTTCCCTATAATGAAAAGGACATCTTTTTTGGCTGTTAGTTTTATAAGGTCTTTTAGCTCTTCATAGAACCGTTCAACTTCAGCTTCTTCAGCATTACTGGTTGGAGCATAGGCTTGGATTACCGTGATATTGAATGGTTTGCCTTGGAAACGAACAGAGATCATTCTGTCGTTTTTGAGATTGCATCCAAGTACTGCATTTTGGACTCTTTTGTTGACCATGATGGCTATTCCATTTCTCCATTATATCTACTGATATAATTAAATTCACCCATTCCAGTCCATCTTAGTTTGCTGATTCCTAGAATGTCCAGGATGTGACAATTTCATAGGGTCATTCTACCAGAGAAAAGTTAATAGCTATACTTATCAGTCTATTCCAAAAAAACTAGGGAACACTCCCAATTTATTCTAGGAGGCTGACCATTACCACAACACAAAAAGCATACTACAGGCCAATATCTATGATGAATACAGATACAGACATCTTCAACAAAATGTCAGCAAGCCAAGTCCAACAGTACATTAAAAGGATCTGAATACTTGTTCCTTGGAAGAGAAGTGATGGCAAACCTAGACAGTGTGTTCAAAAGCAGAGACATCACTTTGACAACAAAAGAAGTCTGTAGAATCAAAGCTATGTGTTTTCCAGTAGTCATGTATGGGTGTGAAAGTTACACCCTAAAGAAGGTTAAGTGCCAAAAAATTGATGCTTTCAAATTGTGGTGCTGCAGAAGACTCTTGAGAGTCCCTTGGATAGCATGGAGATCAACCCAGTCTATCTTAAAGAAAATCAACCCTGAATATTCACTGGAAGAACTGATGCTGAATCTGAAGCTCCAATACTTTGGCTACCTGATGGGAAGAGCTGACTCATTGGAAAAGACAGTGACGATGGGAAATATTGATGGCAGCTGGAGAAGGGGGTGTCAGAAAATGAGATGATTGAATGGCAGTGCTAACTCAATGGACATGAATTTCAGCAAACTCCAGGAGATAGTGAAGGACAGGGAAACCTGGCATGCCACAGTCCATGGGGTTGCAAAGAGGCAAATGTGGTTTAGTAACTGAAAAACAACACTATATTCAAGTGGGATATACTCCAAGGATGCAAGAATTGGTCAATATCTTTAGATCAGTCAATGTGATATGCCACATTAACATAGGAAAGAATAAAAAAATCACATGATGTCAGTAGATGCAGGAAACTTGACAAAATTTAACATTCATGATAAAAAGTTTCAGCAAAGATTGCATAGAGGAAACATATCACCATAATAAATGCTGTTTATGACAACCCCACTAATATATTAAATTGTGAAAAGCTGAAAGCTTTTTCTATAAAACCAGGAACAAGACAAGAATGCCTACTCTTACTGCTTCTACTTAACAGTGTTGAAAATCCTAAACACAGCAATCAGAGAACAAAAATAAATAAAAGGCAACTAAATTGGAAAGGAAGAAGTAAACCATCACTCTTTGCAGATGATATAATACTATATATAGTATACCCTGAAGTCTCCACCAAAAAGCTGTTAAAACTAATAGATGAATTAAGTAACCATATAGAGTACAGGATTAATATACAGAAATCTATTACTTTTCTATATACTAACAATGAACTATAAGAAAGAGAAATGAAGAAAATATTCTGTTTAAAATTACATCAAAAAGAAAATACCTAAGAGTAAGTTTAACCAAGACAGTGAAATACCTGTATTCAGAAATCTATACAATATTGATGAAGCAAATTGAAGATGGTACAAAGAAATGGAAAAACATCCTATGTCCATGGGTTGGAACAATTAGTGTTGTTAAAAGGTCCATACTATTCAAAGCTATCCATAGATTTAATGCAGTTCCATTCAAACTACCCATGACATTTTTAAAAAATGAAATTAGAAGAAATAATCCTAAAATTCAAATGAGATGACAAGGGATCCTGAATTGCCAAAGTAATCTTGAGAAAAAAAGGACAAAGCTGAAGGAATCATACTCCCTGCCTTCAGACTATACTACAAAGCTTCATTAATTAAAGCAGACTGGTACTCATACATAATCAGACATATAGCTCAGTTGAACAGAATAGAGAGCCCAGGAATATACTTATTCACTTACAGTCATTTAATCTACAACAGTTGAGGAAAGAATATACATCGCAGAAAAGACTGTTCAATAAGTGATGCTGGGAAAACTGGATGGCTACATGTAAAAGAATGAAATTAGAACATTTCCTTATACCATATGTAAAAGTAAACTCAAAATAGATTACTTAAATGTAAGACTGGAAACCATAAAGCTTCTAGGATAAAACATAGGCAGATAAACAGGCAAAGTACTCTCTGGTGTAAGTTGTAGTAATGTTTTTTGGATCTGTTTTCTATAGCAAAGGAAACAAAAGCAAAAATAAACAAATGAGACATAAATTAAAAGCTTTTGCACAACAAAAGGAACCACCAACAAAACAGAGTACTACTTAGTGGGAGAAAGTATTTTTAAATTATATGACAGATAAGAGATTAATATCCATAATGTATAAACAGCTCATAAACTCAATACCCACCAAATGATTAAAAAAATGAGCAGGAGACCTGAATAGATATTTTTCCAAAGGAGAAATACAGATGACCCATAGGCACTAGAAAAGCTGTTCAACATTGCTGATTAGCAGAGAAATACAGATCAAAACCATAATGCAGTATCACCTCAGACCTGTCACATCACTATCACCAAAAGTCCATAAATAACAAATGTTGGTAAGGATGTTGAGGAAAGGCAACCCTTGCATAATATCAGTGTGAATGTAAATTTGTGCAGCCATTATGGAAAACAGTATGGGGTTTCCTTAGAAAACTAACAATAGAACTACTGATAATCCAGTGATTAAAAAAAACAAAAACACTAATTTGAATAGATGCATGTGTCCCATTGCCATTGCATGTGTCATTGCAGCATTATTTACAGTAGTCAAGATATGGAAGTAATTTAAGTGTGCATCAATAGATGAATGGATTTAGAAGATGTGGTATATGTATACAATGGAATGTAAATCATAAGAAAGAATGAAATTCTGCCATTTGCAACAACATAAATGAACCTAGAGAATATTATGCTTAGTGAAATAAGAAGGAGAAAGACAAATGCCCCATGGTAACACTAACTTGTGGAATCTCAAAAATAAAACAAAGGAATGTAAATAATAAAACAGAAGTTTTATTAGAATACAAACTAGTGGTTACCAGCGGGGAGATGGGATGGGCAAGATTGAGGTAGGGGATTAAGAAATACAAACTAAATATGTATGAAATAAGTAAGTGTCAAGGATGTATTGTACAGCACAAGGAAGACAGCCAATGTTTTATTATAGATTTAAATGGTGTGTAATCCATAAAGGCTGGAGGGATTGGGGGCAGGAGGAGAAGTGGACAACAGAGGATAAGATGGCTGGATGGCATCACTGACTCGATGGACATGAGTTTGAATGAACTCCGGGAGTTGGCGATGAACAGGGAGGCCTGGCCTGCTGCAATTCATGGGGTTGCAAAGAGTAGGATATGACTGAGTGACTGAATTAAACTGAATCCATGAAAGTACTGAAACTATGTTATACACCTGAATCCAATATAATATTATAAATAAATGTATTTCAGTTAAAAAATAATATACAGTATGATTTTAGAACCTATGAAAATTTATTAAAGGACTATTTTATGGCAAAACCAATACAGTATTGTAAAGTAAAAAAAAATAAAAAATAAAGAGCAAAAAAAATTAAAATAAAGGAAAACAAAGTATAGTCGTGCAGTTTTCAGAGTAAATATCATATGTAATTTATTAAAATAATTATTCAGTGTTAACAGAAAGAGTAGATATCAGGTAAATAACTTAAGCTTTAAGACTTTGTGAAATTATGCTAAGTAAGAAGTAGTTTGATGTAGAGAAAATTAACAGTTATGTAACCTCATTATCAATAGTCATCTTCTACATTTAAAATCAGTTTTTTTACTAAAAGAAATTGTTGCATTTTTTGTAATTTCCAAATCTGACAGGCATTTTTCAAAAATATATTTCAAAATTTTATCTCTCTGGCTATTATCATACTTTTAGACAGGAATGATGTAACTATATTGAGAATTCAAATTGGGAGAGTTTTTTTTTTTTTTTTTTTTAAGAAACTAATTTTCTCAGAGTTATGAAGCTTGTAATACCTGGAAAAAATAAAGGGTATATATCTCATGAAGATTATATATTAACTTGTTCTTAATATACTATAGCAAATTGTTATTTTAGGAATAAAGGTTTTTTTGACTGTGTTTTTAATAAAAGACGAATTAGGAAACCTTTTTAAACAAATTCATTTTTTATTGCTTTTAAGTTCATTCAGATTGGGGGCAGGAGGAGAGGGGGACGGCCCAGGATGAGATGGCTGGATGGCATCACGGACTCGATGGACGTGAGTCTGAGTGAACTCCGGGAGTTGGTGATGGACAGGGAGGCCTGGCATGCTGCGATTCATGGGGTCACAAAGAGTCAGACACGACTGAGCGACTGAACTGAACTGAGTTGCTAACATATTTCTGGGTATAAATCTTAATGCATTTTCTTTAATGAATAGATAAAATATAGCAAGTCCCCTACATACAAATGAGTTCTATTTTGAGAGTACATTGTAAGTCTAATTTGTTCTCAAGACCAACAAAATTAGCTTAGGTACCCAACTAACATAATTAACTATATAATACTGTACTCTAAAAGGTTTATATTTCTTTTACAAAAGCAGTACATACAAAATAAAAGACAAATACTATTTTTAATTTTACAGTACTTTGAAAAGTACACTAGTACAGTATAACACCTGGTATTGAGTAAATAGGCATGGGTTACTGACTGAAGGAGGGAGAGGCATGAGAGATGGTAGAGCCGAAGGATCATCAGCAATAGAACATGGAGTCCATCTGTTCAGTCACTCAATCGTGTCTGACTCTTTGAGTCCCCATGGAATGCAGCATACCAGGCTTCCTTGTCCATCACCAACTACTGGAGCTTGCTCATACTCATGTCCATCGAGTTGGTGATGCCATCCAACCATCTCATCCTCTGTCGTCCTCTTCTCCTCCCACATTCAATCTTTCCCAGGATCTGGGTCTTTTCCAATGAGTCAGTTCTTCACATCAGGTGGCCAAAGTATTGGAGCTTCAGCTTCAGCATCAGTCCTTCCAGATTTCCCTTGGGATAAACTGTTTTGATCTCCTTGCTCTCCGAGGGACTCTTAAGAATCTTCTCCAAAACCACAGTGCAAAAGCATCAATTCTTTGATGCTCAGCGTTCTTTATGGCCCAGCTCTCACATCCAAACATGACTACTGGAAAAACCATCAATGAATGTCATTCAGTCGTTTCTGACTCTTCGTGACCCCATGGACTATATGGTCCTTGGAATTCTCCAGGCCAGAATACCTGAGTGGGTAGCCTTTCCCTTTTCCAGGTTATCTTCTGAACCCAGGGATCAAACCCAAGTATCCTGCATTGCAGGTGAATTATTTACCAGCTGAGCTAAAAGAGAAGCCCAAGAATACTGGAGTGGGTAGCCTATCCCTTCTCCAGGGGATCTTCCTGACCCAAGAATCAAACCAGGGTCTCCTGCATTACAGGCAGATTCTTTACCAACTGAGCTATCAGGGAAAAAAATTGTAGCTTTGACTATAAGGGCTTTATAAGTAAAGTAATGTCTCTGGTATTTAATAGGCTGTCTAGGTTGGCCATAGCTTTTTTCCAAGGAGCAAGCAACTTTTAATTTCATGGCTACAGTCACTGTCTGCAGTGATTTTGGAGCCTAAGGAAATAAAGTCTATCACTGATTCCATTGTTTCCCCATCTATTTGCCATGAAGTGATGGGACCGGATGCCATGATCTTAGTTTTAGAATATTGAGTTTTAAACCAGCTTTTTTACTCTCCTCTTTCACTTTCTTCAAGAGGCTCTTTAGTTCCTCTTTGCTTTCTGCCATAAGGGTGGTGTCATCTGGCTATCTGAAGTTATTGATATTTCTACCAGCAATCTTGGTTCCAGCTTGTGCTTCATTCAGCCTGGCATTTTGTATGATGTACTCTGCATATAAATTAAATACTCAGGGTGACAGTATTCAGGCTTGATGTACTCCTTTCCCAATTTGGAACCAATCTGTTGTTTGTTCCATGCCTGGTTCTAACTGTCCCATCTTGACCTGCATACAGATTTCTCAGGAGACAGGTAAGATGGTCTGGTATAACCATCTCTTTAAGAATTTTCCACAGTTTGTTGTGATCCACACAGTCAAAGCCTTTAGCATAGTCAATGCAATGAAGCAGAAGTAGATGTTTTCCTGGAATCCTTTTGCTTTTTCTATCATCCTACAGAAGTTGGCAATTTGATCTCTGGTTCCTCTGCCTTTTCTAAATTCAGCTTTTACATCTGGAAGTTCTTGGTTCATGTACTGTTGAAGCCTAGCTTGGAGTATTTTGAGCATTAGTTTGCTAGCGTGTGAGATGAGTGCAATAGTGTGGTAGTTTGAACATTATTTGCCATTGCCTTTCTTTGGGATTGGAATGAAAGTTTATTTTTTCGAGTCCTATAATCACTGCTGAGTTTTCCAAACTTGTTGCCATATTGAGTGTAGCACTTTCAGGGTATCATCTTTTAGGATTTGAAATAGCTCAGCTGGAATTCCATCACCTCCACTAGCTTTGTCTGTAACAATGTTTCCTAAAGCCCACTTGACTTTGCACTCCAGGCTGTCTGGCTTTAGGTGAATTTTAGTGGTTATCTGGGTCATGAAGATCTTTTCCATACAGTTCTTCTATGTATTCTTGTCACCTCGTCTTAGTATGTTGTACTTCTCAGTAAGGCCTTATCAGACAACCATTTTACCTTTTTGCGTTTCTTTTCTTGGAGATGGTTTTGATCACAGCCTCCTGTAGAAAGTTACAAACCTCTATCCATAGTTCTTCAGACTCTCTCTCTGGAGACATAGGGCAAGCTGCAATTTCACTCGTGCCTGACATCGATGGCACAGGTTCTATCTAGTTTCTTGCTGGATTCAATTCTATCTACAGTCTTGAAAAACTATCCAGTGATGTCTGGGTAGTAATGATTTTTTTTTTTTTTCCATCATACATGACCTGGTGGCACTGGGTTACCTTCTGAATGGCTGCTAGAACCTTTCTGTACTGTTTTACATTTTGGTCCTGTGCCTCGAAAACTAACAGTGCTTCCTCAAAGAAAGAAAATCTCCTTGCCATTTCTTGTGTCATGAATGTCTTTGGTTTTTCAGTTACTTCTTACTCTTTTTGTCATTTTCTCTTTTTGTCATTTCTCTGGGTCTCCAATTCCATCAGGCCTTCATTAGCAGCTCCTCATGTTGCACAGCAACAGTACAGTACAGTAAAATACACAAAAAACCCAACAATTTACTTGTATATTTACACTAGACATGTGAACTAACTTATGCAATTGGACATGCAAACCCATGTTTACATCTTTGAAAGTTCCCAACTTGAAGATATGTATTTAAGGGACTTACTGTACATTTTTAAATCACTGTATCTAATTTGGTTTGAATAACAAATGTTTTTAAGTACAAAGATTTCATTTTCTTAAAAGAATTGAACTAACAGTTTTAGAGATCTGTCTTTGGTGATCATTTGATGATTGTGGGGAGGAGATTCTTGATTGATTTCTTTAACAAACACATTTTGATAAAATGTGTGTACATTCTGTTAGCAAATTTACAATTCAGTATAACTCAAGTTAATTTACTAAATGTCGAAAATTTTGATATATTACTCAAAGTTCAAATATGGTAAGAGTAATTAAGTATTGCATGTTCTCTTATTTTATTTCCCAACATTGAAAAAATTTATATACAAGAGGAGAATTTAATTGTTGTTAAGTGTAATTAAGAGTAATAAAGTATTATTTTTTGTCCAAAATTTGCCCAGCTGAATTCCAAAAGAAAGCAATTTATAAATTATATTTGTAGGTTTATTCTAAGGAATGATATCCATACACCTATATTATATATGTGTATATTATATATATAGTATATATAATATATAATACATGTATGTATTACATATATAATAATATATGTAATACATATATAATACATATATGTAATATATATACATATATCCTGGAGGGCATGGCAATCCATTCCAGTATTCTTGCCTGGAGAATCCCATGAACAGAGGAGCATGGTGGGCTGTAGTCCATAGGGTCACAAAGAGTTGGACACAACCAAAGTAACTACCATGCCCACGCATATATACATATATATATATAGATATATAAAGATACCTATTTATGAGGAAAATAGACCTTATTCAAGAAATCTATTACAATGGGGTTTTATATTAGGGGAGAGAGGTTGGGCTCATTTCCAAAAACAACGTTAAAGTGGTAATTTATGGCAGGTACTGAAAGAGTCTACTAATATACTATTGTTAGATGTTAGTCAAGTTCTGTATGCCTATATATCTCATTTGATATTTGATAAACAATTATTCAAAAATAAATGATACCTCCTCCAATGTTTTTGAACTGTGGTGTTGGAGAAGACCCTTGAGAATCCCCTGGACTACAAGGAGATCCAACCAGTCCATCCTAAAGGAGATCAGTCCTGGGTGTTCATTGGAAGGACTGATGCTGAAGCTGAAACTCTAATACTTTGGCCACCTGATGTGAAGAACTGACTCATTGGAAAAGACCCTGATGCTGGGAGGGATTGGGAATAGGAGGAGAAGGGGATGACAGGGATGAGATGGTTGGATGGCATCACCAATGCAATGGACATGAGTTTGAGCAAGCTCCGGGAGTTGGTGATGGACAGGGATGCCTGACGTGTTGCAGGCCATGGGGTCTCAAAGAGTTGGACATGACTGAGTGACTGAACTGAACTGAATTGAACTCCAGTGTTGTGTCTTAATTATTCCTCTCATAAAAGAACTTAAACTCTTAAAATTATGAGACATCTGGTAAATGGTTATTAGATTATGAGTCAAAATGTAAAAATAAAAATAAAAACAAAAAATAAAGCCAAACAACCAAAAATACTCTCATATTTTAGGAAGACCATGAATCAATCTTGAGAAAGATCTCAGATACTAAAAGAGGAGCAGTTACATCTATTCCTTATTAGTTCTCCATCTTTCAGGGATCACTGTTCATTGCCTAATGTCTGGTGTATTTATAATCATTACTTGATATTGGGTTGGCCAAAAAGTTAGTCCAGTGTTTTCTATAAGGTAGCTCTAGTAGCACTTAGTTGTCTTCAACTTAAAACAATTTTGCTAGATTGTATTGTGATAGCTGTCATAGCAGTGAGCATTTTAAAAAATCATTAAAAATTGGAAAATTTTTGTGTAATCATTTTAATATTGAAAATGGAAGAAAAAACAGCATTTTCAGCATATTATGGTTATTATTTCTCAAAAGGTAAAAATACAACTGAAGTGCGTGCACACACACACACACACACAATTTGTTAATGTATGGAAAAGCGGCTGTGACTTTTGGAACCATAAGTGTTTCGTGGTTTGTGAAGTTCTGTGCTGAGATTTCTCACTGGACAATGCTCAGCAGTCCAGTAGACCAGCTGAAGTTGATAACTATCAAATCAAAACATTAATTGGAAATGTCAACATTATACCATGCAGGGGATAACTGACATACTAAAAATATCCAAATCAAGCTTTGAAATTCACTTGCACTGTCTTATTTATGTTAATTACTTTGATATTTGGGTTCCACATGAGTTAAGCAAAAAAAAAAAAATCTTGTTTATATTTCTGTATGCCATTCTCTGCTGAAACATAATGAAAAACATTCTGTTTTTAAAAAAATTTTGTAACTGGTAATGAAAAGTAGACACTATACAATCATGTGAAAAGAAAGAGATCATGAGGCTAGCAAAATGAACCAACGCCAACCACACCAAAGGCCACTTTTCATCCAAACAAGGTGATATTGTGTATACGATGGAATTGTAAGGATGTTCTCTATTTTGAGATCTTTCCAGAAAACCAAACTATTAATTCCAATAACTTCTACTCTCAATTAGACCAACAAAAGAAGCGCTGGACAAAAAGTGCCAAAATCAGGAATTAGTCAAGAGAAAATGCATAATCTTCTATTCATTTCAGTTCAGTATAGTCGCTCAGTTGTGTCTGACTCTTTGCGACCCCATGGACAGGAGCATGCCAGGCCTCCCTGTCCATCACCAACTCCCAAAGTTTACTCAAGCTCATATCCATTGAGTAGGTGATGCCATCCAACCATCTCATCCTCTGTTGTCCCCTTCTCTTCCTACCCTCAAACTTTCTAAGCATCAGGGTCTTTTCAAATGGGTTAGCTCTTTATATCAGGTGGCCAAAATATTGGAGTTTGAGCTTCAACATCAGTCCTTCCAATGAACACTCGGGACTGATCTCCTTTAGGATGGACTGGTTGTATCTCCTTGCAGCACAGGGGATTCTCAAGAGTCTTCTCCAACACCACTTTTCAAAAGCATCAGTTCTTTGGTGCTCAGCTTTCTTTATACTCCAACTCTCACATCCATACATGACTATTGGAAAAACCATAGCCTTGACTAGACAGACGTTTGATGGCAATGTAATGTCTCTGCTTTTTAATATGCTGTCCAGGTTGATCATACTTTCCTTCCAAGGAGTAAACATCTTTTAATTTCATGGGGGTAGTCACCATCTGCAGTGATTTTGGAGCCCAGAAAAATAAAGTCAGCCACTGTTTCCACTGTTTCCCCATCTATTTGGAATGAAGTGATGGGAACAGAGGCCATGATCTTCGTTTTCTGAATGTTGGGCTTTAAACCAACTTTTTGACTCTCCTCTTTCACTTTCATGAAGAGGCTCTTTAGTTCTTCTTCACTTTCTGCCATAAGGGTGGTGTCATCTGCATGTCTGAGGTTATTGATATTTCTTCAGGCAATCTTGATTCCAGCTTGTGCTTCATCCAGCCCAGCGTTTCTCATGATGTACTCTGCCTATAAGTTAAATAAGCAGGGTGACAATATACAGCCTTGACATACTCCTTTCTGATTTAGAACCAATCTGTTGTTCCATGTCCAGTTCTATTTGTTGCTTCCTGACCTGCTTACAGTTTTCTCAAGAGGCAGGTCAGGTGATCTGGTATTCCCATCTCTTTCAGAATTTTCCACAGTTTATTGTGATCCACACAGTCAAAGGCTTTGCATCGTCAATAAAGCAGAAATAGATGTTTTTCTGGAACTCTCTTGCTTTTTCGATGATCTAGCAGATGTTGGCAATTTAATGTGGTTCCTCTGCCTTTTCTAAAGCCACCTTGAGCATATGGAATTTCATGATTCGTGTATTGCTGAAGCCTGGATTGGAGAATTTTAAGCATTTCTTTACTAGTGTGTGAGATGAGTGCAATTGTGTAGCAGTTTGAGCATTCCTTGACATTTCCTTTCTTAAGAATTGGAATGAAAACTGACCTTTTCCAGTCCTGTGGCCACTGCTGTTTTCCAAATTTGCTGGCATATTGAGTGCAGCACTTTCACAGCATCATCTTTCAGGATTTGAAATAGCTCAACTGGAATTCCATCACCTCCACTAGCTTTGTTTGTAGTGATGCTTTCTAAGGACCATTTGACTTCACATTCCAGGATGTCTGGCTCTATGTGAGTGATCACAACATTGTGATCATCTGGGTCGTGAAGAACTTCTTTGTATAGTTCTTCTGTGTATTCTTGCTACCTCTTCTCAATATCTTCTGCTTCTGTTAGGTCCATACCATTTCTGTCCTTTATCAAGCCCATCTTTGCATGAAATGTTCCCTTCGTGTATCTAATTTTATTGAGGAGATCTCTAGTTTTTCCCATTTTATTGTTTTCCTCTATTTCTTTGCACTGATCACTGAGGTAGGCTTTCTTTTCTCTTCTTACCATCTTTGGAATTCTGCATTCAAATGGGTATATCTTTCCTTTTTTCCTTTGCTTTTCACTTCTCTTTTCACAACTATTTGTAAGGCCTCCTCAGACAGACATTTTGCTTTTTTGCATTTCTTTTTCTTGAGGATGGTCTTGATCCCTGTTTCCTATACAATGTCAGGAGCCTCAGTCCACAGTTCCTTAGGCACTTTGCCTATTAGATGTAGTCCTTTAATCTATTTCTCACTTTCAATGTATGATCCTGAGGGATTTAATTTAAGTCATACCTGAGTCGTCTAGTCTTCCATTCAGTTCAGTTCAGTCGCTCAGTCATGTCCGACTCTTTGCGACCCCATGAACCGCAGCATGCCAGGCCTCCCTGTCCATCACCAACTCCCGGAGTTCACTCAGACTCAAGTCCGTTGAGTCAGTGATGCCATCCAGCCACTTCATCCTCTGTCGTCCCCTTCTCCTCCTGCCCCCAGTCCCTCCCAGCATGAGTCTTTTCCAATGAGTCAACTCTTCGCATGAGGGGGCCAAAGTATTGGAGTTTCAGCTTTGGCATCATTCCTTCCAAAGAAATTCCATGGCTGATCTCCTTCAGAATGGACTGGTTGGATCTCCTTGCATTCCAAAGGACTCTCAAGAGTCTTCTCCAACACCACAGTTCAAAAGCATCCATTCTTCGGCACTCAACTTTCTTGCAAAGCCACATGTTTCTTTGTTGACCAGGCAAAAAGTGTTACAGCTTGTCTGGGAATTTCTAATTCATCTGCCATAATCACCAGACATTGCATCTTCAGATTTCCATTTTTTTTTTTGGTCTTTACAAAATTCTCTTAATGGAAAAAAATTGCATTCCCTGAAAGGCTATAAAAAGCACCAGAAGAGTTCTTTGCTCAAAAAGATAAATACATTTTGAGAAGATGGAATTATACTTGAAAAATGGCAGAAAGCAGTTGAACAAAATGGTAACTATATTGTTCAATACAATTGGTGAAAATGAAAAATGTGTCTTATATTTTTACTTAGGTATAAATGTAAATTTGGCCTCACTACTCTACCATGGCAATAATTGGAAGTCATTGATGTCTATTTTTTAGGTAATTTTCTGTGGTCTTCTATTAGGTCTAGTAAATTTTTAGTTGATTCTCTAAATTATTCAATAAAATACTGTTATTAAAAACCATGTAGTTTTACTTATCAGTTTGAATGAATTCATTTTTTAATCAAAGAAAGCATTACTCTGAGTTGAACTCTTAAGCTTATTGTTGAAAGATAGATGTAACCTTTCTCTATTTTATTGGAGTTACCTGCAGCACAGTAATTCTTTTGATTTTTTCAGTTCATCTTCAATTTCTTTTTAAAAATTAACTTTATTGGAATATAATTGATTTTCCGTATCATGTTAGTTTCTGCTATACAAGTGACTCAGTTATATTTATATGGATAAAATGCATAAACATGTGCTTATGTATATGCTAAGTCACTTCAGTCGTGTCCGACTCTGTGCGACCCGAGAGACGGCAGCCCACCAGGCTCCCTCATCCCTGGGATTCTCCAGGCAAGAACACTGGACTGGGTTGCCATTTCCTTCTCCAATGCATGAAAGTGAAAAGTGAAAGTGAAGTTGCTCAGTCGTGTCCAACTCTTAGCAACCCCATGGACTGCAGCCTACCAGGCTCCCCTGTCCATGGGATTTTCCAGGCAAGAGTACTGGAGTGGGGTGCCATTGCCTTCTCTGGCTTTTATATATATATATATATATCCATAATTTTTAGATTCTATTCCCATATAGGTCAGAGTATTGAGTAGAGTTCCCTGTAATATACAGTAGATTCTTATTAGCTATTATTTTGTATATAGTAGTGTGCAGAGCACAAGAGCACAGTGATACTTAGTGTATTTTGGTGATTGATCTCTTTTTACTTTTTTTTCCAGTGTTACAACTTATTTTCTCCATGTGAATGTTAATTCACACTTTAGGTAATGTGTAGATTACTTTTAATCATGTCAAAAATGTATTCAAACACATGAATAGAAGAGACCACTATATTTCTACCTCTTGAATATCACAAATTGGAACACTCTAATATTGTGATTTAATATTAATATCAAAATATTATTTCATTTTACAGATAGCTGGGATTTATTCATAAGGTATAAGAATAAGACACCAGGGTACTTATTAACCATATTAAACTTATTTTTAAATTAAAGCCACATGAAATCTAACCTGTAAAATGGGAAAAGTAACATTAGTAACCTCATAGATTGTGTCTTAATAGTCAAATGAAATAATGTACATGAAATTACTGTATAAATTTTGAGACGTTGTCATATTACCATCATCTTATACTGTGTATCTCTGTTGTTTGAGACATTCTTTCCCTGTGTTCACTGGTCAGTGTTTATTGCTTTCTTATTCCCACTGTGGACTTTTATAACAGATAGTAAGCCTGAAGATTTTTTTTTTCAGTCCTATAATTCTGTTAACATATGTCCATGTAGTTAAAAATTATATATAAAAAAATAGACATAAGGTGGAGCAGCAAGAGAAAGAAAAATAGATAAAGAGGGTGGGGGAAAGAAAGACTGATTTCTTTAGATATTCAGAGTTTTTTGATTCCATATGAATTTTAGTATTTTTTTTTGTACCTCCATGGGAGATGTCACAGGATTTTCTTACAGAGTGCATTAAATCTGTGAGTTGCTTTTGGTGTTATGGATATTTTAACATTATTAATTATTGTTGGATTAGTGGATGTCATTCTACTGTGTTCTTTAATTTCTTTCATCCATGTTTTATATTTTTCAGTATATATATTTTTTACCTTCTTGGTTAAATTTATTCCTAAGCATTTTATTCTTTTTGATGTTACTGTAAATGGGATTGTCTTCATTTTTTTAAATAGTTCATTATTAGCATATACATACACAATTAACTTTTGATGTTGAGTTTGTATTTTACAACCTTACTGAATTCATTTGTTCTAAACTGATTTTGGTAGGACTTTAGAGTTTTTAACTGTAAGATCATGATATCTTTAATCATTTGGATATTTTAAAAGCAGATTTTCTTTGGCATGTGACAAGGAATATGGGTAATCTCTAGAAACTGAGAGTGATACCTGGCTGATAGCCAGGAAAGAAATAGTCTACACTTGCAAAGAACAGAATTCTGCCAACAACTTGAATAAGCTTGAAAGTGAATTTCTCTTTTCTTGGGATAAACACCTGTACTGGCTGAAATCTTGCTTTCAGCTTGTGAGATCCTAAGCAAAGAATCTAACTGAGTCCACAAATACTTCTGACTAATGAACATTGAAATAATAAATGTGTATTATTTTAAACTGCTAATTTTGTGGTAATTTTGTATGAAGCAATAAAAAACAAATACACCATTTTTTTAGGAGATAGGAAAAATAGAGTCTGTTAAAAATTTAAAAGAAAAAAGAAAATGTTTCTAGTTAGATTATCAGATGGTTTTATAGAAAGTTTTCTGACTGTCCTAAAAGAGTCAAGAGCAATTGTGGCAGTATTCTATAAGAGCCCATGATTTCTGCCTGGTGGTACCTAAAAAAGTGTAGCAAAGCAACTCTTTTTAAATGTTTTCCTCATATAGTCAAACTTGACTACTTTACTATGAGCTATGGGCAAAAATCTCTCTGTGTTCATCCACTGTAACCGACCAAACTGTGATCTGTAAACTTCAGGAGCTAGAACAGTAGGGCCATTGAAAAATCCTACCTCTACAAAGAGTGGAGAGATGATAGGTAATATCTGAGTGTTGTTTGTGATTTTACTGAGAGAGTACAGGAGATCAGGGAGTACAGTTCAGTCGCTCAGTTGTGTCTGACTCTTTGCGACCCCATGCACGCCAGGCTTCTCTGGCAATCACTAATTCCCGGAGACTGCTCAAACTCATTTCCATTGAATCAGTGATGCCATCCAACCATCTTATCCTCTGTCATCCCCTTCTCCTCCTGCCTTCAGTGTTTCCCAGCATCAGAGTCTTTTCCAGTGAATCAGTTCTTCACATCAGGTGGCCAAAGTATTGGAGTTTCAGCTTCAACATCAGTCCTTCCAATGAATATTCAGGACTGATTTCATTTAGGATTGACTGGCTTGATCTCCTTGCTGTGCTACAGATTCTCAAGAGTCTTCTCCAACATCTTAATTCAAAAGCATCAATTTTTCAGTGCTCAGCTTTCTTTATGGTCCAACTCTCACATCCATACATGACTACTGGAAAAACCGTAGCTTTGACTAGACAGACTTTTGTCAGCAAAGTGATGTCTCTGTTTTTTAATGCTGTCTAATTTTGTCATAACTTTTCTTCCAAGGAGCAAGCAACTTTTAATTTCTTGGCTGCAGTCGCAATCTGCAGTGATTTTGGAGCCCCCCAAAATAAAGTCTGTCACTGTTTCCATCGTTTCCCCATCTATTTGTGCCATGAAGTGATAGGACTAAATCCCATGATCTTAGTTTTTTGAATGTTGAGTTTTAAGCCAGCCTTTTCACTCTCCTCTTTCACTTTCATCACAACGTTCTTTAGTTCCTCTCTTTCTGCCATAAGTGTGGTGTCATCTGCATATCAGAGAATATTGATATTTCTCCCGGCAATCTTGATTCCAGCTTGTGCTTCATCCAGCCTGGCATTTCTCATGATGTACTCTGCATATAAGTTAAATAAGCAGGGTGACAATATACAGCCTTGACGTACTCCTTCCCCAATTTGGAATAAGTCTGTTTTTCTATTTCTGGTTCTAACTGTTGCTTCTTGACCTGCATACAGATTTCTCAGGAGGCAGGTAAGGTGGTCTGCTATTCCTATCTCTTTAAGAATTTTCCACAGTTTGTTTAGATCACTCGCCTTGAACCAGACATCCTAGAATGCAAAGTCAAGTGGGCATTAGGAAACATCACTATGAACAAAGCTAATGGACGTAATGGAATTCCAGTACAGGAGATAGTGAAACCATTTTTGAATAGTTCCTGAAATTTCCATCTCTTTTGAATTTGAAGAATCAAAATGCAAGCCAGCTTGCATAGATTTTCCCGTGACTTAATGCATCTAGAAACAATCTTGTCCTTTTGTTGTATCCTTGAAACAGGAAACTAGCTTGACTCCATTTTATGGCTGGGTGACATTTTGTTATACAAAATGATAATATTTTTAATTATGTACATTTTTTTGATGAGGCAGTATTATTTTTATCTCAGACAATTGCCTCGTGAATCATATTAGACTTTTCCCTGAAAAAAGAAAGAGAATGTTAGAAAAATGTATCGTGCTATTTTGAAGCCTTCCTACATTTTGTTATGAAATGAAATAATAATGTAGAACATTATACTGTGATCAGAACTGTAATGTAATTAACATGGAAACGAAATATGGCTAACTGTGAGTAAACTAGATAATAGTAGATATACAGTTGTGAAAAATGGAAAAGGAGTTAGAGATTTAATGCATAATTTTAATAGGAGAAAAAAGAGGTCCATATATTTATAGGAAATTGAATGCATTTAAAATATGAAAACATTTGTGCATGAGTCTTGGCAGTTGGAGAACTTGAGATGTCGGCAACCAGGTCACAGAAGTAGCTGACAAGAATGCCATTATTCACAAGATATGTGGGAATAAGGGGCACATGTTTTCCTACATGTCTTACTGTTGAACATATTAATGGGGATTAAAGCAGATTATTGAGATTTGGATTTAATTAAACAATGTATAGCTTGGAGCTAATACTGAGAAATAAAGTTAATGGCAATGAGAATCTAAGCCAAAGGAAAGAGCATAAGAGGCATTTATAAGGGGGTTGGAAAGAACGTGCAGCTAAATGGTTAGAAAACAAAACAAGTGAGTGATAGATTGGTATTTGACTTCTAAGTGTTCTTGAAAGCATGAACATGGATAGAGAAACAGATAGGCTAGGCTAGTGCTATATATGCTTTAAGAGGAAGATTTATCTCAAATATTATCTCAAATCTAGATATTACCTTATATTTCAAAACATTTTGTGAAATTAAATTATATTCAGTCCAGCCTTTTCATATTTTGAGAGCCATAATTTTAAACCAGATATCCTAAAAATGGCAAAATTCTCCACTTCAGTACCCCTGTTATAATTAGTAATATGTAATAAATAATGTATAGGACAAATACATTAAAAGAAAACAAAAGTAATGGGAGGGCAGTAGACAATCTTTAACAGACCCCCATAATGTGCCTTTCATAAATAGCTTTCTTTAGTTCCATGCCTTGATTAGATGCCCTAACAAATAACTGTGCCCTGGTAAATGCTTGCAGATAATGAGTTCACTGTGTGCTGCAGTCCATGAGGTTGCAAAGAGTTGGGCATGACTGAGTGACTGAACAACTACAACAATGAGTTCAGTGGAAAGAAAGAAGTCTGAGAGTAACGCTGAACTTGCCTACTTCTGAAAGGAATAGCCTGGTATTTGCAGCACTGGCTTTTGCAAGATGTCAACACTTACTGCTGCTCCTGCTGCTGGGCAGCTGCCCAGAAGGATGAGATGGAAACTGGCAGGGTCTGAGGCTATATAGTACTCTAGGCTCTGGGAAGTTGTTTTCTCAAGTGTTAGTTATCTCATCTGAGTTCACCGACATAGCACCGGTTTTAGTGTTCCCATTTTACTAGGGAGGAAATGGAACATCTTGTCCTTTAACTTAAACAAGGCCTCCTTGCCAGGGTGACACACAGCTAGAATTTGGATCAATGTTGTACAACTCCAAATCTTAGTACACTTCATGACCACAGTTTACTAACTCTTGCTCAGAGAGGAACTACTGAGGATTGTATTTGAGGTTCCCATTAGGGTAGCAGAGTGAGGATCAGACCAGGAGACCTGGCTTCTTGAGAGTTAATGCCATGGCAGTGTGAGACAGCCTTGAGTAAGAAGGATGCAGCCTCCAAAATACCTTAGCAGTTTCCAGTGGTAAAAAAACTCACCTGCCAGTGCAGACATAAAGAGATGTGGATGTGATCCCTGGGTTGGGAAGATCTCCTGGGGAAGGGCATGACAACCCACTCCAGTATTCTTGCCTGGAGAATCCCATGGACAGAGTAGCCTGGTGGGCTACAGTCCATAGGGTCACAAAGAATCAAACAGGACTCAAGCAACTTGGCAGTCACACATGCTTACTGGATAAAGTAGGTCCAAGGCCTGTTTTTATACAATAGTAAACTAAGAATGTAAACTATAAGTAAACTATATATTTAAAGGTTAAAAAAAAGAAACTTCAAGAATATGTGACAAAGAATATATGTAGCCAACAAATCCTAAAATATTTACTCTCTGTATCTTTATAGAAAATGTTTACAGACTCCTGGTGTATTTAACTCTTCTATGTCTTTAGTTAAGCAAAGAAGAAAACGATTTTCTGCAGGAAGTCTGGCCAATTTGAGATGGTCAATTCTAGATGATAGATGATAGATGAAGTCATTTTTGCTACTCTAATCAGAGTTGGCTCTCAGGTTGTATGTGTGCATTCCTTTATTAATTTTATAATATGCTTTATTTCAAAAGGCTTGATGATTGTAAATATATATTATAACACAAAGATAACATCAAAAATAGTAAAAAAAAAATTAAAAGAAAAACAGTAAGGTGAGATTTAGAAGCCAAAGACAATAGTGTGATATAGGAATAATTATACTCCACAGTGCTCCAAATTTATTGAGGTAATTTGGCTATTTCTAGATCCTTTGAAATTAAATGATCATAATAAATGTTTCAGGAAATATTAATTGCTCCCAATAACTTATATTGTCTAGACAGGTATTTTATAGAGGACTTGTTATTAAAATAATTATATTTATATTTTTCTGAGTTACACTTTAATAACATTCTGTTTTATGTAATCAAAAGAAAGATCTTCATTGATATTATTTTGAAATGCTTATTTTTGTTTCTCTCTTTCAAAATTTCTAGTTGCATATTACCAAGATTTGCCATAAATAACCTATATTTTCTTATGTGAACTAACAAACTAGAATTGAGATTGCCATATATAACAGGTCTCTGAAACCTGAAATTACCTAGGAATTGCAGGGAAAAAAATCTAATGTCTTAAACATCATGCCATTGTCAAAAATAAAGGTCATTATCTCGAGGGAACTTTTTTTTCTAGTTAATATAATAACTTTATTGCTTGAGTACAATAGATAAATTTATGCAACTAGAGCAGAGGCTGTTTATGACTCATATTTCCAATTGGGAGGGAAGACTCGTTTGGTCTTATAATATTGAGCCAATGGTGTATATGGCTCTCAGTCAGAATCAGGTGGAATTTAGCATCTTTATCCTTTTGGTTCCTCTAAAGATGCTTTCCAACAGCAACAGCTTTCTTAATTAAATGCTAAAGATCCTCAGGAAAATCAGGAGCAAGTCCTTTGGACTTAAGAATTCTCAATATTTAATTGCCTGTCACAAAACATACTTCTGTAATACCATGTGAGTCTCTCAGGATCACACCTATTTGTGAGGGAGTCAGGCCTTTCTTGGGTTTACCAGGGGGCACTAGAGGTGAAGAATCTACCTTCCAGTGCAGGAGACATAGAGATGTGGGTTTGATCCCTGGGTCAGGAAGATCCCCTGGCAGAGGGCAGTGCAACCATTCCAGTATTCTTCCCTGGAGAATCCCATGGACAGAGGAGCCTAGCAGGCTACAGTTCATAGTGTCACACAAAGTCGGACATGACTGAAGTGACTCAGCAAGTAGCACACAGGCCCTTCTTGGCCAGTTTGTAGATCTATCCTTCACATTGTCAGAGGTCAGCTTTAGCCAGGTGGAGATGCTGTGGCTGTCGGGCAGAGTCCACTGGAACAGGCCCTTCCTGGGAGTGTGCACAGGACCCATGATCGTGGCAGTGTGGTAGCAAAAGGAGAGGACAGAGAGCTTTTAAATGAGTCCTATTCCTTTTTGAAACATTTGAACAGATATCAAATTCCATTCATCAGTTTTATTATCAAACCCTTCCATTGCAACAGAAAATGGTTCCAAATTAGTTCTCATGATAAAGATTATAATAGTAAATAAAATATAATGCTAAAAGTATTATGTGAGTAAAAATAATTAAAATGGTATCCAGACCCATCTTAAGTTTCAGTAAATCATATCCAACAACTCATTTCCCTTGAATATGAGAACTGTGATTTTATCCTTCCCTATGGAGTGTTTTTGCCAGTTTTCAATAGAAAAAAAAATGTATTAAAATTTAAGAAAAAGGTATAACCCAAGTGAGGAAGCTATAGACAACAAATAACTGAATCAAGTTACATGTAAGAATGAGATACTTAATATGAGTTACAATGAATTAAAGGAAAGTAGACCACATTATTGGAGAAGGAAATGGCAACCCACTCCAGTATTCTTGCCTGGAGAATCCCGTGGACAGAGAAGCCTTGATGGGCTGCTGTCCATGGGGTTGCACAGAGTCAGACACAACTGAAGCAACTTAGAATGCATGCATGCATTGGAGAAGGAGATGGCAACCCACTCCAGTATTCTTTCCTGGAGAATCCCAGGGACAGAAGACCCTGGTGGGCTGCCATCTATGGGATTGCACAGAGTTGGACATGACTGAAGCAACTTAGCTCCAGCAGCAGACCACATTATAAAATAAAATATGGTAATAAGTGAAAGGAGGAGTATCATTATTCATGGTGAGTCACTACCAAAGTAATGTTACGATACATTGTGGGTAGCTGTCAAAGTCAGGTATCAACACCTTGTAGAGTTTTCTTTGTGCTGCTTGATAAGTAAATGATATATCTCTAAGAAAAGTATATAGTAAATGAAGTAATAAGACACAAAGATTTCCCTCATGTCTTAGACAGTAAAAAACAATACATTTTCTGGAGAAGAAAAACCAATTATTGTCAAATTTGCATAAAAACTGAAGTTCAGATGGAGTAGTGGTAACTTCAATTTCCAGTCTAAGAGCTAGGAAGTCCTTGATAATGATGTAACAAGGTCTGTATTGGAAGAATATCTCAGAGCTAATCCCTTTTTAGATTTCTTCAGCCTATCAGCCTCTTGGTCGCCTTTTGTTGTTGTTCAGTTGCTAAGTGGTGTCCAATTCTTCATGACTCCATGGACTGCAGCATGCCATGCCTCCCTGTCCTTCACTATCTTTCAGTGTTTGCTCAAATTCATGTCTATTGAGTCAGTGATACCATCCAACCATCTCATCTTCTGTCACCTCTGGTCACCTTTTAACAGTATCAAAAGTTGTGAGATTTGGGGAACTTCAGTATGACTCCTAAATTTAAATCCTAGCAGGTATTCAACTTGATATGTGTCCTTTTGTTGTTTAGTCACTAAGCTGTGTCCAACTTATTTGCGACCCCATGGACTATAGCCAGCCAAGCTCCTCTGTCTATGGGATTTCCGATAGACAGGCAAGAATATAGGTAAGATTATTGGTGTGGGTTGCCATTTCCTTCTCCAGAGGATCGTGCCAACCCATGGATTGAACCCATGTCTCTTAAATTAGCAGGCAGATTCTTTACCACTGAGTAACCAGGGAAGCATGTATCCTTTAGGAAGGCTGAATACTTTCAGTTTTTTTATTTCCTATTTCTTTAGAAAGGTGACAGTTTACCCTGAAAACAGTTTATAGAAATAATGAAAAATAACTGCTCAATATTATCCATATATATTTTATATAAATATGCCTTGTACCCTAAAAAGTCCCCCAAGCTAGTCAGGAGGAGAAGGAGATGACAGAGGATGAGATGATTGGATGGCATCACTTGATGGACATGAGTTTGAGCAAGCTCTGGGAGTTGGGGATGCACCGGGAAGCCTGGTGTGGTGCAATCCATGGGGTCTCAAATAATCGGATGACTGAGTGACTGAACTGAATGAACCTAGTCTTCTGTTATTTAAGTGCACAGAGTATATGTGTTATTCTGACATTAACTGGTCTTATATTTATTATTTGTATTATTTACATTTATTTTTAATGAATTATTCTTACATTAAGTAGTTACCTCTCAAGAGATATGGCTTTAAGATTTCTCTGAAAACTGATAGAGCTGAACCCAGGAATCACCTCCATCCATATAATTTCATGAAAAATATGTTTGCTATCAGTTTCTAAAAGTTAATTTTTTGCTGTGTTATACAAATTTTAAAGTACACTTATATATCTATATAAATTCTATGGTAGTATTCCATGTAAGTAGTCACTGTTCTGTTGTAATATAGATTTTATTCATTCAAGTAAACAAATGAATGTTACCTTAAATGTTTTCCACAAGTTCTCTTCAGAGGTATAAATGCAAGAAATCCTATACCTTTGAAGAAAGTTAAAGTAGACATTGTACTCAATAACATTACATTTCTGTATCTGAAATTCATAGCTAATTTATCATCAATAACTGAATCTGATTATGCTTTCTTAAATCCACCAAGAGTAACTTATGGCATCAGTAAGGAAATGATGGGGTGTGTGTGTGGGGCAAGTTCTAATAAGAAAGTTTTCTTTTTTCCAATCAAATTTCAGATTTCTGTGACCCACAGTCATCACTCTTTAAGTCTTTTTGTTTGCTACAAATTTTCAATCTTTATTTTTGATATGGAATTGGAAAACAAAGAATATAAAACACATTGCTTTGGAATAATCTCTGGACTGTTTTAAAAATAAAATTTGTGCCAGGTTACTTTTTAGTGAGGCTTCTTCCCTGATGGCTCAATTGGTAAGGAATCCACCTGCTATGCAGGAGACTCTGGTTCGATCCCTGAGTCAGGAAGATCCACCTGGAAAAGGGATAGTCTACCCACTCCAGTATTCTTGGGCTTCCTTGTGGCTCAGCTGGTAAAGAATACTCCTGCAAGGTGGGAAACCTGATTCGATCCCTGGGTTGGGAAGATCCCTTGGAGAAGGGAAAGGCTACCCACTCCAGTATTCTGGGCTAGAGAATTCCATGGACTGGTGGACTGTGATAGCCCATTGAGTCACAAAGAGTCGGACACAACTGAGTGACTTTCACTTTCACTTTTTAGTCATGTTGTCAATATGCAAAGTATAACTAGTAATACACATTTCATTTACTCCGCAGAAATCATATCACCTTTCGTTACTGTAATATATCTGATTAATTATTATTACTATTTTTTTTGCTCATCTTACAATATAGTTGGGACTTTGAAAGTAGTCAGTCTTTGTCAAAAGAATTTTGAAAAAAGTCAAGTATCATACTAACTAAATTGGTTGCTTACAATTTAACAAATATCTAGGAGGACTACTAAGTGTTGGAATTTGGGCCAGGAGTTTTCACTTATTTTGACTAATTTACCATCATAATACCTTTCATAAAATAGATGTTGTGTTAATTTCTGCGAAGAAATCCAAACTCAAAAAGGTTAATTTTATTACCATAATAAATGACACTATCTGGATTAATTGGCAAGTCTTTAAGTCTTGTGTACTTGCCATGATTTTATAACAATTCACAATAGATTGAAAATATAACATACTGCAATTATAATTCAAAATAGATTGAAAATATAAACTACTTTAATTGCTGCAAGTTTTATATCTTTAGAGGAGATAGGTGTTTAAATTTTTTAGGGAAAGAACAGACCTTTTTTCTTGATTGTCCTTGAAAGAGAATAGGGAAAAAAAATTGTTCTATAATCTAATGAATATTTTATAGATGAAAACCTTTACATTTTGCAGAATATGAATCAAGCCAACAGGACCACATGAGACTTCTGAGAACAGGAGGCAAGAGAATGCAGTAAAGTATGACAAGGTAAAATGGCAAACCTTCATATGACCATGAGGGTGAGAAAGTGTCATCATCAGGGTAGGTGAGTGGTTGAGTTGTCATAGCTGGCTGAATTACAAAATAAGCATCATTTGTAAAGTCATGATGATTGCCCTGACATAGCTAGGCCAGGGTGTCCTCACTCATGAGAGATAATTAGTAGTTGCAGATGACAGACTTGGATCTTGTTTTCCCCGAGATGCTCCAGAATGGTGTGTGGAGCCCCCAGTGAATTCAGAGAAAATGTGATTCTCAATTAAATACTTTTGCAGTATTTTCCTGTAATTTATCACAATGCCTTACAGAAATAATTAATTGCAGATATAGCTACATACATGTCTATGGCAATATCAGAAAGTAAGGATTTTCCAAAACTACTGAATGATGTATAAATTATAGATATCAGGTTTCTTCAGATATCCTGGTTCAAGGGCCTTGTTGTTGCTTTGTAGGCATCAACCACAGTCTTTTCAGCAGGATCCTACCTGAACTCTCCCTACTGAAATATATTTGCAGCTCTAATGGAATTTTTTTAGTTCACTTCTGGAAAGAAACCGAAAAGCTGATGAAAACTGTATCATTTTCAATTTTTAAAATGGCTTTTAGTTCCATGATAATAAATTTTAAGTCTATAGTTCATAAGTTTTGGTTTAAGCACATAATTCTTATTTTGTTTACTGTCTCAAGAGTCTTAGCATAAAATGCTACTTTCATCATTCTAGACTCTTTAGAAAAATTACCTGTCAGCTTGAATTAAAGATAGTTTTTAAAAATATGTATTTTAAGAAAAGCCTCTCATTCCAAAGTGCTAAACAAACCACCACCCTTTGTTCACATACCTTTAAATTGTACACAGGAAGATAAAAAAACAAGTAATGAAGAGTATATATTTCTATTTAGTGATTACATATTGCTACATGAAGAATTTTGTTATAAGCAGTGTTATCAATAAAAATCATGGAAAACACTTATGAGAGGGCATGGTGGTATAGTGAAATGTGCAGAATCTAGGCCATGGATCATTCTAGAATAATTTTTGTTAATCTCTGGTTATGGGCTTCAATGTATCATTTAATCTGTATCTTTGTGTGTGTGTGTGTATGTATCTATTATTCCCCAAAACCCTCCTTCCATCCAGCCTGGAACATAACATTGAGCAGAGTTTCATGTGCTATACAATAAGTCTTTGTTGTTTATCCATTTTAAATATAGCAATGTGTACATGACCTTCCTATAATTCCTAACTATCCGTTCCCCATCACCCCATCTCCAGAAACTATAAATTCATTTTCTAAGTCTGGGAGTCTCTTTCTGTTAAGTATAAGTTCGTTTGTATCATTTCTTTTCAAATTCCACATATAAGGGATATCATATGGTATTTCTCCTGTTCTGTCTGACTTATTTCACTTAGTATGACACTCTCTAGGTCCATACATGTTGCTTCAAATGGCATTGTTTCATTCTTTTCAATGCCTGAGTAAAATTCCATCGTATAGTACCACATCTTCTTTATCCATTCCTCTGTCGATGGACATTTAGGTTGCTTTAATGTCTTGGCTATTGTAAACAGTGCTGCAGTGAACATGGGGTTGCATATATCTTTTGGGGTCATGTTTTTCTCTGGATATATACCCAGGAGTGGGATTGCAGGGTCATATGGTAGCTCTATTTTTATTTTTTTAAGAAACCACCATGCTATTTTCCACAGTGGCTGTACCAATTTACATTCCCACCAACACTGCAAGAGGGTTCTCTTCTCACTATACCCTCTCCAGTATTTTGTTTCTGTGGATTTTTTGATGATAGCCATTCTTGCCAGTGTAAGGTGATATCTCATTGTAATCTGTATCTTAATTTTCTAATTTTAAAATGGAAATATTAATAGCACTTTGACTCATTATTTGCTAATTGAGTAAAATCCATTTATTTCATAAAAATGCGTGAAGCTTTTACAGGATTTACATAGAAACTTTGGTTGTTAATCGATTCCACTGCTAGTGAACAGCAATAAAACAAACAAACAAACAAAACTTTAACTTAGTTGCTAATAAGCTTGATATAAGTCAATGGTATTTTGTGGACTTGCATTAACACATGAGACAGATGAAGCTTATTTATTTTGTGCTGCTGGCCAGACTTCACCTGGAATACTGAGCTCTTTTCTGGAAAGTTCTCTTTTGAGGGTCCTTTAATCAAATCAAAGAATGTTCAAGGGCAAACAGTGAGCACATTTCTGGGTTACTATCTGGAAATCATGACATGAGGAGGCATCATTGGAGAAGGAAAATTAGGAAATTTAGTGCTCTTTTTGATTATTTTAAGGACTCACATATGTAGGAAAGTTTGGATGGAATTGGGGGAAATTCTGGAGGATAGGACCAGGATAAAATTAAAAATTATAGGGAATGAAGATTTAACTTAACATGAAAGAATTTCTAACATTTAAAGTACATTCCATAAGCCACTTCTTGAGAGAGTAGATTCTTTAGACTTGTATGTGTTTACTGAGAGACTAGAGAGATGTTTTGAGGAACTTTTACAAGAATTAGCCTATTGTATATTATGTACCACATTTTCTTTATCCATCATCTGTCAATGGACATGCAAGTTGCTTCCATGTCCTGGCTATTGCAAATAGTACTGCAATGAACATTGGGGTACATGTGTCTTTCAGAATTGTAGTTTTCTCAGGAATATTAGTCAGCCATAGAAAATAATGAACTTGAGTCAGTTCTAATGAGGTAGATGAACCTAGAGCCTGTTATACAGAGTGAAGTAAATATATATATATTATATATATATATATATATATATAGTATTAACACATATATATATAGAATTTAGAAAAATGGCATTGATTAACATATTTACAGGGAAGGAATGGAGATGCAGATGTAGAGTATAGACTTGTGGACACAGTAGGGGACGAATAGAGAAAGCACGATCAACATATATACACTATCATGTATAAAATAGATAGCCGGTGAGAGGTTGTTATATAAAGCAGGGAGCCCAGCCTGGTGCTTTGTGATGACCTAGAGGACTGGGATGGGGTAGGGGAGGGATGCTTAAGAGGTAGGGGATACTAATTACTTTACAATATTGTATTGGCTTTGCTATACATCAACATGAATCTGTAAATAAATTTATATTAAAAAATAAATATATTATTTGGAATTCTGTAAAAAAAAAGAGGTAAGGGATGCATGTATAATTATAGCTGATTTGCATTGTTGTACAGCAGAAACCAACACAACATTGTAATTGTAATTTTCCTCCAATTAAAAAAAATTTAAAAAGAATTAGCCTAGGTTACCTCTTAAATGGTAAAGACCCTTTATGCATTCATATTTTAAAATTTATTACATTTTTATAATAAAATTAATATTTAGTTAATTATTTATATATGTCTGAGTTTATTTCTAGAAAATTGCAGGTGAAAATCTAATATATTTTCATCAGTATAGTGTTCTAGTTTATGGCATTTCCCCAGATAAGCCTAAGACTTACAAAGTACCATATCCTTAAATTTTTTTTATGTTCTTGATAAATGACTTGTATATTTTTTCTTTGCCATTTTTAGGAAGTGTTTAAGAATATTTTTCACCTTTCATATTACCCTAACATAATTTTTTAAAAGATTAGCAGTTGGAAGTATCTTATAGATTTATAGCCTGATAATTTATCCAGTGTTCTTGATCCATTTGTATGCTAGTTACCAGAGCTTGCCTACCTTATCCTTGAACACACAAACAATGAAAAAGCAAACGTAAGTAAACACTAGGGTTTTTTTTTTATGATTTAAAATATTTATTTATATTTTTCCATTCTCCCTCAGAGACTTTTTCAAGGAGTACAATTCTTTTTTTTTAATATAAATTTATTTATTTTAATTGGAGGTTAATTACTTTACAATATTGTATTGGTTTTGCCATATATCAACATGAATCTGCCATGGTTGTACACAATTTCCCCATCCTGAACCCCCCTCCCACCTCCCTCCCTATACCATCCCTCTGGGTCATCCCAGTGCACCAGCCCCAAGCATCCTGTATCATGCATGGAACCTGGACTGGCGATTCGTTTCATATATGATATTATACATGTTTCAATGCCATTATCCCAAATCATCCCAACCTCTCCCTCCTACAGAGTCCAAAAGACTGTTCTATACATCTGTGTCTCTTTTGCTGTCTCGCATACAGGGTTATCGTTACCATCTTTCTAAATTCCAAAAAATGCGTTAGTATACTGTATTGGTGTTTTTCTTTCTGGCTTACTTCACTCTGTATAATAGGCTCGAGTTTCATCCACCTCATTAGAACTGTTTCAAATGCATTCTTTTTAATGGCTGAGTAATACCCCACTGTGTATATGTACCATGCCTTTCTTATCCATTCGTCTGCTGATGAACATCTAGGTTGCTTCCATGTCCTGGCTATTATAAACAGTGCTGTGATGAACATTGGGGTACATGTGTCTCTTTCAATTCTGGTTTCCTCGGTGTATATGCCCAGCAGTGGGATTGCTGGGTCATAAGGCAGTTCTATTTCCAGTTTTTTAAGAAATCTCCACACTGTTCTCCATAGTGGCTGTACTAGTTTGCATTCCTACTAACAGTGTAAGAGGTTTCCCTTTTCTCCATACCCTCTCCAGCATTTATTGCTTGTAGACTTTTGGATAGCAACCATTATGACTGGCATGAAATGGTACCTCATTGTGGTTTTGATTTGCATTTCTCTGATAATGAGTGATGTGAGCATCTTTTCATGTGTTTGTTAGCCATCTGTATGTCTTCTTTGGAGAAATGTCTGTTTAGTTCTTTGGCCCATTTTTTGATTGGGTCATTTATTTTTCTGGAATTGAGCTGCAAGAGTCGCTTATATATTTTTGAGATTAGTTGTTTGTCAGTTGCTTCATTTGCTATTATTTTCTCACATTCTGAAGGCTGTCTTTTCAGCTTGCTTATAGTTTCCTTTGTTGTGCAGAAGCTTTTAATTTTAATTAGGTCCCATTTGTTTATTTTTGCTTTTGTTTCCAATATTCCGGGAAATGGGTCATAGAGGATCCTGCTGTGATATATGTCGGAGAGTGTTTTGCCTATCTTCTCCTCTAGGAGTTTTATAGTTTCTTCTCTTATGTTTAGATCTTTAATCCATTTTGAATTTATTTTTTTGTATGGTGTTAGAAAGTGTTCTACTTTCATTCTTTTACAAGTGTTTGACCAGTTTTCCCAGCATCACTTGTTAAAGAGATTATCTTTAATCCATCGTATATTCTTGCCTCTTTTGTCAAAGATAAGGTGTCCATAGGTGCCTAGGTTTATTGTTGGGCTTTCTATTTTGTTCCATTGGTCTATATTTCTGAGTTTGTGCCTGTACCATACTGTCTTGATGACTGTAGCTTTGTACTAGTGCCTGAGGTCAGGCAGGTTGATTCCTCCAGTTCCATTCTTCTTTCTCAAGACTGCTTTGACTATTCAAGATTTTTTTGTATTTCCATGCAAATTGTGAAGTTATTTGCTCTAGTTCTGCTAAAAATACCATTGGTAGCTTGATAGGGATTGCACTGAATCTATAGATTGCTTTGGGTAGTATACTCATTTTCACTATATTGATTCTTCAGATCCATGAACATGGTATATTTCTCCATCTATTAGTGTCCTGTTTAATTTCTTTCACCTGTGTTTTATAGTTTTCTATATATAAGTCTTTAGTTTCTTTAGGTAGATATATTCCTAAGTATTTTATTCTTTTCATTGCAATGGTGAGTGGAATTGTTTCCTTAATTTCTCTTTCTATTCCAGCAAGTTTGGAAAACTCAGCAGTGGCCACAGGACTGGAAAAGGTCACTTTTCATTCCAATTCCAAAGAAAGGCAATGCAAAAGAATGCTCAAACTACCACACAATTGCACTCATCTCACATGCTAGTAAAGTAATGCTCAAAATTTTCCAAGCCAGACTTCAGCAATACGTAAACCATGAATTCCCTGATGTTCAAGCTGGTTTTAGAAAAGGCAGAGGAACCAGAGATCAAATTGCCAACATCCACTGGATCATGGAAAAAGCAAGAGAGTTCCAGAAAAACATCTATTTCTGCTTTATTGACTATGCCAAAGCTTTTGACTGTGTGGATCACAATAAAATATGGAAAATTCTGAAAGAGACGGGAATACCAGACCACCTAACCTGCCTCTTGAGAAATCTGTATGCAGGTCAGGAAGCAACAGTCAGAACTGGGCATGGAACAACAGACTGGTTCCAAATAGGAAAAGGAGTACATCAAGGCTGTATATTGTCACCCTGCTTATTTAACTTCTACGCAGAGTACATCATGAGAAACGCTGGACTGGAAGAAACACAAGCTGGAATCAAGATTGCTGGGAGAAATATCAATAACTTCAGATATGGAGATGACACCACCCTTATGGCAGAAAGTGAAGAGGAGCTAAAAAGCCTCTTGATGAAAGTGAAAGTGGAGAGTGAAAAAGTTGGCTTAAAGCTCATCATTCAGAAAATGAAGATCATGGCATCTGGCCCCATCACTTCATGGGAAATAGATGCGGAAACAGTAGAAACAGTGTCAGACTTTACTTTGGGGGGCTCCAAAATCACTGCAGATGGTGATTGCAGCCATGAAATTAAAAGACGCTTAATTCTTGGAAGAACAGTTATGACCAACCTAGATAGTATATTCAAAAGCAGAGACCTTACTTTACCAACTAAGGTCTGCCTAATCAAGGCTATGGTTTTTCCTGTGGTCATGTATGGATGTGAGAGTTGGACTGTGAAGAAGGCTGAGCGCCAAAGAATTGACGCTTTTGAACTGTGGTGTTGGGGAAGACTCTTGAGAGTCCCTTGGACTGCAAGGAGATCCAACCAGTCCATTCTAAAGGAGATCAACCCTGGGATTTCTTTGGGAGGAATGATGCTAAAGCTGAAACTCCAGTACTTTGGCCACCTCATGTGAAGAGTTGACTCACTGGAAAAGAATTTGATGCTGGGAAGGATTGGGGGCAGGAGGAGAAGGGGACGACCCAGGATGAGATGGCTGGATGGCATCACGGACTCGATGGACGTGAGTCTGAGTGAGCTCTGGGAGATGGTGATGGACAGGGAGGCCTGGCGTGCTGCGATTCATGGGGTCACAAAGAGTCGGACACTACTGAGCGGCTGAACTGAACTGATTTTCTCATTATTAGTGTATAGGAATGCAAGGGATTTCTGTGTGTTGATTTTATATCCTGCAACTTTACTATATTCATTGATTAGTTCTAGTAATTTTCTGGTGGAGTCTTTAGGGTTTTCTATGTAGAGGATCATGTCATCTGCAAACAGTGAGAGTTTTACTTCTTCTTTTCCAATTTGGATTCCTTTTATTTCTTTTTCTGCTCTGATTGCTTTGGCCAAAACTTCCAAAACTATGTTGAATAGTAGTGGTGAGAGTGGGCATTCTTATCTTGTTCCTGACTTTAGGGGAAATGCTTTCAATTTTTTACCATTGAGCATAATGTTTGTTGTGGGTTTGTCATATATAGCTTTTATTATGTTGGGGAATTCTCCTTCTATTCCTACTTTGTGGAGAGTTTTTAATCATAAATGGATGTTGAATTTTGTCAAAGGCTTTCTCTGCTTCTATTGAGATAATCATATGGCTTTTATTTTTCAATTTGTTAATATGGTGTATTACACTGATTGATTCGTGGTTATTGAAGAATCCTTGCATCCCTGGGATAAAGCCCACTTGGTCATGATGTATGATCTTTTTAATGTGTTGTTGATTCTGATTGCTAGAATTTTGTTAAGGATTTTTGCATCTATGTTCATCAGTGATATAGCCTTTAGTTTTCTTTTTTTGTGGCATTTTGTCAGGTTTTGGTATTAGGGTGATGGTGGTGAGAGAGTCATTTCCTAGGCAGGTTGATAAGAAGTCTAGGGGTCCCCAAGGAGAGAGGGGTCTGGAATTCTCAAGGAGGAAGAAAGGACAAACTTTTTTTCCTTCTCTACATTCCTTAGGATTATATAACAATAATGTATTCTGCCTGAGGATAGTCTCTGGATTAAACCTTCTGGCTAATTCTGTTATCTTAAAATGTAAAATATGGGAGTAGGTCTGGTGAGGTCTTTACAACCTCCAGACATTCTTTGGATTCATTAGAGAGTATATAACTTCATTGCTAAAACGAACAAGGGGGTACTCTTTCTGCCCCTTTGTGATGCCTATGTCAGAAGCTTTCTCTATCTCCTTTATACTTTAGTAAAACTTTATTATACAAAATCTGAGCGATCAAGCCTAGTCTCTGGCCCCAGATTGAATTCTTCTCCTCCGGGGGCCAAGAATCCCTGCATCGTGATTCAACAACAACCTTTTAGTGGCCTCATAGAATGAGTTTGGAAGTTTACCTTCCTCTGCAATTTTCTGGAAGAGTTTGAGTAGGATAGATGTTAGCTCTTCTCTAAATTTTTGGTAGAATTCAGCTGTGAAGCCATCTGGACCTGGGCTTCTGTTTGCTGTAAGATTTCTGATTACAGTTTCAATTTCTGTGCTTGTTATGTTTTGTCTGTTAAAATTTTCTATTTCTTCCTGGTTCAGTTTTGGAAAATTGTACTTTTCTAAGAATTTTCCATTTCTTCCAAGTTGTCCATTTTATTGGCATATATAGTCTCTTATGATTCTTTGTATTTCTGTGTTGTCTGTTGTGATCTCTCCATTTTCATTTCTAATTTTATTGATTTGATTTTTCTCCCTTGTTTCTTGATGAGTCTGGCTAATGGTCTGTTAGTTTTATTTATCCTTTCAAAGGACCAGCTTTTGGCTTTGTTGATTTTTGCTATGGTCTCTTTTGTTTCTTTTGCATTTATTTCTGCCCTAATTTTTAAGATTTCTTTCCTTCTACTAACCCCAGGGTTCTTCATTTCTTCCTTTTCTAGTTGCCTTAGGTTAGGTGTAGAGTTAGATTATTTATTTGACTTTTTTCTTGTTTCTTGAGGTATGCCTGTATTTCTATGAACCTTCTCCTTAGCACTGCTTTTACAGTGTCACACAGTTTTTGGGTTGTTGTGTTTTCATTTTCATTTGTTTCCATGAATATTTTGATTTCTTTTGTGATTTCTTTTGTAATTTGTTGCTTATTCAGCAGCGTGTTGTTCAGCCTCCATATGATGGAATTTTTCATATTTTTTCTCCTGTAATTGAGATCTAATCTTACTGCATTGTCATCAGAAAAGATGCTTGGAATGATTTTAATTTTTTTTGAAATTACCAAGGCTAGATTTATGGCCCAGGATGTGATCTATTCTGGAGAAGGTTCTGTGTGTGCTTGAGAAAAAGGTGCAATTCATTGTTTTGGGGTGAAATATTCTATAGTATCAATTAGATCTAACTGGTCTATTGTATCATTTAAAGTTTGTGTTTCCTTGTTAATTTTCTGTTTAGTTGATCTATCCATAGGTGTGAGTGGGGTATTAACACTTCTATCTAATATTTTTGGGTAGGTCTTATTTTTAGCACAACTTTCTTTTAATTTTGAGTTAATTTTTTTTTCTCTAATCACTTTAGTCTAATTCTATTCATAGTGCCACCTAGAGTAAACCTAAACCTTTTTCTAGATAAATCACTCTTTGTATAGTTAAACACAATGACTCTACTGCCTCACCTTCAGTTATATCTTAGGCTTATACTTGGGAATGATGAGGTATTTTTTAACCACATATAGGACTTTACATTTTTTTCTTATTAAATTTCATCTTGTTAGATTTTATTTTTTTAAATATTCACTCCACAAATTGTATATGCTGTGACAGCATTTGAAGAAACTTTCTGCAGTATTTCATTGCATCTTAAGTGGAGTTCTGTTAGGCATTCTTTCATTAGCCTTCTCTGAAGGGAAATCCTTAAGCTACAATTGAATCAGAACTAGTAAATTCATTTGGCATGCTAATCAACCCTCTGGGTATTAATGGATGTTACCTTTTGGTAGTACTTCCTGTTCTAGTTGCAAAATAAACTAGAAATCACACTGATAAAAAATGTAAACTAAAAAGGATAAGGTAAAATGAAAAATGCACAAATGAAATGATTCCATGAGCATCTATTGACAGGCCAGAGAAATTGCTTTGTGCTTAGAATGTATTAGATGTTGTAATACAGTGATAATTAAAAAAAATGATGCAGTCTCTATCCTCTTGAAGTTTACAGTCCAGAGGGAGAGACAGATGTGAATCAATCATGCAAACATATTTCAAATTTAAGTTGCAGTAAATTTTCTAAAAGTGTATATGTTCTTAGTGATGCATACTGAATTATTAGTGATTCCCAGGTGAAGCTGGTGGTAAAGTACCCACCTGCCAATGCAGGAGATGCAGGTTTGATCCCTAAGTCTGGAAGATCCCTGGGAGAAGGAAATGACAACCCACTCCAGTATTCTTACCTGGAGAATACCCTGGACAGAGAAGCCTGGTGGACTATAGTCCATACGGTTGCAAAGAGTCGGATGTGACTGAAGCGACTTAACACACACACATTGTCCCAAAATAATAACAATCAGGTTCTAGGTGAGGACATAGTGAAATGAGACTGCCATGAATAACTATTTGCTGGATTTGGACATTGGAAAAATGAGACTACATTATATTATTCTCTCTACTCTAATATTTACTATAATAAAGAGTGGTAGACATGAAGAAGTTCAACTCTTTACCAGTGGTGAGTAGAGGAGATACCCAATTTGATGTAATAGAAGAATTTGATACAGGCAGGAAAGTATAGCATGACTTCTGACAGGAGATGACAATTTAGATTAGAAGGATGAACAGGAGTCAGGTGACTTAAAAATTAAAAACAAAAGATCTAAAGTCCTATTGCACAGGGAGCAATATTGGGTCTGAGAGATAAAGAGAGCCAGTGTGGTTGGAGAGCTTGAGGATGCGCGGGGAGGAGGTTAGTATATGTAGCTGAAAAGTGAAGCAAAGGCCAGATGAAGAATGAGTTTTGTTCTAACAGCTAAAGGAAGTCATAGAAGGATCTTATGCATGGAAGCAACAAAATCATATTTGCTTTTAGAAAAGATTGTTCTGGCTGTTTTGTGAAGACTGATTTTGGGGACACATAGGGTGTTGCAGGTGGACTAATCAGAAGCAGCACAGCTTCTCCAGAAAATGTCCTTGTTACATTAGCACCCTAAAGCTTTAGCTTCTATTAGTTTAGACAAATAGCTTTCCCTGTTAATTTTACCACTTCTAATTCCTATAATTCTCTCTTCTCTTTAGCTGTTCCACCATCTTCCATGTGTAAATCTCCTTCAACTCATGTCTAGAATAGCAAACAGCCTAAACTCTCCAGTTTTATCTTCTATCAGGAGCTTTCTTGCTTCCTTAGCCTGCAGTCCATCCTTTAAAAAATGTATGTCCCATGAAGAGTTCTGAGCATAGAACATTTCTGGCTCTTATATTTTAAATTGAATTGAGTTCCACAGTTTCTAAATGGAGGTGGTAAGATTACCAGATGAAATACCAGACATCCAACTCAATCTGAAATTTAGATTAACAGTGAATACATTTCGTATAAAAATTGGGATACACTTATATGCAATATATAGGATATGCAATATTTAGGGTTGCCACTAAAAATTATATGCTATTTGTCAGAAATTCAAAATTGACTGACTCTCCCGTTTGTTTTGTTTTCTTTTTAATAAATCTGACAACCCTAGGGGATGGAAAGCAAGTAAATATCTTGAATCCAAGCTGAATGACTACCACATCCATTTCATGAACGATAGAAAAACAACAATATAGACATTTGCAAACATATAGTAAGTTAAATTGCAGTATTATGCTTACTATTTTTGACATTTCTACTATTTCAAATATAATGAAAGAAATATACATTTTAAATAAGTGGACCATTTTCTACTTGCTCACGCTAACAAAGATTAAACCAAATATTTAAAGACTGCTGATTTGGAGGAATCCTGCCCAGAATCTCACATCTGTTGATCCAGACCTACCTTTAATAAATTTCTTACTTGAACCATGTCTTTGTCCTGATTCTTGTCCTTCCTTCTCTCTGTTATTGTGAGCAGAGACTTATACAATCCCATTATGAACTGATACCATCCCATATCCCATTATGAACTGATGACCCCACAATAGTTCTCAAAGTGGAAAGCGATCTCTTTTACAAAAACTTTAGGGAGAGTCCATTATAAACTTATGTAAAACCATCTACTGCTTGCCTCCTGATTTCCCTTTCCTCCTTTTATATTGTTTCTATAATGAGCTGGAAATCACATTGGGAAGGGGATGGAAATTGTGCACTTAAAAGAACAATTCAAAGGACATACAACGCCTTAATTTAATATAGAAACTATAAAATATTTATGAATAAAATATTTTATTTAACTTGAACTTAATGATCAGTGTAGGATATTTTTTAAACACTGCTTCCTAAGTCTGTTAAGAGGAAGCACAAAAATGCCAATCCAGCCAGTTTGATAATTCTGAGAAAGAAGTTAAGTAATGTTTTCATGTAGTTTCTCTAATTACTTTGATTTTACAAAGAAGTTATTTATATTGCTTTGGTGGTACATAGGGGCTTCCCCAGAGAAGGCAATGGTACCCCACTCCAGTACTCTTGCCTGGAAAATCCCATGGACCGATGGGGCCTGGAAGGCTAAAGTCTATGGGGTCACTGAGGGTCAGACACGACTGAGCAACTTCACTTTCACTTTTCACTTTCATGCATTGGAGAAGGAAATGGCAACCCACTCCAGTGTTCTTGCCTGGAGAATCCCAGGGAAGGCGGAGCCGGGTAGGCCTGCCGTCTATGGGGTCGCACAGAGTCGGACATGACTGAAGTGACTTAGCAGCAGCAGCAGCAGCAGGGGCTTCCCTGATAGTTCAGTTGGTAAAAAATCCACCTTTAATGGAGGAGACCCCTTTTCAATTCCTAGATCCAGGGGAGATCCGCTGGAGAAGGGATAGGCTACCCACTCCAGTATTCTTGGGCTTCCCTTGTAGCTCAGTTGGTAAAGAATCCACCTGCAATGCAGGAGACTTGTGTTTGATCCCTGGGTTGGGAAGATCCTCTGGAAAAGGGAAAGGCTACCCACTCTAGTATTCTGGCCTCGAGAATTCCATGGACTGTATAGTCCATGGTTTTGCAAAGAGTCAGACACGACTGAGCAACTTTCACTGTCACTTGGTGGTACATAGGCTCTTATTAATTCATAATACTCTTATTAATATATAATATTAAAGCTGCTATATATCAAGTTTTATTTTGAAATTTCACTTTATTAGAATAATAGAAATCTTTAAAGTTATCAATTTAATATATATATATGTATATTAATGAGATGAAAGTAATGGGAATCTACTTTAGTATTTGTACCTGGAAAATCCTATGAACAGAGGAGCCCGGCAGGCTACAGTCCATGGGGTCACAAAGATTCGGACACGACCTAGCAACTGACAAACAATTATAGCAACGTGGAATATGTTTTGGGTGAAAATGAAGAATATATTTTTAAATAAATTTAAACAGACTGCTATTCTTTTTTTACTATTGAAAAAATTTTAGTAGTTATGTGAAAATTTCTTACCCACATTTTGGAATTTAATTTTATTGACTTTTAAATTATTATTAAATCTTTAAGCATTTTTTACTTTTATAAAACCTTTGGGATCATATCATTATACAAATGAAAATTATTTGGAGAATCAAAATAATATGTTTTATTAACATAAATTATTTAAGTTTATAAGCAGCTATCTTTATGGAGCCCCATAAGAATTTCTTTTTGGGATATTGAGTATAGCTTATTTATCATGAATATCAGAGATAAAGAAATGAAGATGGATATATGTAAATGTGTAGATAACTATAATAAATATTATATGCAAAGAAGATTCAGCAGAATTTCTGCTGAATAACTCAGTGGGCCATTAAGAAGTAAATACTCAGCAAACTATAAAATGAATTTTGAGGAAAGTTTGCATGTTAAAACAAATTTTAAATCTTTAATCAAAGATCTGTACTCCTAATAAGTGAGCTCTGTTTACTTGATGTAGTGTTACACAGTTTCCCTGGGAGTTTTGGAAATATTGGTGATAACATTGTTGGATAAAATGTTGGTGAAATGGTAGAAGACTGAAAAACTAAACTGTCTTCAATGAGGATGATATTTGTGGCATGGTATAATGGAGACCAGGTGGAAGAACTATTCTCCATATAGACTGAGCTTGGCTAAGTTCCAGACGTGTACAAAGGAAATTTTGGTTATCTCTTTAGAAGAACCGGGCTTAAGCAGTACTGGCTTTAGGCCAATTAGCGGAAAGCCAATTCACTCAATGACTCAGTTCACTTGTTTCTTTTTATCATATACTGTTTCAGTTTACCAGTTTTGTCTTCATAAACTTCCTTTTGTCTTCATAACATCTCTTAAAGTAATGTTTAATGTGCTCCTGACTCCCAGCCTTGTTATAGTAGCTGGAGACCTTGGAACCAAGAGAGAGAGAGATTTAAATGCAGAGGAACATAATTTTGGATAAAGTGAATTCTTACCAAGATAGTGTTCATCAATATATTGAATATATTTTTATCCTTTATTAATATGTTCTTCATATATTTTTATCTAAAAGAAAACATTAATTTATACTAATGAGAATTTATCTTTTAAAGAATAGATTGTTATGAAAACATTTTAGGACTTTATTTTTATATAACTAGATAATATGTTCATAAATAATACTATATTATTAATAGAACAGAACATCAACAATTGTATATATTCATTAATTTTATTTTTATAGGTCCCTCACTTCCTGCTTGTCTCTCTCTGTCTTTCTCAACTACAGTTTCCCTCTTCTCCTGAGTCTTCTACTTCTTAAAAAGCTATCTTGAAAACTAAAATGAAAAAGGCTAAAATGAAGAGAGAATTATATATATATAATTTGAAAATCAATATGTAAATTGAAATTTAGTTTAATAATTCTGATTTCTGATTCATTTTTTCATCTTTGGTAAAGCTTATTCTTTCCAAAAGGCAAACAACCACAAGAAAACATGACTATGAAGGAGCTATTTTTATCACAGTAAGGGAAAGGGAGTAAAGGGAAATGGATCTGAGTTACAAACTACATTTAAGACATATATAGTTGAAACATTAAATTTCAATAGCTCAGGATAAGTGTCTTTTAATGTCACAAATCGGTTTTGTGATCTGTATCAGTAAACTGATGGCTGAAAAAAATCTCTGTATTTACATATGTTCCCAAGGGTGGCAAAGTATATGCTTATTATTCACTAAATCCCCACTTTTCCCACTTTTATTTTGGATACATTTAGACTATCATTTCTTAGCAGCCAAATATAAAATAGTCAGAAATATGTAAACAATAAATTAGATTGAACTAACTAGTCAGGAATTAATTAATTGACTAAGATTAATTAATTAAATGATTTAGTTTTGCATCATCTTGCCAAAACTGGCGGCAGTTAAACACAGCAAGAGAATGTGCTATGACTGAAATGGATAGTAAGTATGATCATCTGTCACCAAAGAAACTTTTCTATGGCAATTATGACCTCAAGTTTCTCTTGAATTGTGAACTGTTGAAAATATCATTGCTTAGTTTCAGCAGGGTGAGAAAAGTAGTCTCTTCAATTTTCATGAAGCATGCTTAAATGAGATGACTTAGTAATAAACCTTGTACAGTTTTGATATTTAGTAAGGAGCATAAATATTAGGTTTTCATCACCATTGCTCATTCAATTTTAAACAGCTAGCTATGAAAAATTTAAAAATATATAAATTATTGCCTATACAAACCTTTCTTAACATTTCCAGACTATTCTGAGGCCTTTTTAGTGAACATTTTTTCTAAATTAATTGGCTGTATTGTATATGGTGCTTATTAATGGGAACTCTCTACTCAGTATTTTTTATCTTTTTTGGGCAGTTATAGGTGACATTTAGCTTTTGGTTTATATTTACTTAAGATATTTATATGCAAGAATTCCTGAAATGGTTGAAACCAAAAAATGGAAATTCCATTTCCTGGGAATGTTGTGTTTCCTAGAAGGCAGTGTATAAAGTAGTGCTAGGTAGACTAAGTGTATGACTTTAAATAAGCATCTCCTTTTCTAGTGTGTCTGTCTTTCTTTTGTTTGTTTGTTTGTTTGAAAACAAACATGTTTACCAAAGGGGAAATGTGGGAGAGAGGAATATAACTAGAAGTTTGAGATTAACATATATACATTATTCTTCTATATATAAAACATAACCAATAAGGATGTGATATTCACAGGAAAGTCTATCAATATTCTGTAATAACCTATATGAGAAAGAATCTGAAAAAAATGGATATAGATATACTTATAACTGAATCACTTTGTTATATACCTGAAGCTAACACAGTGTGGTAAATCAACTATACTCCAATATAAACTAAACTAAAAAAAAAAAAAGAGATCTAGAAATTAAAGCACCTGAGCTAGCAATGAAACTGTGTGAAAAATCATGATCAGCCAGCAGACACTGAGTCCTTGGCTGCAACTCCCTTCATAGACTGTAATGACTGTGTACCAAATCTGGTGTGCAGAAGGCAGCTTTCCCATGAGGGCTGTCAAGTCAGCTTTAAAATCACACATATCATTCTACTAAAATTTGGTGTGGAAAACCACCACATCAAATAAAGTATCTGCTAGTTTAATGCTTCTACATGATTAAGAAATAGGTCATTTTTAAGTTTGAATTTAAAGCATAAATATATTGGTAATCCCCATGAATGAAGGACTGATTTTTTACTCCCAAACTAGTATGTTATTATGTGCATAAGTTACCTCTTCCATACTCCATTTATAATATTCTCACTACCCAAATTTATGCAGAAATTATCACTAAGAGACTTATTGTGTTACGAGTGAACATCACTTATTATATACCCTTTTCCTCATCTCTCACTATAGATATATCAACAACAAAAATAAATGCAGTAGTCAACTCCCCAAAGTAACATAGACAAAAGGCAAGAATCAAGAGCTTGAAGAAACATGAGATCAAATCAACAGTGTTTTTAAACAGATACCTCATAGAGAGTTCTGTGCAAAGACTGCATGGAATATGGTAAGTGGAACCAAATTTCAGAGTCAGAAATTCATTGAATATAAATTTGAAGTGAATCTAAAGCAGAAAAATATCACAAATAAACATCACTTGAAGCTATTGAAAGTCAGGAATGAGCAATGGGCAATGGATCTGGATCACATATGGCAGTATTTCATTCTTTTTCAAAAAGACAACCTACAGAATGGGAGAAAATGTTTGCAAATGAAGCAACCAATCAAGAATTAATCTCCAAAATATATAAACGGCTCATGCACCTCTTATGGAAAAAACAAACAACCTGATCAAAAAATGCCATTTCTCCCAAGAAGACATCAGATGGCCATAAAGCACATGAAAAGGTGCTTAGCATCATTAGTTATTAAAGAAATGCAAATCAAAACTAAAGTGTGCTATCACATCACACTGGTCAGAATGGCCTTCATCAAAATGTCTACAAATGATGAATGCTGAAGGGTGTGGAGAAAAGAAAAGCCTCCTACACTGCTAGTGAAATGAAAGTAAAAGTCACTCAGTTGTGATGACTCACTGTGACACCATGGACTGCATAATCCATGAAATTATTCAGGCTAGAATACTGGAGTGGGTAGCTTTTCCCTTCTCCAGGGGAACTTCCCAACCCAGGGATCAAACTGAGGTCTCCCGCATTGCAGGCGAATTTTTTAGCAGCTGTTATGGAATGTAAATTGATATGGTCACTATGGAGAACAGTAAGGAAGTGCTTTAAAAAGCTAGAAATAGATATGATCCATATGATCCAATAATTTCATTTCTGGGCATGTATCCTGAGAAAGCAATAATTTGAAAAGATATAAGTACTCCAATGTTCTTAGCTGCACTATTTACAATAACCAAGATATGGAAGAGTGAAATTAACTCTGTCGTGTCCCACTCTTTGCAACCCCATGGACTATACAGTCCATGGAATTCTCCAGGCCAGAATACAGGAGTGGGTATCCATTACCTTCTCCAGTGGATCTTCCCAACCCAGGGATCAGATCCAGGCCTCCTGCATTGCAGGTGGAGTCTTTACCAGCTGAGTCACAAGGAAAGCCCAAGAATACTGGAGTGGGTCAGTTCAGTTAGTTCAGTCGCTCAGTCCTGTCCAACTCTTTGTGACCCCATGAATTATGGCATGCCAGGCACCAACTCCCAGAGTTCACCCAAACTCATATGCATCGAGTCAGTGATGCCATCCAACCATCTCATCCTCTGTCGTCCCCTTCTCCTCCTGCCCCCAATCCCTCTCAACATCAAGGTCTTTTCCAATGAGTCAACCCTTCGCATGAGATGGCCAAAGTATTGGAGTTTCAGCTTTAGCATCAGTCCTTCCAATGAACACCCCGGACTGGTCTCCTTTAGGATGGACTGGTTGGATCTCCTTGCACTCCAAGGGACTCTCAAGAGTCTTCTCCAACACCGCAGGTCAAAAGCATCAATTCTTCGTCACTCAGCTTTCTTCACAGTCCAACTCTCACATCCATACATGACCACTGGGAAAACCATAGCCTTGACTAGATGGACCTTTGTTGGCAAAGTAATATCTCTGCATTTTAATATGCTATCTAGGTTGGTCATAACTTTCCTTCCAAGGAATAAGTGTCTTTTAATTTCATGGCTGCAATCACCATCTGCAGTGATTTTGGAGCCCCCAAAAATAAAGTCTGACACTGTTTCCACATCTATTTCCCATGAAGTGATGGGACCAAATGCCATGATCTTCGTTTTCTGAATGTTGAGCTTGAAGCCAACTTTTTCACTCTCCACATTCACTTTTATCAACAGACTTTTTAGTTCCTCTTCACTTTCTGCCATAAGGGTGGTGTTATCTGCATATCTGAAGTTATTGATATTTCTCCTGGCAATCTTGATTCCAGCTTGTGCTTCTTCCAGCCCAGCATTTCTTAGGATGTACTCTGCATAGAAGTTAAATAAGCAGGGTGACAATAGACAGCCTTGACATAGTCCTTTTCCTATTTGGAACCAGTCTGTTGTTCCATGTCCAGTCTAACTGTTGCTTCCTGACCTGCATATAGGTTTCCCAAGAGGCAGGTCAGAGGGTCTGGTATTCCCATTTCTTTCAGAATTTCCCACAGTTTATTATGATCCACACAGTCAAAGGCTTTGGCATAGTCAATAAAGCAGAAATAGATGTTTTTCTGGAACTCTCTTGCTTTTTCCATGATCCAGCATTCTGGCAATTTGATCTCTGGTTCCTCTGCCTTTTCTAAAACCAGCTTGAACATCTGGAAGTTCATGGTTCAGGTGTTGCTGAAGCCTGGCTTGGAGAATTTTGAGCATTACTTTACTAGCGTGTGAGATGAATGCAATTGTGCAGTAGTTTGAACATTCTTTGGCATTGCCTTTCTTTGGGATTTAAGGGAGAAGTAAGCTTCCCTGGCGGCTCAGAGGTTAAAGCATCTGCCTGCAATGCAGGAGACCTGGGTTCAATCCCTGGGTCAGGACAATCCCCTGGAGAAGGAAATGGCAACCCACTCCAATATTCTTGCCTGGAGAATCCCATGGACGGAGGAACCTGGTAGGCTACAGTCCATGGGGTCGCAAAGAGTTGGATACTACTGAGTGACTTCACTTTCACTTTCTTTGGGATTGGAACGAAAACTGACATTTTCCAGTCCTGTGGCCATTGCTGAGTTTTCCAAATTTGCTGGCGTATTGAGTACAACACTTTCATAGCATCATCTTTCAGGATTTGAAATAGCTCAACTGGAATTCCATCACCTCCACTAGCCTTTTTCATAGTGATGCTTTCTAAGACCCACTTACTTCACATTCCAGGATGTCTGGCTCTAGGTGAGTGATTATCTTGGTCGTGAAGATTTTTTTTGTACAGTTCTTCTGTACAGAAGTACACTTTTGTACTGTACTTCTTTTGTACAGTTTTCTTGCCACCTCTTCATAATATCTTCTGCTACTGTTAGGTCCATACCATTTCTGTCCTTTATCGAGCCCATCTTTGCATGAAAAGTTCCCTTGGTATCTCTAATTTAGTCTATCCTTTTCCAGTGGATCTTCCCTATCTAGGAATCAAACTAGGCTCCCCTGCATTGCAGGCAGATTCTTTACCAACTGAGCTATCAGGGAAGCCCTACCCAAGACATGGAAGCAACCTAAAAGTCCATCAACAGAAGAATTGATAAAGAAAATGTGATACCTATGTACAATGGCATATTACTCAGCCATAAAAAAAAAAAAGAATGAAATAGATCTCTTTTTTCTGAGACCTTAGACAAAGGTAGTTTTCTGGTCTTTTGCCAAGGTCTGCTTAAGGGTGGAGGAGAGAATTTTAAAGGCGATTTCCCCCATTCTTACTTACTTACTTTCCCACTGAAAATCGCCTGGCCTTTTTGTTCAGATCTCCTTCAATAGTGAGGTGACCTCCATATCTCAGCTGATCCACCAGCCAGTTTCTGTTTCATGAGGAAAAATGGAAGAGGATGATTCTGCGATTCTCCAGGTACAAGACTCTCTCTTACTCATTGCAGTAAGTGATTAAAGACTTCACTTATTTTTTGTTGCTTTAATTGGATATTTCTACACCTGACAGCTTGGATCTCTCCGTCCCAACCCAAGTGAGCTCCTAACAGGTATACGTATAGAAAATAGTCATAAGTTTAGATGTAATTAAAGATGTACATTTACTAATTGTCTATCTAAAAGGACATAATTTCATAATTATTTTTATATTAAAGATAAATTAAGTCAAGGTAAAGTAGCCAATATTTTGTTCATACTAATTTAAGCCAGTTATATTTCCTAATATACTAATTTATAGTATTTTTAAATTTTTATTAATATAATAAGTTCCAAAAATTGAGATAGTCTTTGTTAGCTAAACTGTTGATTTAAGAATGAAACTAATTAGAAAGAATTCACTGTTGATATTTTACCTGCTTAGATTGCTAATAGAAATGTTGCTGTCTAAATTAAAAAATTGTATGTACAGGTTAACTTCTTTTCCAAATTTAATTTAAATTTAGTAGAACCTTAACACACTGTGTATGTCTTAATGTCTCAGTGGGTTTAGTAATTCAACAATAAAATCATACCTCCTGCTGCATTTTTGTGGTATAATTTGAAGGCCAGCTTACACAAGGTTCCCACAGTGATTAAATTTTCTACTAATATTTACACTAATCTTTTAAAGTATAACTTTGAAGATAAAAGAGAGGTGGAGATATAAATATTTAATTATACACACTGAATAAAATTTTAACATTTATTTAGAACTTTTTCAGTCATTTCAGTGTGGTTAGTCATTCATCCAGAATCCTCATTGTTCTAAACTTAGGAGCTTGCTTTCTCATGGAGGATTCATGAACTGACACTGAGATAACTGACTGGGAACTGGGTTTCTAGATGTTTTCTTATTCCATTATCTAGATAAATGTAAAAGAAAGTTAACATGTTCTGTCCATTTGAAAAAATACCAAGTCCTTATATTTGATTTAGGTAAATATTTGCTCTGAAGTAACAAATGTTCTATATTTAAATTAACTACTTACTGCATAGTGGATTCAGTGAGTAAATGCATGTAAAAGCATTTTATCTTAGTTCCTTGCACATCTTAAACATGTAATAAATATTAACATTATTTTTATTACTATTTATACCTTTTTTCTGCATTACTTTGACAATATCTTTTCATTGTACTTGTCTTCTACTAAATTGCCTTCTCTTACAAGGCAGGGATACTTTCTTGCTTATCTCTGATTCGTTAGACAATGCACTGGTTCAGATTCATAATAGGAAGTCAATAAATGTTTTCAGATTTATCAGTTAAATATAATATAAAATAATATTAATATGTTATTAAATTGACATATTGTGTTCATTCTAGTGTAGAATGGCAAAATGATTAACTTTTCTTACCTAATAAAATACAGGAGTGCAGGTTCTCTTACTTTCTGTGGTTATCTCTTATGAGTAGCCTTGGACTCCCTGTAGCCACTCATAGGTCCTGGAGGGAAAATACCATGTTACTTTTTCCAGTCAATTATGTGCGATCAACTTCTGAACATTTAAATCTAAATGGAAGACAAAATAGGTGGTTTTTTTTTTTTTTTTTTTTAGTTCACAATCAAGGATCTCAAGATTTATGCTTTTTTTTCATTTATCCGAAATCAGCATTGCTCAATAGAGTAAATCAATTTTGTTGAATATGACTTGTATCTTGTCTTTAGTAATACTGTTTTTGTAGCTAAGATGAAAGTGGTATTGAATGACAATGAGATTTGTCAGTCGTATAGGCCTAAATCTATGGTTTAAATTTAAAACCTGTATTAAGTATACTAGTTATAGATAAGGATTTATTATACAATTCCATTATCTCAAACTCTGGGAGAATGAAACATTATTAGTTATTTTTAAGAATGCTATGCATTTTCTTACACAACTTAATATTTCCTTTGTCTTCCATTTTCTCTGGAATGAGCATTCAGTGTGTAATACTGGAATGCACAACTTTTAAGATGCAAACTTACAGTATTTCATTTCTCATAAATTGATGAGTGACTAATTTTAAAGGATTTGCCATTCTTCTCTAGTGTAGTATCTAATGTATAGAAGGTTTAGTGCTTTGAAGTTATTAGAAAAGATACTTATCAGAAAATAGAGTTATTTATCATCTTGTTATCCCTGTTCTGGCCTTTTTCTATCTTTGCTCATGCATATATCTTGACATCTCAGTTCAGTCCCACAGGTAAATTCCTCTCTTCCCTTTTCTCTGTTCAAGACTTGCAGTGAGTTCAAAGGAAGCCATGAGCACAGAGAAAGTGTTACCTTGGAGAATTTAACCATAATAAATAATCTGAGTGAATGCTGCACGTTTTAAAAGAAATGCAGGCACCAGAGCAGGATATAATATTAAGTGAAAATGAAAAGGAATATCCCACAAGATACTCAGTGGGATGACAAGAGAAAGTTGAACTTTTATTCCTTTTCTAAATAATTTCATTATAATTTCTCTGTGCTATTGAAGTTCATTAGGGAATGTCAGGGTATCACCTTTTGAATTAGGCTAATATGATTTCCATAACCTCCTGATCTTTCTCTTTAGTTAGAGTATCACCTTGGCAAGTTAATTCAGAATTTTTATCATATACCTACTCTTGGGTTTGTTGTGAGTAATGTTCTAGAATTTGTAACTCTAAGGAATCCTTAAACATCAGATATAAATTTTAAGATTTCTCAGAGAGATCTTATTTTAACCCACAGCATCTCATTTATGTGTGCCCATATATATTTTAAAGAGGATAGTAAAAGAAAGGAAAGGAAAATGGGAAAGATAGGGCAGGGAAAGGAAGGGGAGGGAAGAGATAGGAAAGGAAATGTTTATGGAGTATTGTGGACAGAGAAAGAATTAGGAATACCACCTATTTGCCTATATTCTCTCATCCATCAAAAGCATGGCGTTTCATGACCTGACTGTTTTTCTCTATATGGATATAGCCTGGAAAGTTATCAACTCCTCTTGAGGTCAAAACTATAATTAACTCAGTTCCTCTCTGCCAAAAATCCTGTTTTAAGAATACTGACTGGCTTGGGTTATTTCTGAATTTTATATAAATAAACAATAAATGCCAAGGTCATTATTCTCCATTCCTGGCCAGACAGTTATACTGTTCTTACCTCTTTTCTCTTATTATCAAAAACTGTGCACTCTTTCTCAAACATATTATATCAGAAGTGCTGTCTTCATTGGATTATTTTTGGAAAACTCAGCAGTGGCCAAAGGACTGGAAAAGGTCAGTTTTCATTCCAATCCCAAAGAAAGGCAATGCCAAAGAATGCTCAAACTACTGCACAATTGCACTCATCTCACATTCTAGTAAAGTAATGCTCAAAATTCTCCAAGCCAGGCTTCAGCAATACGTGAACCTTGTACTCCCTGACATTCAAGTTGGTTTTAGAAAAGGCAGAGGAACCAGAGATCAAATTGCCAACATCCACTGGATCATGGAAAAAGCAAGAGAGTTCCAGAAAAACATCTATTTCTGCTTTATTGACTATGCCAAAGCCTTTGACTGTGTGGATCACAATAAACTGGAAAATTCTGAAAGAGATGGGAATACCAGACCACCTAACCTGCCTCTTGAGAAACCTGTATGCAGGTCAGGAAGCAACAGTTAGAAATGGACATGGAACAACAGACTGGTTCCAAATAGGAAAAGGAGTACGTCAAGACTGTATATTGTCACCCTGCTTATTTAATTTCTATGCAGAGTAAATCATGAGAAACGCTGGACTGGAAGAAACACAAGCTGGAATCAAGTTTGCCGGGAGAAATATCAATAACCTCAGATATGCAGATGACACCACCCTTATGGCAGAAAGTGAAGAGGAGCTAAAAGGCCTCTTGATGAAAGTGAAAGAGGAGAGCGAAAAAGTTGGCTTCAAGCTCAACATTCAGAAAATGAAGATCATGGCATCCGGTCCCATCACTTCATGGGAAATAGATGGGGAAACAGTGGAAACAGTGCCAGACTTTATTTTGGGGGGCTCCAAAATCACTGCAGGTGGTGACTGCAGCCATGAAATTAAAAGATGCTTACTCCTTGGAAGAAAAGTTATGACCAATCTAGATAGTGTATTCAAAAGCAGAGACATTACTTTGCCGACTAAGGTCCGTCTAGTCAAGGCTATGGTTTTTCCAGTAGTCATGTATGGATATGAGAGTTGGACTGTGAAGAAGGCTGAGCGCCGAAGAATGGATGTTTTTGAACTGTGGTGTTGGAGAAGACTCTTGAGAGTCCCTTGGACTGCAAGGAGATCCAACCAGTCCATTCTGAAGGAGATCAACCCTGGGATTTCTTTGGAAGGAATGATGCTAGAGCTGAAACTCCAGTACTTTGGCCACCTCATGCGAAGAGTTGACTCATTGGAAAAGACTCTGATAATGGGAGGGATTGGGGGCAGGAGGAGAAGGGGACAACAGAGGATGAGATGGCTGGATGGCATCATGGATTCGATGGAGGTGAGTTTGAGTGAACTCCGGGAGTTGGTGATGGACAGGGAGGCCCGGCGTCCTGCGATTCATGGGGTCCCAAAGAGTCGGACACGACTGAGTGACTGAGCTGAACTGAAGACTCTTTTAATGAATCAAAAATCTGCTATTACTGGCTCTTTTATATAATCTTGTTTCTGAAAATACGATTTAATAATATTTTAAATTAAGAATTGAATAAAAGATATTTTTTCAGTATATGAGTAAGTTTGTTCTAACATTACATTGGTTAATCTAGCCAAAGTGATATATCTTAAAACAAACTACTTAATATCTAAACGTATTTTATTTTATAAGGCTCTCCATTCCTTTTTTCTCCAAAGCAGTAAAGCTACAGTGTTCTTATAAAAATTGCTATACAGGTTGTGAAAGTTCATAACAAATTGCTTGTCGTATAGCATTCTCAATCAATGTTATTCCCACATTTCTTCTTAGTGGTGCCTGTTCTTCATCCATAGTGAATTGCTCTTGATTTCAAAATCTAAGATAAAAGCATTTTCCTAAGAGAGTAAATTATGTTATTGTCAAGCTACTTTTATAAAAATGATGTGTTGGACCCAGCTGAAAAGTTTATGGACTTATCCTTGTAAAAATGCATGAAATTGCTACATTTTTATTTTCTGAGTCATAGCTGAGTTGACAATTGTTTGCCTGCTTTATTACTTTATTGAGAAACAGATGGAATCTAACAAAATGTTCCTACTTTTCTCTTTGGAAGCTTCAAGACATTCTGATTAGTATAGTGTGTGTGTGTGTGTGTGTGTGTATTTCTTATGCACAGAGGCTCAAAAATTCTTAGAAAAGTATTATCAAATGAAATCAAATAATGTATAAAATAATTATATGCCATACCCTAGCAGGATTTATCCCAGGTATGCAAGACTGACCCAACATTTCATAATCAACCAATGTAATCCATCACATTAATAAGATAAAGAAGAAAAATCAAAGGACCATATCAAGAGATGCTAAAAAAGCATTTGACAAAATACAACACACATTTACAATAAAAACTCTCAGTAAATGAGGAATAGAGGGGAATATCTTCAACTTGAGAAAGCGTATCTTCAAAAAACCTAAAGGACACATCATACCTAATGAATATCTAGAAATTTTCCCTGTAAAATCAGAAAAAAATAAATAAATGGAGATATTCCACATTTTTTTATAATAAGACTAAAAATTATCAAGATGACAGTTTTTCCTAACTATATCTGTAGTTTCTGTGCAATCCTTACCAAAAAAAAAAAAAAAAATCCCAGCAAGTATTTTGTGGACATTGAGAAACTAATTTTATTTTTTTAATTTAAATTTAATTATTTTAATTGGAGGCTAATTACTTTACAATATTGTATTGGTTTTAAAGTTATTATGTAGAGGCATCGGACACAAAATAGCCACCACAATATTGAAGAAGAATTACCAAATTGAAATACTGACACTACCTGAATCACAAATTATAAAGTTACCATAATAAAGAGTTTGTGATATTGATGAGAGAATAGACAAATACATCAATGGAAACAGAATAGAAAGCCCAGAAATGGACCCGTTTAAATACAGTCAACTCATCTTTGACAAAGGAGCCGAGGCAATACAGTGGAGAAAGGATAGTCTTTTCAATAACTGATACTCAACGAACTGAACATTTATATGCAAAATCTAGACACAGACCTTGCCTTGCGTAATTCATAAAACCTAACTAAAAGTGAGTCACAGACCTAAATTTAAAATGCAAAATTATGAAACTATTAGGAGAAGGCAATGGCACCCCACTCCCAGCACTCTTGCCTGGAGAATCCCAGGGACGATGGAGCCTGGTGGGCTGTCTGTCGTCTACTGGGTCACACAGACTTGGACACGACTGAAGTGACTTAGCAGCAGCAGCAGCAGAACATAACAGGAAGAATTTAGATGAACTTGTGTTTGGCTATGATTTTTAAATGCACCAATGATGTGATCCATAAGAGAAAGAAATGAAAAGCTGAAATTCATTAAAATAAAAAACATTCTGTCCTATGTGAAGGAAATTGTCAAACTAGTGAAAAGACAAGCTACACACGTGAAGAAAATATTTGTAAAAGACATGTCTGATAAAGGACTGTCATCCAAAATATATGAAGAACTGTTTAAACTCAACAATAAGGAAATTATAATCCAATCTAAAAACTTGAAATGTCTGAATGAGTAAACCTCATTTACTGAGAGTTTTTATTGTAAATCAGAGTGTTGTATTTTGTCAAATGCTTTTTTAGCATCTCTTGATATGGTCATTTGATTTTTCTCCTTTATCTTATTAATGTGATGATTACATTGATTGATTATGAAATGTTGAGTCAGTCTTGCATACCTGAGATAAATCCTGCTAGGGTATGGAATATAATCATTTTATACATCATTGGATTTCATTTTTTTAAATGAAAAGATTTAAAAGCATCTCATCAGAGAGTAAATATAGTAAGCATGTGACAAGATGTCCCATATCATATGTTACTGAGGAAATAAAAATTAAAATGAGATACCACTACACATCTATTAGAATAGCCAAAATAGTAAGGCAAGACACACTGACTTTTTTCCATGGTACAAGAGATATAGTCTTAATATATTTTTTGAATTTGAACAGTTGAATAATTAAATTAGTTAGAAAACAGTATTATCAGAGGGAGGAAGTATTAATAGTATAAGGGAGGGAATCTTTACTTAGTATGTAACAAAGTCAATAGGAAATTTATAACACTGGCCAAACCATAGTAACTGGTACAATAATATTTCAAGATGTGGAAGTCTTCAGCAATTGAATTGAAAATCTAAAAAAAAAAAAGAAAAAGAAAATAGTTTTAAAAGTTAACCATAAGGGAAGAGGAAATGAGATTGGGTTGCAGATAGAAACAGGAATATTTAGGCAGAAATTTATCACTCCTCATTACAAATAATTCTGTTATTTGATGCTTAGACAACTACCTGTGTAATGTACTACTTTAATCTTTTTTAAAAAGTGAGTAAAACAGATAGTTACAAGAGGATAATATATTGGAGGAAACATGGTGTGTGTGCTTTATTTTTTTTAAAGAATCTAATGAAGCACATAGTTATGAGAGGATAATGCAGTTATAGGAACATGGTATGTGTGTGTGTATTTATTATATTTTGGTCAGGTCTACCAATATAATTATTAATTTGTTAGCAGCATAAATCTATAATGAAGGCAAAGCAAAACAAACAAGGGTTATCTGATTTCCACATTATAAAGGAAATGGAGAGCAAAATCATTTGATATCATTTCTAGCAATAGTAATATCGATAGATTCAGGTAGCACTCACCTTCAAGCTAATTATTTAAGCAATCTAAACTGAAGAAAACAAGCCAGCAGTATATTTGGTTATGCTGAAACAACCATGTAAAGAATAGCTTGAACATAACCAGGCAAACTCATTCTTTGAAAAGTCCCTGGAAATTTTTATTGAATCTTCCAAGTGTCTAGTTGAAAAAAAGAATTTATTTGGGTGACTTTTTTCAGGAGTGGCTATTTAATCATTAAAGTTTGGGGCAATTTTTCATTAGAACTGAGAGTGTAATTATGTTTTTGTGGAAATATCCTCTCATTAAACTGTCTTAAATTATCACCAAGTTAATTCCATGGTTTGAATGGTTGAACAAGTTAATTCACATCATAAAACCAAATAAGGGAGTCAGAAAGAAATTATTATTGACTTGAAAAATTTGAGGTCATAAATAAGTGTTCCAATGTCACTTATTGGCTATGTAAACATTTACATTTTAAGGGAAAAAATCACTGATGTCCTGTGCTGAATATGGAGACTATTTGATAAGATTTCATTGTGGACAAGGATCCTAACAAATAAATTGGCTAGTGGTTAAAAAAAAAAAAGAGTACTGAAATAAAACATATTTAAATTCTATTGAGCATTAAATGAATTTGCATAAATTACCTGACTGGGAAGCCCAGCTGCTGCAGTTTCTGGGGTTTATCCAGAGGCATCTCTGCCCAGATGTCCACATTTCCCTGGTTGTTGGACAATCCATGAGGCTTTTGATAGGTATTACATGCTCCCTTGCTGTAATAATCAGTTATGAATCACTATATTTTAGAGATGGTAAAATTTGTGTCTACTACCTTGGTGATATGATTAACAAAAATTAATAACATTTAGCAAAATGTGTGTTTAGAGAATCAAAATGCAAAATTGAATTTTAACTAAGCCATAAATAGCTACACATAAAGAAAAATTAACTATGAATATGACTTTAATATCTCTGAATATCTCATGATAGCTAAAGCCTAAACTGTAATTAGATACCTCACTATGTGGAACTCTAAACTAAGTAATTTATAAAATAGAATTATTTGCCAGAGTGCTAGCAGTAATAGCATAAAAATAAAAGGATTCGGTGGTGCTGTATATGGTTCTAGAGAAGCCCATTCACACTCCTGAGTTTTGTATGCCTTAATAATTCCTTTCAGACATGATCTTACTAGACATGATATAGAAATCCTACTTTGGGTTTATCAATCATTGCTGTGGGTCAGAGAAAGTTGCCTTCCACCAGCCTTCCTGCAAGTATGGCAAATGAAGAACTCTTTTTTTATGATTTGGAATCATTTGTGGATGTGCTCAATTATATCCCACAATATACAGACTTCTGGCCCCTCTTTTTCTCTTTCTCTTTGTACAAGAAGCATTATAACATGGTCACTAAGTCAGACATGTTCAAATTCGAACTCCATTACTTTGGTATCTCTATGCTCTAAAAAGTAGTTCATCTCTTGGGAGCTATTTTTTCCCTGGTAGAGTGTTAAGAGTAATTATATACAACCCAGAAGATTCTTGTCATGACTAAATGAGTACATAAAATGTCTGATTAGCAGCATTTAGTACAGTATAGGCACTATATAAATGTTGGCTATTATTTTTTCTTTTTCCTCTTTTCTATCAATAGTACCTAGAGACATCTATTATTCTATCAGGAAGATTACAGATATATGTAAGAGAGAGTACTGGTAGCTGATGTAAGAAAAATTCATCTAAAATGCATAATTGGGTTTAAACAGAATTTTCTTCTAGAAATTGAGAAAAAATAGACTTTAACCCTTTTAGTTCAGTCACTCAGTCTGTGTCCAACTGTTTGCAGTCCCATGGACAGCAGCACACCAGGCTTCCTTGTCTTTCACCAATTCCCAGAGCTTGCTCAGACTCACGTCCATCAGGTTGGTGATGACATCCAATCATCTCATCCTCTGTCATCCCCTTCTTCTGCCTTCCATGTTTCCCAGCATCAGGTTCTTTTCCAAAGATGTAGACTTTTTCCAAAAGTTTATATCACTTACACTAAAGTGCATTTTTGAAATGTATATTTGAAAAATGCTTATTTTAATGTGGATTAATATTTTCTTGAAACATTTACTTGTATCAAAACTGAAGAGATGCCTGATGAAAATATTGTTCATTTAATTGTTGTTGAGTTACATAGCTTCTTTATATATTTTGGATATTAACCCATTAATGAGTATTTGATTGCAAATATATTCTCCCATTCAGTAGGTTATCTTTTCATTTTGTTGATGATTTTAGCTGTGATGAAGCTTTGAATGTAGTCCCATTTGTTTAGTTTTGCTTTTGTTTATCTTATCAGAGGGAACACATCTAGAAAGATACTGCTAAGATTGATGTGAAAAAGTGTACGGCAATCAAATTAAGGATTTTATGGTTCCAAGTCTTATATTCAAGTTTTTAATCCATTTTGAGTTGATATTTGTGTGTGATATGAGATAGTGGTCTAGTTTCATTATTTTGCATGTGGCATGTTTCTGCTGTACCATTTATTAAAGAGGCTATTCTTTCTTGTATGTTCTTTGTTCTTTTGTTGTAAACTATTCAGATATGGGAGAAGGCAATGGCACCCCACTCCAGTACTGTTGCCTGGAAAATCCCATGGATGGAGGAGCCTGGTAGGCTGCAGTCCATGGGGTCGCTAAGAGTCAGACACAACTGAGCGACTTCATTTTCACTTTTCACTTTCATGCATTGGAGAAGGAAATGGCAACCCATTTCAGTATTCTTGCTTGGAGAATCCCAGGGACGGGGGAGCCTGGTGAGCTGGCATCTATGGGGTCGCACAGAGTCGGACACAACTGAAGCAACTTAGCAGCAGCAGCAGCATTAAGATATGTGTGGGTTTATTTCTGGGCACACAATTCTGTTTAATCTGCCAATACCACCCTGTTTTGATTACTAAACTTTGTGATATAGTTTGAACTATTATGTTATAAACCAGTGTTACGTCAATAATAAGTAAATGACCCTGAAAAAAAACCTTGCATTTAAAAATGTATCACGAAATTCTAGATTCTATCCTGCTTTTCTGATTCAGGCAAATTTCCTTTCTGTGTTTTTAAAAGGGAGCAATGTCTCGGTCTCTCATGTACCACTGAACTGAACAAATTTATAATGAGTGTTTAGTTTATTAAATTGTTTAAAAAATCTTTGATAATTATGACTAGGTACTATTTGGTATTTTTTCCTCCAAGTTATTTTTGTCCAAATATGCTTTCAGCGTTCACTTTCATGGCAACTTTAATGCTGTCCAAAAATGTTCCAAAGATTCTGTCAATTTAACTTTATAGTAAATAACATTATAATGTCAATGCACAAATAAGGAAGTGACATGGTGTTGAGAATGCACTCGATATGGTTGTATCATAAATTCACTTGAAAATACATATTTATGGACACTTTCTTAGGATGTCAAAGAAGCATAATGCTGATATATTACTGACAGAAAAGAAATCAAGGCAGATAATCTTTGTTAACAATGATGTAAATTTTACTGAGTAAAGGAAATTTTAAGTCATGGCAGTCAATGTGCCTAAAGACTATAAAATGCTATATTTCCCTTGACACCTTTGAGGATTAGCCACACTCATCTGCCAGAGATTCATGTTCTGAGTCCCGAGAAGGTCCATGCATTTGGATTTCAGCCCCTTTTATTTTTGAATGGATGCTGTGCTAGATAATTTCTACCTTTATGCAGGAAATGAGGTACTTAAGCTCTGTAATGCCAAAATCTGCCCTCTCTGAAGATTGTCTCCTTCCATTCTTTGTTTCTGAATGAGAAGAATGGAGTTGAGATCAGGGAACTACTTAGACTTGTTCCAAGTGGAGAAGGAGGTATATCTGTGGATATATTTAAATTCCAGATTTATTTTATTAGAAAATAAATTATTTGACTTAAGAATTGAAAGTATCAGTGCTACTAAAAAGATTTATCAAACTATACTGCTGTCCTCCCTTCTCACTTCCATTCTTTCTTAACACTCCCTTAAGCATAACTGCTAGAATATTTTATCCTTCTTCTTACTACTTCCCTAACTCCATTTTATCTCCTTTTCTCATTTATGTGAATGACTCTGTGTTGTTCATTCCTGCTATTTTTCCTCAGTTTGGTGGGGTTGAGAGTAGAGGGAAATGGATTCTGTTTCTAAATGAAATCATTTTACATTTATTCATTAAACAGTTATTTTTAATCCTTCAGTTCAGTTTCAGTTCAGTCACTCAGTCGTGTCCCGCTCTTTGCAACCCCATGAAGCGCAGCACACCAGGCCACCCAGTCCATCACCAACTCTTGGAGTTTACCAAACTCATGTCCATCGAGTTGGTAATGCCATCCAGCCATCTCATCCTCTGTCGTCCCCTTCTCCTCCTTCCCCCAATCCCTCCCAGCATCAGGGTCTTTTCAAATGAGTCAACTCTTTGAATGAGGTTGCCAAAGTATTGGAGTTTCAGCTTCAGCATCAGTCCTTCATGAACAGCCAGGACTGATATCCTTTAGGATGGACCAGTTGGATCTCCTTGCAGTCCAAGGGACTCTCAAGAGTCTTCTCCAACACCACAGTTCAAAAACATCCATTCTTTAGCGCTCCACTTTCTTCACAGTCCAATTCTCACATCCATACATGACCACTGGAAAAAACATAGCCTTGACTAGACAGACCTTTGTTGTCAAAGTAATGTCTCAGCTTTTTAATATGCTATTTAGTTTGGTCCTAACTTTCCTTCCAAGGAGTAAGCATCTTTTAATTTCATGGCTGCAATCACCACCTGCAGTGATTTTGGAGCCCCCCAAAATAAAGTCTGCCACTGTTTCCACTGTTTCTCCATCTATTTGCCATGAAGTGATGGGACCAGATGCCATGATCTTCGTTTTCTGAATGTTGAGCTTTAAGCCAACTTTTTCACTCTCCTCTTTCACTTTCATCAAGAGGCTCTTTAGTTCCCTTTCACTTTCTGCCATAAGGGTGGTATCATCTGCATATCTGAGGTTATTGATATATCTCCCTGCAATCTTGATTCCAGCTTGTGCTTCTTCCAGTCCAGCATTTCTCATGATGTACTCTGCATATAAGTTAAATAAGCAGGGTGACAATATACAGCCTTGACGTACTCCTTTTCCTATTTGGAACCAGTCTGTTGTTCCATGTCCAGTTCTAACTGTTGCTTCCTGACCTGCATACAGATTTCTCAAGAGGCAGGTCAGGTGGTCTGGTATTCCCATGTGTTTCAGAATTTTCCACAGTTTATTGTGATCCACACAGTCAAATGCTTTGGCATAGTCAACAAAGTAGAAATAGACATAGACATTTTTCTGGAACTCTCTTGCTTTTTCCATGATCCAGTGGATTTTGGCAATTTGATCTCTAGTTCCTCCACCTTTTCTAAAACCAGCTTGAACATCTGGAAGTTCACAGTTCACGTATTGCTGAAGCCTGGCTTGGAGAATTTTGAGCACCACTTTAGTAGTGTGTGAGATGAGTGCAATTGTGTGGTAGTTAGCATTCTTTGGCATTGCCTTTCTTTGGGATTGGAATGAAAACTGACCTTTTCCAGTCCTGTGGCCACTGCTGCATTTTCCAAATTTGGTGGCATATTGAGTGCAGCACTTTCACAGCATCGTCTTTCAGGATTTGACGTAGCTCAGCTGGAGTTCCATCACCTCCACTAGGTTTGTTCTTAGTGGTACTTTCTAAGGCCCACTTGACTTAGCACTCCAGGATGTCTGGCTCTAGTTGAGTGATTATACTATCATGCTTATTTGGGTCATGAAGATCTTTTTCGTATAGTTCTTCTGTGTATTCTGGCCATTTCTTTTTAATATCTTCTGCTTGTGTTAGATCCATAACGTTTCTGTCGTTTATTGAGCCCATCTTTGCACTAAATGTTTCCGAGGTATCTCTAATTTTCTTGTAGAGGTCTCTAGTCTTTCTCATTCTATTGTTTTCTTTTATTTCTTTGCAATGATAACTAAGGAAGGCTTTCTTATCTCTCCTTGGTTTGTGTGGAACTCAGCATTCAGTTGGGTGTATCTTTCCTTTTCTACTTTGCCTTTCCATTCACTTCTTTTTTCAGGTTTTTGTAAGGCCTCCTCAGACAACCATTTTGCCTTTTTGCATATTCTGTTAGTGAGAGTAGTTATTAACAAAAACCATTGCTTGTAGGAAGAAAGCACAGATTCTGTTTCTTTGTGGTGTCTGTTCTTTGTTGTTCAGTCATGTCTGGCTCTTTGTGACCCATGGACTACAGCCTTCAAGCGTCCTCTGTCCATGGGGATTTCCAGGCAAGAATACTGGAATGGGTTTCCATGCCCTCCTTCAGGGAATCTTCCCATCATAGGGATCAAACCGAGCTCTTTTGCTTTGCAGGCAGATTTTTTTTCCCATCTGAGCCATCAGGGAGGCCCAAGAATAATGGAGTGGGTACCTTCTCCAGCGTATCTTCCTGATGACCCATGAATTGAACCACAGTCTACTGCATTGCAGGGAGATTCTTTATCAGCTGAACTGCCAGGGAAGCCCTTTCTTGGTGGAAAGAGTGTCAGAATTACATTGGAAGAGGGGCTTGTAGTAATCAGACTTGTTTAGGAAAATAAAATCTAATTCATCAATTTTAGAGGTCTTGCATATTTATTTTGTAATATATCATGATGATGCTATTTTACATAATTTTTATTTTAATTTTTAAAGAAATACTCTAGAAATACAATCATGTTTTTGTACCATAACACTTTGATGAATATGTTATTGTACATTTTCAAGGGTATTTGTTTTTAGAAAGGAAAACTTAAATAGTTAACAGTGAAGTAAGTAGGAATTCAGTGAGGATTTTAGTAGTCTAGAGAAGATGTTTTGGTGAAGCTAGAGCTACTAATGAGGTAGTTGCCTGGGCTTTAGCCATTCATTTACATTGTTAACTGCTTATTTTGAAAATGAAAACTATTTGATTTCTCTTGTCAGAGATCTTATATGATCTTGAAAATATGCTAGGTTTTATATGCTACAAATATTAGAGAAATATTTTCAATTTTATGTTTAAAGATATCAGGAAAAATCTTAAATGCTGCATAAAGATATTATTAATTATATTGAGTTAATTGGACAATTTGATTTTGGTTGAGTATTGTTATAAAAAGACTTAAGTTTGTTTATCAGATACTCTTTTTTTTTTTTTTGACATGATACCAGACAGATTCCCTAAGTTCTGGTGACATTGTTATAAGAATGATTTATTTTGATAGTTATGACATACTTTTAGATGTTGGAACTTCCAACATCTTGGAAGTCTAATGTATTTAAAAACACCAATCTCATGTCCAAACAAATTATCTCCCCATTTCTCCTCTAGTTTTGGACAAGGGATATTAGCAGAAAAGGGTGAGGGTCTCATTACTAAACTGATTATTTACTAAAATTGTCTGTCTGATAGATCTCTAAACTTGTATCCTTCTGTGGGATATATCTGACTTCTGTTGGGAACTCTGTACTGCACAGTGTCAATACAGGCAGTGTACACTCTGTATTTTAAGGACAAATAAATTTACAGTTTCTACTTTAGATTCATTCACTGGCATTTCTTACCACCAGTAATTTGTTTTCAAACATCTCCATCTGAGAAGAAAGCACCAGTTTTCTGTTTTAACTTATGCCCTAGGAAACATATGCAAAGTATCACTACTTCTTTGACACCTTCTTTGACACTGGTCACCTTATCCTTTAAGAGTGATTTTCTTGGAGTCTCCCTACTTTTGCATGATAGGAGAATAATCCTCTTTATGTAAGAGAAGGAGATATTACCGTATCATTTTACTGGGCTAATATCTTGCTAGGAATTGCCTCCTTTACACTTTGTAAATCAACTTTTGTTTTTATGTGGGTTGAAGGTGGGTGATGGATGATGATGGTTCCAGAGCTATTTTTTTTTTTCTTTCACTTTTTAAAAATCCTGGTGGGAATTTCTGGCATCTTTTGTTTTCTGTTTAAAATATGTATCTTCTGACCTTAGCTTTTGTTCTTTGCAGAAATACTGTAATGCGTATAAAATATTACTTAATTTAAAGAATAATGTGTGCTAACAAGAGACTGAAAACTGCTTCTCTCCACCTGCCATTTCATTTTTCTATTCATAGAAAGTTATATCCTCTTCTATGTTAACTTGTTCTTTTATACTAAGTAATGATTTTCTTATTACTTTTACTGTACTGGGCAGATATATCTTCAATTACTTTTACTGTACTGGGCAGATATATCTTCAATATTAGTAAAATTAAATTTTATATGTTTAATAAAAATTTAGCAGTGCACCTCTGAAAGAACCATTTTCTTGGGTGAGTCTCAACACAGAATTTGGGACAACTGGGTTTGCTCTACTGACTGGGCCTTAGGAACCACCAGATAGAATAATTGAAAGGACATCATTATAGACCTAGCTGGTCTACATTCTAGCTTCATGACCTCCAGCATATCAGGTAAACAGTCAATTTCATCCTCTGTAAAATGAATATTTGTGTTTCTTCTAGTTTTCAATACCATTATTTTATCAAGAATTACTTTACTTTTGTAAGAAAATAAAATTTCCCAATGCATTTGAAAAGAGAATCTTAGCTCTAAATCATATAGGTTTCACAAATAGACTAATTAAAATGTGAATTTAAAAAAAAAAAACAGCTTCTTACACATCTTTACATGCACAGGACCAGCACATTACATGGGAACATAGTGGGTAAACAATGCATGCTTCTCAAATAAAAGAGTGAATGAATACATTTTATTTTCAATGGATTTCAATCTCAATTCTGAGATTTCCTAGTTTTTTATTATGAGTTTTTATTTTATTTTGAGTTTTTATTTTATTTGTATTTATTTATATCTACTATATTATACTTTTTATTTTTTCATATTATGAGTTTTTATTTTATTATGATTTTTTATTTTGTATTTTCTAGTTTTTTATTATGAGTTTTTTATATTAGTAGGGCTTCCCTGGTGCTTCAGTGGTAAAGAAATGGCCTGCCAATGCAGGAGACACAGGTTCAATCCCTTGGTCGGGAAGATCCCTGAAGAAGGAAACATCAACCCACTTCAGTGTTCTTGCCTGGGAAATCCCATGGACAGAAGGAGCCTGGCGGACTACAATTCATGGGGTCCCCAAAGAGTTGGACACAACTTAGCAACTAAACAGCAATTATATTAGTAATTTCCTCTAAATAAATGACTATACATATAAACACATCATTGAAATCTTCTTGGTAATGATTCAATGTTATATAAACAATACCAGCTTCACTCCCACCAAATGTGAACATGCATGATATTTAGAAAAAATTTTTGGTTTTCATACTGATAAGCGAGTATATATGAGTTACATGTATGTAGTGATTACACAGATGAATTAATGTTAATTTTAATTCAATCTCCTTGAAAGTATTTTTCTGTTAGTATGATCTTTTTATTTAATATAAGTTGATTTTAGAGATATTTGATCAAATGAAAATGGATAGTTGAACTTGCTTCTTGTTCTCCTCAGTACTTTACTCCAATTTACCCAGTTGTGTAGCCTCTGTTATTGCTTCCTGACACCTAAAGGGTTATTTTAGAAATTAGGCTTCAATGGAGATGATAAATGCTATTTCTAGAGAGAAATTCTCTGTGACCTACACAATTCAGTACTGTCTTAGGATTTATAACAACTTTGTGGAGAAGAGTCAATAACTCTAACTTGATTCTAATAATAAACACTTTGACTTGATGAAGAAAATTCCATTTATTATACGTTCTAAAAGGATAACATTAGACAAACTATTTACTCCGAGATATATAAATGAGTCATTCTAAACATTAAAGTCGGAAACAAATTCATTGATCCTGAAAGTTGGCCTAAGGCATATTCTACAAACTCTCATAAATCCTATTTGTGTTTATTTTATAGTTCATCTTGGTAGAATTCCTCTAAAAGTCACAAAATAAAATATGATTAACGTTCAATGCAGTTGTCAGCTGCTGAGCTTGAGGCTAGAATGCCTTTAACCTTGAGAGGTGAGCCATCTTTGTATTTGTGTGAGTCCACAGAGTCTCATCTTAGGAAGCAGAACCTTGCTTAGTGAATGCGTAAGGTTGATAGTCTCAGCTCAAGTCTTTGATATGTGTGTGTTGTGAAGACTCCAGCCCTTACAAACTTCTAGAAAAATCAACTCTTCAAGGATTCCACTGAAGACTGTTAAATCTTGCCATTATTAACAATTCCTATCATATATACACTCTTTCTTGGTCTCCAGCATATTGCTATATTAGAAAATTTTTTTCCATCTCATTTACTATTATAAGTGAGGTGGGCTTTGGTGTACCTTAGTTCCATACCTGTAGAAAGTTGTTGTTGTTGTTTTTCCTGATTCCATATATCCTACCTTAGATATTATTAATTATAATATTGTTCATTATAACATCTAAGCAGATCTTCCATTCTAGACGATGGCTTATTGACTTAGAGACTGATTTCTGGGGGCATAATTATATATTCATGCCTAAAAACACAACACCTGGGAATTCCATGATGTTTTAGGTTGGTAATACATTCCAAGAGAGAGTATGGGATGTAACCAAAGAGATTATATAAAGATCAAGTGAATGCTATGCATAATCTGAAAATGAAGTGCAATAAGGGAGTATTTAGATACATAAAATATTGAAAGGAAAAAAATACATGTTATGCATGTTATATACTTGTATACTCCAGGTTATAGTAGAATGAAATTGTCTTGAAGTGGACCCTGTATGTATGGAAAGTTAGATTGTGATAGATTGATGTATGTAGTTGTTGTTTAGTCATTAAGTCATGTCCGACTTTTTTGCAACCCCACGGACTATAGCCTGCCAGACTACTCTTTCTATGAGATTTCCCAGGCAAGAATGCTGGAGTGGGTTGCCATTTTCTTCTCCAGGGGATCTTTCCACCCAGAGGTTGAATCTGTGTCTCCTGCATTGACAGGCAGATTCTTTACCACTAGGTAATTGATATGAAATAAAATGAGATGAGTATGTTAATTGAGATTGAAAAGAGTAGAGTTTTTCAAGAAAACGACATTGGAAGAATTAAAACAATATTTAGGCTCATATCTTTCTCCCACAAAATGATATATACCAAGTAAATTCCAAGTATATTCAAGAATAAGTGTAAAGCAATATATAACATTGTAGATGAATATTTACTTTGCGTTTAATATTTTTAAATTATGTAATCATTGATTTTTTCCATATAGGGGAAAAGATGTATACTTGTAGTTATGTAAAATTGCAAGGCAGTTTGTTTCAGAAGTTGATATATTCATATATGAAGTTCATAAAAATCAATAGGCCAAAACCCTCTAAAGATCAATAAAGAGTAAAGACAATAAATAGAAAAATTAAAAAATGGAAATATGTGCTGCCAGAAAATGTATGAAAATCAAACCATAGATGTAGTAAAAGATTAAAATGAACAACAGAAAATAAAAGCAGTAGTAAGAATTTTAAATATTTTATATTTACTTAAAAATATTTAAAAAGAATAATTAATGAAGTTGTGGTGAGACAGTTTCATATATATGCTAATAGAAGTCTAAGTTAGAACACTTAAAGTTAATTTAAAATAAATTTCAAAAGATGTATCAATATTTTGAGTGCACCATCCCTTTTTAACCAGCGATTCTCTTTTAAGACTAGCCTAAAGAAGTGCGTGGAAGAAGATATCCATTGTAACATTATATGTAATGATGAAATTACAGAAATAATTTAAGATATTCAACACTTGAATTATGACTAAAGAAAGTTGATATTACAATATGAAATATATTTTGCATCCTTTAATTAGCATATTTGTTAAGATTATCTTAATGAAATAGAGAATATTCATGTTATGTGAGATAAGAAGGGTATAACATCCTTTGTTGAATATCCATTAACGTATTTGAGTCCCTTGGACAGCAAGGAAATCAAACTAGTCAATCCTAAAGGAAATCAACCCTGAATATTCATTAGAAGGACTAATGCTGAAGCTGAAGCTCTAATATTTTGGCCACTTGAAATGAAAGCTAACTCATTGGAAAAGACCCTGAGGCTGGAAAAGGTTAAGGGCAGGAGGAGAAGGGGCAACAGAGGATGGGATGAGATGGTTGACAATATCATCAATTCAATGAAATGAGTTCGAGCAAACTCCAGGAGACAGTGAAGGACAGGGAAGCCTGGCATGCTTCAGTCCATAGAGCCGCAAAGTGTTGGACACCAGTGAGTGACTGAACAACAACAACAAAACATATTTTTGCACACATTTCCTTTAGGTGAAATCATAGGAGTATAATTATAATGAATGAAAGGCAAATTTTAATGCTTTTCATACATATTACCAAATCTCTTTCCAGAAAGATTATGCTAATTTGCAATCTTATCAGCACTATTTATGAGTACCATCTCATTTGCATGTCTTTATCTCCCAACGAAGGTATTAAAGTTTTTTTTTTTTTTCTGCTTGCCAATGCTTAGATAGGAAACAGCCAATATATCATTTTAATTAAATTGAAATTGAGGTTTATATATTTTCATAAATATATTATGAATATATGAATTGCCTATTTGTGCTTCAGTCAATTAAGTCAGTTCAGTCCCTCAGTCACGTCCAACTCTTTGCAACCCCATTGACTGCAGCACACTAGGCCTCCCTGTCCATTACCAACCCCCAGAGTTCACTCAAAGTCATGTCCACCGAGTTGGTGATACCATCCAACCTCTGTATTCCAATTCTCCTCCCACCTTCAATCTTTCTCAGCATCAGGGTCTTTTCCAATGAGTCAGTTCTTCACATCAGGTGGCCAAAGCATTGGAGTCTCATCTTCAGCATCATTCCTTCCAATGAACATTCAGTACAGATTTACTTTAGGATGGACTGGTTGGATCTCCTTGCAGTTCAAGGGACTCTCAAGAGTCACTGCCAACACCACAGTTCAAAAGCATCAATTCATTGGTGCTCAGTTTTCTTTACAGTCCAACTCTCACATCCATACATGACTACAGGAAAAACCATAGCTTTGACTAGACAGCTTTTGTTGGCAAAGTAATGTCTCTGCTTTTTAACATGCTGTCTAGGTTGGCTATTTCTTCTAGCAATCTTGATTCCGGCGTGTGCTTCTTCCAGCCCAGGATTTCCCATGATGTACTCTGCATATAAGTTAAATAAGCAGGGTGACAATATACAGCCTTGACGTACTCCTTTTCCTATTTGGGACCAGTCTATTGTTCCGTGTCCAGCTCTAACTGTTGCTTCCTGACCTACATATAGGTTTCTCAAGAGGCAGGTCAGGTGGTCTGGTATTTCCATCTCTTTCAGAATTTCCCACAGTTTATTGTGATCCACACAGTCAAAGGCTTTCACATAGTCAATAAAGCAGAAATAGATGTTTTTTTATGGAACTCTCTTGCTTTTTTGATGATACAGCAGATGTTGGCAATTTGATCTATGGTTCCTCTGCCTTTTCTAAAACCAGCTTGAACATCTGGAAGTTCACAGTTCACATATTGCTGAAGCCTGGCTTAGAGAATTTTGAACATTACTTTACTAGCATGTGAGATGACTGCAATTCTGTGGTAGTTTAAACATTTTTTGGCATTGCCTTTCTTTGGGATTGGAATGAAAACTGACCTTTTCCTGAGAAATAGATGGGGAAACAGTAGAAACAGTGTCAGACTTTATTTTTGGGGGCTCCAAAATCACTGCAGATGGTGATTGCAGCTATGAAATTGAAAGACACTTACTCCTTGGAAGGAAGGTTATGACAAATCTAGATAGCATATTAAAAAGCAGAGACATTACTTTGCCAACAGAGGTCCACCTAGTCAAGGCTATGGTTTTTCCAGTGGGCATGCATGGATGTGACAGTTGGACTATAAAGTGCTGAAGAATTGATGCTTTTGAACTGTGGTGTTGGAGAAGACTCTTGAGAATCCCTTGGACTGCAAGGAGATCCAACCAGTCCATCCTAAAGGTGACCAGTCCTGGGTATTCATTGGAAGGATTGACGCTGAAGGTGAAACTCCAATACTTTGGCCATCTCATGTGAAGAGTTGACTCATTGGAAAAGATCCTGATGCTGGGAGGGATTGAGGGCAGGAGGAGAAGGGGATGACAGAGGATGAGATGACTGGATGGCATTACCGACTCGATGGACATGAGTTTGGGTAAACTCTGGGTATTGGTGATGGATAGGCAGCATGGTATGCTACGATTCATGAGGTCGCAAAGATTCGGACACGACTGAGTGACTGAACTGAACTGAACTGAACTAGGTCATAGCTTGTCTTCCAAGGAGCAAGCATCTTTTAATTTTATGGCTGCAGTCACCATCTGCAGTGATTTGGGAGCCAAAAAATAAAGTCTGTCACTGTTTTCACTGTTTCCCCATCTATTTGCATGAAGTCATGGGATCAGATACCATAATCTTATTATTCTGAATGTTGAGCTTTAAGCCAATTTTTTCATTCTCTTCTTTCACTTTCATCAAGAGGCTCTTTAATTCTTCTTTGCTTTCTGCTATAAGGGTGGTGTCATCTGCATATCTGAGGTTATTGATATTTTTCCTGGTAATCTTGATTCCACCTTGTCCTTAAACATTCTGTATTGTTTTTTGTTGTTACATGTAATATACATATAGAAGTTAACTCAAAAGATCTTGAGTTACTCTACAATTTCATGTGAATAAAAGTGCAGTAGAAGAGCTTGAAGCTTTCCTAATTGATTTTGCATATATTTTGAAAATTATTTGTATCTGCAAGGCAGTCTTCAAGATGCTGTTAGGATCATGCTTATGAATGTGTCATAGTTCTTAGCTAAAACTGACTGCTAACTAAACAGATAGATAGATGTAACCAAAAAAGGCCAAGGTTGTACAGAGTCCTTGTATTAATTCTGACTTTGATTATAAGAAATGGTTTAATCAATTTATTCTTGAGCTGCGTCTTATTGCCAGCAGAATGAAGGTTGTTTCAGGCTGAAAAGAGCATGATTGAGAGGAGGAACCTCTGAGATAAGGTAAGAGGTGATTCTCCTGGAGAAAACTGGCTGTTAATCCATCCCTTCATTCTATAAAGTTGCATCGACCTTGTAAAGGCTTCATTATATGTATATGCATATCAAGATTCAGACACTCCATCATATCAGTATGTTTGCTGCTGCTAAGCTGCTTCAGTCGTGTCCGACTCTGTGCGACCCCATAGACGGAAGCCCACCAGGCCCCCCTGTCTCTGGGATTCTCCAGGCAAGAACACTGGACTGGGTTGCCATTTCCTTCTCCAATGCATGAAAGTGAAAAGTGAAAGTGAAGTCGCTCAGTCATGTCCGACTCTTAGCGACCCCATGGACTGCAGCCTACCAGGCTCCTCAGTCCATGGGATTTTCCAGGCAAGAGTACTGGAGTGGGGTGCCATTGCCTTCTCCGTTATGTATACTAGGAAGTGCAAAATTGAATTTGATATTTGTGTTGCTTAAACCAGTTCATTCACTAGCATTAGCCATGCTACATCAAATGGAGTGAGTGGAGTTTCAATGAGGATAGTAGACTTAGATTCAATGTTTAATGACACTCCTTGGAAGAAAAGTTATGACCAACTTAGACAGCATATTAAAAAACAGAGTCATTACTTTGTCAACAAAGGCCCGTCTAGTCAAGGCTATGGTTTTTCTAGTAGTCATGTATGGATGTGAGAGTTGGACTATAAAGAAAGCTGAGTGCTGAAGAATTGATGCTTTTGAACTGTGGTGTTGAAGACTCTTGAGAATCCCTTGGACTGCAAGGAGATCCAACTAGTCCATCCTAAAGGAGATCAGTCCAGGGTGTTCACTGGAAGGACTGATGCTGAAGCTGAACTCCAATACTTTGGCCACCTGATGCAAAAAGCTGACTCATTTGAAAAGACCCTGATGCTGGAAAAGATTGAGGGTGGGAGGAGAAGGGGATGACAGAAGATGAGATGGTTGGATGGCATCTCCGACTCATGGACATAAGTTTAAGTAAACTCTGGGAGTTGGTGATGGACAGGGAGGCCTGGTGTGCTGCGGCTCATGGGGTCACAGAAGGTCGGACATGACTGAGTGACTGAACTAAATGTTTAATCAGACTGTACTAAAAGCAGTGTGTTCCTGGCAAGTTATGACCAGTGTTTACTCTGGGCACAGCTGTATTTGGTCAATAGTTTATATCTGAGCTCTGGTAGAGACTAAATGCCCAAATATAGAACACCAGGGAATCTGCATTCTGAGTAGACCATAAGCAAACTGGATATTATTTAATACATCATGCCACCAGGTTGGGCAAGCAAAGAAGTCATTGTCAAGTTGGGATATTTAAGATAATATTTAAGCATATATTCTGAAGTAAGATTCAAAAGCATATTGATGATATATTTCCTATAAACTCCCTGATTTGTTTCTATCTCTTTCTTAAATCTTTTCTTCCTAACTACGAAATGATATTTCAAAGTCTAATTGACAGAACTTGGAGCCAAACAGGACAGACAATGATTCTTCATGACATTTCTGCATGTTTTGAATTAGCTTTTGTTCTGAAACATCCTTGGAAAATAGAGGTTTTCTCTCCCTCCACGGCAGAGGGCAGATTTGATCCCTGACCATGATAATAAAGGTAGTATCTTCCTCAAAGGCAAAGATCAGGAAGGTTTTTTTGGAACTCGATGAAGCACTAGTATTGTCTAACTTTGGTTTTCATCAGCTATGACAAAAATTTACTGTGTGTGCAGCTTCCAACTGGATTATCCCATGTCATCTCTGTTATTTGGACAGGGCAACCGATGGGAATATAAAAGCTCATCCTGTTTGCTGTGATGTGAATAATGGCATGAGTCATGTCTTCTGTTGTCATAAAAGTTAGCATGAAACACATCTTATGTTTCCTTAAAAGTAGAGTAAAATATTGGATCCTTTGAATTTCTTGAAAGGTGGAGGGCCAGAATTAAGAGAACACTAGTTTTCATCACTGATGACAAGAAGTTTTTGGTTTTAATTTGTTTTGTTTATGTGTGGTAAGCATACTTTCAATTGAAGCCATTAACTGAGCTAAAGAGCACAAAAATTGGAGGACAATCTAGAGAGATAAAAAGATCAATTTTGGGCTTCTTGAGTTTGAAATATTAGAAATGTGTCCAGCTATAAATGTTAGACTGTTAGGTAAATGACTAAGATACTGTAGATAGAAGAAGTGTGGAATATCTTAAATACTTAAGTAGAATCACTTAAGAAGTATTTAAGGATCATCTAAATTTAAAAAGTATGTAAAGCTCATGAAAGTGGATTTAATCCTAAAAAATATTTTATAATTTCCTTCCTCCAGAATATGCTTGGCTATAATGTTTATCTGCAAAAAAGGTGGGAATTTTAATGGAAAATGTCACTATTTAGTGTATTTCCATAATTATGCATGCATAGTTACTCAGTGCTGTCAGACTCTTTGTGATCCCAGAGACTGGAAAGTTTTTCCAGAAAGAATACTAGAGTAGGTTACCATTTCCTCATCCAGGGGATTTCCTAAACACAGTGATCAAACCTGCATCTCCTGCATTACAGGTGAACTCTACCACTGGACCATTCAGTTCAGTCACTCAGTCATGTCCGACTCTGCAACCCCATGAACCACAGCACTCCAGGCCTCCCTGTCCATCACCAACTCCCAGAATTCTCCAAAGCACATGTCCATTGAGTCAGTGATGCCATCCAACCATCTCATCTTCTGTCGTCCCCATCTCTTCCTGCCCTCAGTCTTTCCCAGCATCAGGGTCTTTTCAAATGAGTCAGCTCTTCACATCAGGTTGCCAAAGTATTGGAGTTTCAGCTTTAACATCAGTCCTTCCAATGAACACCCAGGACTGATCTCCTTTAGGATGAACTGATTTGATATCCTTGCAGTCCAAGGGACTCTCAAGAGTCTTCTCCAACACCACAGTTCAAAAGCATCAGTTCTTCAGCACTCAGCTTTCTTTATAGTCTAACTCTCACATCCATACATGACTACTGGAAAAACCATAGCCTTGACCAGATGGACCTTTGTTTATCAACAATAATTTATCAAGTAATGTCTCTGCTTTTAATATACTGTCTAGGTAGGTCATAACTTTTCTTCCAAGGAGTAAGTGTCTTTTAATTTCATGGCTGCAGTCACCACCTGCAGTGATTTAATCTTAGTTTTCTAATTGATGAGCTTTAAGCCAACTTTTTCACTCCCCTCTTTCACTTTCATCAAGAGGCTCTTTAGTTCTTCTTTACTTTCTGCCATAAGGGTGGTGTCATCTGCATAACTAAAGTTATTAATATTTCTCCTGGTAAACTTGATTCCAGCTTGTGCTTCCTCCAGCCCAGCATTTATCATGATGTACTCTGCATATAAGTTAAAAAAGCAGGGTGACAATATACAGCCTTGACATACTCCTTTTCTTATTTGGAACCAGTCTGTTGTTCCATGTCCACTTCTAACTGCTGCTTCCTGACCAGCCTACAGTTTTCTCAAAAGGCAGATCAGGTGGTCTGGTATTCCCAGTCCTTTCAGAATTTTCCACAGTTTATTGTGATCCACACAGTCAAAGGCTTTGACATATTCAATAAATCAGAAATTGATGTTTTTCTGGAACTCTCTTGCTTTTTCCATGATCCAGTGGATGTTGGCAATTTGATCTCTGGTTTTTCTGCCTTTTCTAAATCCAGCTTGAACATCTGGAAGTTCACGGTTCATGTATTTTTGAAGCCTGGCTTGGAGAATTTTGAGTGTTACTTTACTAGTGTGTAAGATGAGTGCAATTGTGTGGTAGTTTGAGCATTCTTTGGCATTGCATTTCTTTGGGATTGGAATGAAAAGTGACCTTTTCCAGTCCCGTGGCCACTGCTGAGTTTTCCAAATTTGCTGGCATACTGAGTGCAGCACTTTCATAGCATCATGTTTGAGGATTTGAAACAGCTCAACTGGAATTCCATCACTCCACTAGCTTTGTATTAATGCTTCCTAAGGCCCACTTGACTTCACGTTTCAGGATGTCTGGCTCAAGATGAGTGATCACACTATCATGATTATCTAGATCGTGAAGATCTTTTTTGTACAGTTCTCCTGTGTATTCTTGCCACCTCCTCTTAATATCTTCTTCTTCTGTAATGCCATTGGGGAAGCCTATTTCCATAATTATATTTAATTTCAATTAAATTAAAATATAGCTTTAGCTGATAGCCAGTATGTTACCAATAGCCAAGACCTCCTACGTCTATTTTCATTTTATCTCTCAAGTCTCTTTTCCTTTGATGCACATTGCTTGATTACAAAGTTAGTTTCCTTATTGGTTTTCATTTGGACAGTTAAGAGAGCCTCTAATAACCTCCTTGTCATTGATCTCTACTATTGTCTTATCTCTGAACTCAAGATAATTAAATTCTTTTGCAAGATTAATGCTTTAAAATGTAGTTCTATTATGTCGTGGTTGTTTTCACAGCCTTTGAAGGTTTCTCATGTTTTTACTACACAGAACTCAGCTTGTTCATCAAGGTTCTCAAAAATGCGGTCCTCTTCTGTGATTTCCTTCTGTATTTCTGGCATCATTTTACTGCCTTTTGTTAATTGCTGAGACACTTATTTCACATAAGAAATTTTTTTAATGAATTCTGATTTATGATGCCAATCTAGTTTTTGTTTTTTTTAATTTTACTGATTTTTGATTATTTATTCCATCATTTTATGGGCTTCTAGAAGTTTAATAATTTTTATTAAAATTCATGTATATCAAATGCCTATTTTGGTGTCTTGAATATATTCAGTTCAGTACAGTTCAGTCACTTAGTTGTGTCCAACTCTTTGTGACTCCATGTACGGCAGCAAACTAGACATCCTTTTCCATCACCAACTCCCAGAGCTTACTGAAACTCATGTCTATCAAGTCAGTGATGCCATCCAAACATCTCATCCTCTGTCTTTCCCTTCTCCTCCTGCCTTCAGTCTTTCCAAGCATCAGGGTCTTCTCCAGTGAGTCAGTTCTTCACATCAGATGGCCAAAGCATTGGAGTCTCAGCTTCAGCATCAGTCCTTTCAATGAACATTCAGGACTGATTTACTTTAGGATGGACTGGTTGGATCTCCTTGCCGTCCAAGGGATTCTCATGAATCTTTTTAAGACCACAGTTCAAAAGCATCAATTCTTCAGTGTTCAGCTTTCTTTATGGTCTGACTCTCACATCCATGCATGACTACTGGAAAACCTTAGCTTTGACTAGGTGGAACTTTGTTAGCAAAGTAATGTCTCAGTGTTTTAATAGGCTGTCTAGGTTGATCATAGCTTTTCTTCCAAGGAGCAAGAGTCTTAATTTCATGGCTGCAGTCACTATCTGCAGTGGGGTTTTGGAGCCCCCGCCCCGCCCCCCCCAAATAAAGTCTCTCCTGTTGAGGTTTGACAGAAAACAGCAAAATTCTGTAAAGCATTTATCCTTCAGTAAAAAATAAATTAACTAAAAAAAAAAAGTATTTCACTGTTTCCATTATTCCTCCATTTATTTGCCATGATCCTACTGGATGCTGTGATCTTAGTTTTCTGAATGTTTAGTTTTAAGTTAATTTTTTCACTCTCCTCTTTCACTTTCATCAAGAAACTCTTCATTTCTTCTTTGCTTTCTTCCGTATGTGTGGTGTCATCTGCATAACTAAGGTTATTAATATTTATCCCAGCAATCTTGATTCCAGCTTGTGCTCTTCCAACCCAGGATTTCTCATGATATATTCTGCATATAAGTAAAATAAGCAGGTGGCAATATACAGCCTTGACATAATCCTTTCCCAATTTGTAACAGGTCTGTTGATCCATGTCCAGTTCTATTTGTTGCTTCTTGACCTCCATACAGGTTTTTAAGAAGGTATGTGAGGTGGTCTGGTATTCCCATCTCTTTAAGAATTTTTCACAGTTTGCTGTGATCCACACAATCAAAGGCTTTGGCATAGTCAATTGAAATTTGCCATATGCCAATTTCTGCTGGCATAGTCAGCAGAAATTGATGTTTTTCTGGAACTCTCTTGCTTTTTCAGTGATCCAGCAGATGTTGGCAATTTGATCTCTGGTTCCTCTGCCTTTTCTAAAACCAGCTTGAACATCTGGATGTTCACGGTTCATGTATTGCTGAAGCCTGATTTGGAGAATTTTGTGCATCATTTTGGTAGCATGTGAGATAAGTGCAATTGTGCGATAGTTTGAACATTCTTTGGCATTGCCCTTTCTTGGGACTGGAATGAAAACTGACCTTTTCTGGTCCTGTGTCCACTGCTGAGTTTTCCAAATTTTCTGGCATATTTAGTGCAGCAGTTTCACAGCATCATCTTTTAGGATTTGAAATAGCTTAACTGGAATTCCATCTCCTCTACTAACTTTGTTCATAGTGATGCTTCCTAAGGCCCACTTGACTTCACATTCCAGGATATCTTGGTCTAGGTGAGTGGTCACACTTTCGTGGTTATCTGGTTCATGAAGGTCTTTTTTGTACAGTTCTTCTGTGTATTCTTGCCACCTCTTCTTAATGTCTTCTGCTTCTGTTAGGTCCATATCATTTCTTGTCTTTATTGTGCCTATCTGTGCATGAAATATTCCCTTGGTATCTCTAATTTTCTTCAAGAGATCTCTAGTTTTTCCCATCCTGTTGTTTTCTTCTATTTCTTCACATTGATCACTGAGAAAGGCTTTCTTATCTTTCCTTGCTATTCTTTGGAACTCTGCATTCAGATGAGTATATCTTTCCTTTCCTCCTTTTCCTTTAGCTTCTCTTCTTTTCTCAGCTATTTGTAAGGCCTCCCCAGACAACCATTTTGCCTTTTATTTCTTGAACATATTAGCAAAATTTATATGAATGATGAATAAGCCTAATTATCCAGTAATGGCTTTCTGTAAACATTAAGAGATACCAAATTGGTCTGATTAATTTGTCAAATGAATATACCATCTTTAATGTTCAGAAGTCATGGCTCAGTTAATATATAGGTCTCTGCATTTATATAAATATTTGTTTATACATTTTGTTTAGAAGTCCCTGAATTTCTATATGCCCTAACCCTAAGAGGCCAACATAAATAACTGTCTTAGAGTCCATATTTTATTACCTAAGCTACCATATGGAAGTAATGGAGAGATGGATCAAGCTTCATTTTGAATTTAATCAAGCAGAAAAGATAAATGAAGATAAAATATCAACTTGTGTATTGATTAGATGGAAGCAAGTCATGATTAAAAAATTAGGAAATCATGCATGAATGATTTCCAAGAATACCACTACATATTGTTTCTGAGGATCTGTTAGTGTATCTTTCAATAATGTTTAATCTTTATAAAAATTATGCAAAGTAATAGTTACTCTTTTCATTTTACTGATATTGAAACTGTGACTCAGTGTTTAAGTAATTCATCCAAGATTATATAGATAATGTGTTAAATCAGGCTTTGAACTGATGTCTGTCAGTCTGTTTATTTTGCTTTTAAGCTTGAATGCAGATTGTGTATGTTAATCACAGTTATGTTGATGTTTCTGAAGAGAGAGATCCCCTGGCAGGAGATAAATTTGAAGGCTTTACAGTTTTTTTCTTTTAGGTAGTTCATGTCAAGCCAGGTGTGTTAGTCAGGATTATCTAAAGAAATAGAACCAGTAGAATATACTGATAGCCATTCAAGTTCAACATAAAGTTAGCCATTACACCAGGGCATATAAATGCGCTAGGAACTTACCTGAAGTCATTTGCCTTAAAAAAGTATAAATTTTAATGGGATAAATAAGATGAAAAACAGATAATAACTGTATAATAAAAATATACAGTAGATAAAGGATAAGGTGATTTCTACTTGAAGTCATATTCAATAAGGTGTAAATAATTGTTAGATTAAATAAGACTGATTCAAATATTTCAAATCCTAGAAGATGATACTATGAAAGTGCTGTACTCAATATGCTGAAAATTTGGAAAACTCGGCAGTGGCCACAGTACTGGAAAAGGTCAGTTTTCATTCCAGTCCCAATGAAAGGCAATGCCAAAATATGTTCAAACTACTGCACAATTGCACTCATCTCACACGCTAGCAAAGTGATGCTCAAATTCTTCAACTGAGACATAACAATATGTGAACCGAGAACTTCCAGGTGGTCAAGCTGAATTTAAAGAGGCAGAGGAACCAGAGATCAAATTGCCAAATTGGATCATCGAAAAAGCAAGAGAGTTCCAGAAAAACATATATTTCTGTTTATTGACTATGCCAAAGCCTTTGACTGTGTGGATCACAGCACACTGTGAAAAATTCTTAAAGAGTTGGGAATACCAGACCACCTCATGTGCCTCCTGAGAAATCTGTATGGAGGTCAAGAAGCAACAGCTAGAACTGGACATGGATCAACAGACTGGTTCCAAGTTAGGAAAGGATTATGTCAAGGCTGTATATAGTCACCCTGCTTATTTAACTTATATGCAGAATATATCCTATGAAGTTCTGGGCTGGAAGAAGCACAAGCTGGAATAATGATTGTAGGTAGAAATATTAATAACCTCAGATATGCAGATCACACCACCCTTATGGCAGAAAGTGAAGAGGAATTAAGGAATATCTTAATGAAATTAAAAGAGGAGAATGAAAAACTTGGCTTAAAACTCAGCTTTCAGAAAACTAAGATCATGGCATCCTGTCCCATCATTTCATAACAAATAGAGGTGGAAACAATGGAAATAGTGAGATACTTTATTGTTTTAGGCTCCAAAATCACAGCAGATAGTGAGTGCAACCATGAAATTAAAAGACACTTGCTCCTTGGAAGAAAAGCTATGACCAATATAGACAGCATATAAAAAAGCAGAAACATTACATTGCCATCAAAGTTCTGTCTATTCAAAGCTATGGTTTTTCCAGTATTCATGTCTGGATGTGAGGGTTGGACCATAAAGAAAAGCTGAGCATTGAAAAATTGATGCTTTTGATTTGAGATGTTGGAAAAGACTCTTGAGAGTCTGTTGGACAGCAAGGAGATCAAATCAGTCAATCCTAAAGGAAATCAGTCCTGAATATTCATTGGAAGGATTGATGTTGAAGCTGAAACTCCAATACTTTGGCCACCTGATACAAAGAACTGACTCACTAGAAAAGACCCTGATGCTGGGAAAGATTGAAGGAGGGAGGAGAAGGGGACGACAGAGGATGAGATGGTTAAATGGCATCATCAGCTCGATGGATATGAGTTTGAGCAAGCTCCAGGAGTTGGTGATGGACAGAGAAGCCTAGCGTGCTGCAGTCCATGGGGGTCGCAGAGAGTCAGATATGACTGAGTGACTAAACTGAGCTGAAAATACTTCAAAAAATTTACTTTTAAAGTTATTCACCTTGATAATTTAAGTCAATGCTCTGAAATTTTGGCTTTATAAAATTCTCTCTCTCTCATCTCTTTCAAAAGAATAATTTCCAAACATTAACTGTCTATTTCTTTTTTGATACCATCGCTGTTGTTCATACTCCGTAGTCCAAGTTTAATTACTCATTTGGCTTCTGGATTTAAAACATTTGTTGATATGAACCTTTAATGATTTTCAACTGAATTTCAATCATTCCAGTAAAGTAAAGTGAAAGTCACTCAGTTGTGTCCTACTCTTTGTGATCCCATGGACTATACAGTCCATGGAATTCTCCAGGCCAGAATACTCGAGTAGGTAACTGTTACCTTCCATAGTATCTTCCTGACCCAGGAATTGAACCAGGGTCTCCTGCATTGTAGGCAGAATTTTTACCAAATGAGCTATCAGGGAAGCCCCAAAAGTGATTTAAATAGAGAGCTAAATCTATTTTATAAATTAGTTTCATTATTAAAATAATTGCAAACAATGATTTTTGTCCCTGCAGTACCATTGTTCAAAGCATAGTGACAGTACTTTTGCCTGCATAAGACTTTTAAAATCCTCTTGTAGACTAAAAATTTATTTCTGTTGACCATGAAGAATGCATTTTACAAAGGGTTTGGATAATTCCTATTCATCATGTCTGATGAGCAAAGAAAAGTTCTTAGTATATTGGATGTATTACTTGGCTTGTCTAACACAAGGGATTGCATCTATAAATATTACTGAGATATCTGGCTTATTCATGTCCAAGAGCACTTTTAATTAGTACAATGTCTTTTTTGAAGGTGTTTTATAATCATGAAATCTCATATAAGCTCATTCCTGGTGGATGTATTCTTGTCTTTCAGACTCTTTCTCTTGGTCTTCATGCAGTCTTGACCTTCAAAGTGGGTAGTAAGGAAAACCAATTTTGAAGTTTCAATTCTAACATCAGATTATCACTTTTTAAAAAATTTCATTTCTATATCACTTATAATGAAATCTACTATGTACCAGTTGTTTAAAAATAGGCATTTAAAATATTGTTTTATGTATCAGTTTCATTTGTTTTTATACTGGTGTCTATTTACTTCTAGTACTCCGTTAATCTGATGACATCGTATGACCTCACTTTTCTTTACTAAAAAAATCTTGAATCCACTCTTTAGCATTCATACATCCTTTAAAAGCAATACTGAATTTTTCCTTTAAGATAACACTATATTGTGTTAAAAATAGTAGGAGGTAGAATGGTAGGCACTTCATGTCCTTAAAATGGGAGAGGGGCCAAACTGAAATTATGAAAACATTTCTGTATTAAAAATGAAGTGACTTGCTTATGAAACATAGTTATTAAGCACCCATGAGGGAAAGTACATTGCATTTGATGTAAAATAGAAAAATGAGAAAAGTTAGAGTTTCTGTAGAATAAAGAGCATGTGTGCATACATGCCATAAGACTGGATCTGATCATTTCTGAAAATTAGATACACATGAAAGTCCATAAGAGTTCAAGGGGAGAAGAAGGGTCTTTTGCTGATTTATTTAGGAAGGACTTTTGCAGTTACACTAGATAGACACTCATATTGTGACTGCAAACATTCCAATCCAAGAGAAAATGAAAATTTATGTTCCCAAAAGTCATATATGCTACTATTAACAACTGCTATAATTAAATCAAAGAAGTGAAGCCACACAAGACTAGGCCAGATCTGTCTGTGAGTGTTTTGAGGGTCTCCTGCAGAGGCATGAATTAGGAGTGGCCTGCCATAGGGACAGCGGCACTGGCGTCAGCAGTCCTGAGAGGCACATTTTGGCATAAGTCCCCTTGGAGGTTGCTGTTAGCCCTACCATAGAGCCTGTAGATGCCAGGACTGGGTCTCTTCATGCTAAACAACTAACAGGGAGAGAGCACAGCACCACCCATCTGCAGACAATTGTATTAAAGATTTACTGAGCATGTCCCTGCACCAGAGCAAGACCCAGCTTTCCCCATAGCCAGTCCCTTCCATCAGGAAGCTTGCACAAGCCTTTTATCCTCATCTCAGAAGGCAGACAGAAGAAGCAAGAACTACAATCCCACAGTCACCAGAATGAAAACCAAAATCATAGAAATGTAATCGAAATGATCACATGGATCACAGCCTTGTGTAACTCGATGAAGCTAAGAGCCATGCTGTGCAAGAGCACCCTAGATGGACAGACCATGGTGGAGAGTTCTGACAAAATGTGGTCCACCAGAGAAGGGAATGGCAAATGACTCCATTATTCTTTTCTCAAGAACCCCATGAACAGTATGAAAATGCAAAAATATATGATATCAGAAAAGAAGTCCCCTAGGTCAGTAGGTCCAATATGCTACTGAGGAAGAGTGGACAAAAATGAAGAGGCTAGGCCAAAGTGGAAATGATGCTCAGTTATGGATGTGTCTGGTGGTGAAAGTAAAGTGCAATGCTATAAAGTGCAATATTGCATAAAAACCTGGAATGTTAGGTCCATTGAATCAACGTAAATTGGATGAGGTTAAGCAGGAGATGGCAAAGTGGACACCAACATTTTAGGAATCAGTGAACTACAATGGACAAGAATGGGTGAACTTTGTTCATATGACCATTATATCTACTACTATAGGCAGGAATCCTGTGGAAGAAATGGAGTAGCCTTCATAGTCAATAAAAGACCTGAAATGCAGTACTTGGATGCAGTCTCAAAAACGAAAGCATTATCTCAGTTTGTTCTCAAGGTAAACTATTTAGCATCACAGTATGCCCCAACTACTGATGCTGAAGAAACTGAAGTTGAATGATACTATGAAGACCTACAAGATGTTCTAGAACTAATACCAAAAAAAAAAAAAAATGTTCTTTTCATCATAGCAGAATGGAATGCAAAATTAGGAAGTCAAGAGATACCTGGAAATATAGATAAGTTTGGCCTTGGAGTACAAAGTGAAGCAAGACAATGGCTGACAGTTTTGTCAAGGGAACACTGTGGTCATGGCAAACAACCCTTCTAACAACACAAGAAGCAACTCTACACATGGCCGTCTCCAAATGATCAATACTGAAATCAGATGGACTAATATTCTTTCAGGCAAAGTTAGAGAGGCTCTATACAGTCAGCAAAAGCAAGACCTGGAGCTGACTGTGGGTCATATCATGAGCTCCGTATTGCAAAATTCAGACTTAAACTGAAGAAAGTAAGGAAAAGTGACAGTGAAGTTGCTCAGTTGTGTCCAACTCTTTGCGACCCCATGGACTGTAACCTACCAGGCTTCTCCGTCCATGGGATTTTCCAGGGAAGAGTACTGGAGTGGGTTGCCATTTCCTTATCCAGGGGATCTTCCCAACCCAAGGATCTAATCCGGGTCTCCCACATTGTAGGCAGACATTTTTACCATCTGAGCCACCAGGGAAGATAAAAGCCAAGTAGGGAAAATCACTAGGCAATTTAGCTATGACCTAAATCAAATCCCTTATGATTATACAGTAGAGGTCATGAATAGATTCAAGGGATTAGATCTGGTAGACAGAGTGCCTGGAGAACTATGGAAAGAAGTTCATAATATTATACAGGAGGCAGTGACCAAAACCATCCCCAAGAAAAGACATGCAAAAAAGGCAAAATGGTTGCCTAAGGAGGCCTTACAAATAGCTGAGAAAGAAGAGAAAAGAAAGGCAAAAGAGAAAGAGAAAGATACACTCAACTGAATGGAGAGTTCCAGAGAACAGCAGAGAGAGATAAGAAAGCCTTCTTAAGTGAGAAATGCAAAGAAATAGAGGAAAGCAATAAATGGAAAAGACTAGAGATCTCTTCAAGTGAATTAGAGATATCAAGGGAACATTTCATACAATGATGGGCACAATAAAGGACAGAAACATTAAGGACCTAACATAAGCATAAGATATTAAGTAGAGATGGCAAGAATACACAGATGATCTATGCAAACAAGGCTTAATGACCTGGATAAACATAATGCTGTGTTCACTTATCTAGAGCCAGACATCTTGGAGTAGGAAGTCAAGGTCCTCAGGAAGCATTGCTATGAACAAAGCTAGTGAAGGTGATGGAATTCCAGCTGAACTATTTAAAATACTAAACATGGTTGCTGTTACAGGGCTGAACTCAATATGCCAGCAAATTTGGAAAACTCAACAGTGGTCAAGAACTGGAAAAGACCAGTTTTCATTTCAATCCTAAAGAAGGGCAATTCTAAAAAATGTTCAAACTACAGTACAGTTGCACTCATTTCACATTCTAGCAAGAAAATGTTCAAAATCCTTCAAGCTAAACTTCCACAGGATGTGAACTGAGAATTTCCAGATGTACAATCTAAGTTTAGAAAAGGAAGAGGAAACGAGATTAAATTGCCAACATCTGCTGGATCATAAAAAAGTAAGGGAAATTCAGAAAGACATCTACTTCTGCCTCATTGACTACACTAAAGCCTTTGACTGTGTGGATCATAAAAAGCTTTGAAAAGTTCTTAAAGAGATTGAAATATCAGACCACCTTACTTGTCTCACGAGAAACCTGTATGCAGGTCAAGAAGCAACAGTTAGAACTGGACATGGAACAATGGACTGGTTGAAAATCGGGAAAGGAGTATGTCAAGGCTGTATGTTGTTACCCTGCTTATTTAAATTCTATGCAGAATACATCATGCAAAAATCTGGGCTGGGTGAATCATAAGCTGGAATCAAGATGCTGGGATAAATATCAACAAACTCAGATATGCAGATGATATCACTCTAGTGGCAGAAAGTGAAGAGGAATTAAACAACCTCTTGATGAGGAAGAAAGAGGAGAATGAAGAAGCTGGCTTAAATCCCAGCATCCAAAAAACTAAGATCATGGCATCTGGTCTCATCACTTCATGGCAAATAGATGGGAAAAAGTGGAAACAGTGATAGATTTTATTTTCTTGGGCTTTAAAATCACTGTGGATTTTGACTGAAGTCATGAAATTAAAAGAAGCTTGCTCATTGGAAGAAAAGCTGTGAGAAACCTAGACAGGATATTAAAAAGCAGAGACATCACTTTGCCAAAAAACGTCTGTATAGTCAAAGCTGTGGGTTTTCATGTACTCATCTACAGATATCAGGGTGGACCATAAAGAAGCCTCAGTACCAAAGAATTGATGCTTTTTAATTGTAGTGTTGGATATGATTCTTGAGGGTCTCTTGGAGAGCAAGGAGATGAAATCATTCAATTCAAAAAGAAATCATCCCTCAATATTCATTTAAAGGACTAATGCAGAGGCTGAAGCTCCAATATTTTGGCCACCTGGTACAAGAACCACATCAATGAAATAGACTCTGATGCTGGGAAAGATTGAGGGCAGAAAGTGAAGGGGGTGACAGAGGATGAGATGATTGGATAGCATCACCAACTCAATGTACATGATTTTGAGCAATCTCTGGGAGTTAGTGAAGGACAGAGAAGCCTTGCATACTGCAATCCGTGTGTGCCAAGAGTTGGACAGGACACAGAAACTAATGACAATCTGAAATCAGTGCTGAAATTTTCATTAAGAGAGAATCAGAGTGTCAAAAAATTTATGCTTTTAAACTGTGGTGTTGAAGAAGACTCTTGAGAGTCTCTTGGACTGCAAGGACATCCAACCAGTCCATCCTAAAGGAAATCAGTCCTGATTTCAGTCCTGGAAGGACTGATGCTGAAGCTGAAACTCCAGTACTCTGGCTACCTGATGCAAAGAACTGACTCATTGGAAAAAACCCTGATGCTGGGAAAGACTGAAGGCAGGAGGAGAAAGGGATGACAGAGGATGAGATGGTTGGATGGCATCACCAACGCAATGGTCATGAGTTTGAGTAAGCTCCAGGAGTTGGTGATAGACAGGGAAAACTGGTGTGCGGCAGTCTATGGGGTCGCAAAGAGTTGGACATGACTGAACAACTTAACTGAACTGACTGGACTCTCAGGAGTGTCAAATCCTAACCACACTTTAATTATTTAAGAAGGATAAGCTCGAGAGATCTGCGGTACAATATTGTGCTTTATCTGGCAATACTGTGTTGTGCACTTAAAAATGTGTTAGGGGTGTAAATCTGAAGAATTCTTACCAAAATAATGAATAAAATAAAGTTAAATAGAATAAAATAAACACTTTATTCACAATAAATGAAATACAGAGTGAATTAATGGAATCAGTTCAGTTCAGTTCAGTTGCTCAGTCATGTCCGACTCTTTGCGACCCCATGGACCACAGCACGGCAGGCCTCCCTGTCCATCACCAGCTCCCGGAGTTTAACCAAACTCATGTCCATCGAGTTGGTGATGCCATCCAGCCATCTCATCCTCTGTTGCCCCCTTCTCCTCCTGCCCTCAATCTTTCCCAGCATCAGGGTCTTTTCAAATGAGTCAGCTCTTCACATCAGGTTGCCAAAGTATTGGAGTTTCAGCTTTAACATCAGTCCTTCTAATGAACACTCAGGAGTGATCTCCTTTAGGATGAACTGGTTGGACCTCCTTGCAGTCCAAGGGACTCTCAAGACTCTTCCCCAACACCACAGTTCAAAAGCATCAATTCTTCAGTGCTCTGCTTTCTTTATAGTCCAACATGACTACTGGAAAAACCATAGCCTTGACTACTTGGACTTTTGTTAGCAAAGTAATGTCTCTGCTTGCTTGTACAATTAAAGGGAAAAACTGCTTATAACATGAACACATAGATGAATGTGAAAATAATGATGTTGAGTGATTGAATTTAGAAACAATATATTATATAATACTTAATTACTTTATATAAAATTATAAAGTAATATGTTAACAAAAAGTTTAATGGCTGTTTCCTAGGCAAGAGATAAACAGGTAAGAATGTACTGTGGATAAAGAGTTGTTCTTTATTTCAAGTTTATCTGTGGCTACTACAGTGAACACAGCTGTGAAAAATCATTGAATTACCTACTTTAAGTAGATATGGTACATTGTACATACATTATCCTACAATAAAATTGACAAATGCTTAAAAAATATTTTGGATGTAAAAATGGTGAATTTTTATTTATTTTATTCAACAATCATTACTATAGCTTCCCAAGACAGAAACAAATCAAATAGCTAATAACACTGTACTTTTAATATTTCAGGTTATTTGGTAGACAGTTTATAGCAAAAAAGGATAGTTTATGTATTATCTAATATAGTTTTTATTATATGTTGCATATTTGTAACTTTCCACTGTGTCACCTATTTTATCATCATTAGGGATCTATAAATATTGGTGGGCTTCTCTGGTAGCTCAGATGGTAAAGAACTTGCCTGTAATGTGGGAGATCTGGGTTCAATCCTGGGGTTGGGAAGAGTCCCTGGAGAAGGTACTAGTTACCCACTCCAGTATTTGCTTCAAGAACTCCATGGACAGAGGCGCCTGGTGGGCTATAGTCCATGGACTTGCAAAGAATTGGACATGACTGAGCAACTTACATTTTTTATAAATATTGTTAATATCACTTTGTTCACAAGGTTAAGATACAGGTTTTTAAATAACATTCCCTACAAAATGGATTAAAGATCTAAATGTAAGACCAGAAACTATAAAACTCTTAGAGGAGAACATAGGCAAAACACTCTCCGACATAAACCACAGCAGGATCCTCTATGATCCACCTCCCAAAATTCTGGAAATAAAAGCAAAAATAAACAAATGGGATCTAATTAAAATTAAAAGCTTCTGCACAACAAAGGAAAACATAAGCAAAGTGAAAAGACAGCCTTCCGAATGGGAGAAAATAATAGCAAATGAAGCAACTGACAAACAACTAATCTCAAAAATATACAAGCAACTCCTGCAGCTCAATTCCAGAAAAATAAACGACCCAATCAAAAAATGGGCCCAAGAACTAAATAGACATTTCTCCAAAGAAGACATACGGATGGCCAACAAACACATGAAAAGATGCTCAACATCACTCATTATTAGAGAAATGCAAATCAAAACCACAATGAGGTACCACTTCACACCAGTCAGAATGTCTGCGATCCAAAAATCTGCAAGCAATAAATGCTGGAGAGGATGTGGAGAGAAGGGAACCCTCCTACACTGTTGGTGGGAATGCAAACTAGTACAGCCACTATGGAGAACAGTGTGGAGATTCCTTAAAAAATTGCAAATAGAAATGCCTTATGACCCAGCAATCCCACTGTTGGGCATACACACAGAGGAAACCAGAATTGAAAGAGACACATGTACCCCAATGTTCATTGCAGCACTGTTTATAATAGCCAGGACATGGAAACAACCTAGATGTCCATCAGTAGATGAATGGATAAGAAAGCAGTGGTACATATACACAATGGAATATTACTCAGCCGTTAAAAAGAATACATTTGAATCAGTTCTGCTGAGATGGATGAAACTGGAGCCGATTATACAGAGTGAAGTGAGCCAGAAAGAAAAACACCAATACAGTATACTAACACATATATATGGAATTTAGGAAGATGGCAATGATGACCCTGTGTGCAGGACAGCAAAAAAGACACAGATGTGTATAGCGGACTTTTGGACTCAGAGGGAGAGGGAGAGGGTGTGATGATTTGGGAGAATGGCATTGAAACATGTATACTATCATGTAAGAATCGAAATGCCAGTCTATGTCTGATGCAGGATATGACACGCTTGGGGCTGACACGTGGGGATGACCCAGAGAGATGTTGTGGGGAGGGGGGTGGGAGGGGGGCTCATGTTTGGGAACGCATGTACACCTGTGGTGGATTCATGTCAATCTATGCCAAAACCAATACAGAATTGTAAAGTAAAAATTAAAAATAAATAAATAAATTAAAAAAAAAAAAAAAAAAAAGAATAAAGTGAATAATACATGTACCGTCCAAAAAAGTGAGAGTAAAACCTAAAAAATTATTTGTGCAACAAAATTTAATCATGTATGCTGTTCAATATAATATTTTAAAAATAATGTAAAAGATTTTAAAAATTCAACACAAAATAGCAAAATCACATAAGACGTTAAAAGAAAGGCAACATAAAGTACATTTCTGAACAGTAACTCCATTGATAGAAAATTAAGAAGACATGAGTTAAATATTGAGAACAGAGTATTCAGTTTATCAAAAGTAACTCTTTAACAGGATACACAAAAATAAATTTCTAAGAAAGCAATTAAAGGCTCTCTACTAGAAAAAAAATTAAAGAAGAGAAAATTTAGGTTTGGAAATGATCTGGAGGTACAAAAAAGTATTCTCAATAGACTGTCAGATTCAGCCTGACTAATGATTTTTATGGCCTTCTTATTCTGATAATTTTTATAATTGCTGCAGGATTGTAAATGGAGGCATTAGGTTCCTTCAAAGTGAGAGTCCTAACTGACTTTAGACAGAAAGTTAATCGCATGACTTAAAATGATTAACCTTGTATCTTTGTAAGCTCAGCACATGCCCCTAATATTAAGCGAGTTAATGGTGTATATTGATGTAAGCTTCTAAAGGACAAAAATATAATGCTATGTGAGTGAAATATTCAAACTCATACTCTTTCAATATTAAATTTTTTTTATTTTTTATTTTTTTAATTTATTTTTTATTTTACTTTACAATTCTGTATTGGTTTTGCCATACATTGACATGAATCCACCACGGGTATTAAAAATTATTTTTACTCTCAGAAGACAAATTTATAGTCATCTCTCTTTTCTCATTTAAAATTTTTTTGATTAATATTAAATACTAAATAAAGCTCATATGCAATTACACCCTATTTTCTCGATCATTATACTTTCCAGGAGATGGCACTATAGCATTTATACAGTCCAGATAACAAATCTATAAGCCAAAGGTTAATTTAGCAATGCATTATAAAATATTGAAAGTGTTAGTTGCTCAGTCATGTCTGATTCTTTCTCACTCCACAGATGGTAGCCTGCCAGGCTCCTCTGTCCATTGGGTTTTCCAGGGAAGAATACTGGTGTGGGTTGCCATTATCTTCTCTATGGGATATTCTGGATCCAGAGATTGAACCTGGGTCTCTTGCATTGAAGGCAGAGTCTTTAACATCTGAGCCATCAGGAAAGCCCATAAAATATTCAGTGAATTACAAATTCTGTTTGGCCCACTATTTTACACATTGACTTTATTAGTTATTTCTCTAGGTCTTTATTAAAATTATGAAGTGTTTTACTTAAGAATTATATAATTTTAATGAATGACCTAGTTTATTTTACAGTGAAATTTAGGAAATAATCTAACCTTACAAAAGAGTTTATAAAAATATTTATGAATCTAAATGTCATAGGTTAAAATGTTTAATAACTAATAATAAATTTCAAATTGCCAGTGAAAATCAAATTCAATGTGATTTAAATTTAGGATAATATTGAGAGTGGGAAGCCCAGTGGTGCAATAGTAAAGAATCCACCCGTCAAGCAGGAGGTATGGCTTGAATCCCTGGGTCAGGACTATCCCCTGGAGAAGGAATTGGCAACCCACTCCAGTATTCTTGCCTGGAAAATCCCATGGACAGAGGAGCTTGGTGGGCTACAATCCTTGGGGTTTTAAGAGTTGGACAGAATTTAGTGACCAAACCATCACTACCACCGCCAGTTTTGAGAGCACCTGAAATTCCATCCACTCTTGTATAATTTTGGTTGTTTTAGTATATAGACAAGAGGCTCAGTGGTAAATAATTTCCCCAACAATGCAGGAAACTCAAGACATGTGGGTTCAATCCCTGGGTCAAGAAGGACGCCTGGAGTAGGAAATGGCAACCCACTCCAATATTCTTGCCTGGAAAATCCCATGGACTGAGAAGCCTGGTGGGTTTCATGGGGTCGCAAGGAGTCGGAAATGACCAAACGTATGACTGCGCCTAACAGCGTATTTATCTATGAAAAAATTTTGAGCTTTCATATTAGTGAGATTTCAAATGAACCCTTTCAATGATTCAGTACTTACAGAGTGCTTTACAAAAAGAAAGTACAACTTCTTTTTGCTATTTTAGCTTCTTTTTCTTATTATATTCTACTGTGTTCATATGTGACAAAATATACGTATCTGCTTGTCTAAACATTGGCTCAGAGGTTAAAGCTTCTGCCTCCAATGCGGGAGACCCAGGTTTGATCCCTTGGTCGGGAAGATCCCCTGGAGAAGGAAATGGCAATCCACCCCAGTATTCTTGCTTGGAGAATCCCATGGATGGAGAAGCCTAGTAGGTTACAGTCCACGGGGTCGCAAAGAGTCAGACACGGCTGAGCGACTTCACCTCAAACATCATCAAGGAAATCAAACACATATTAGTAGAACGCAGAGAAATGTCCATTAACATAATTTCTAGATGCTGGTATAATGATAAAGTCTTTCACCTTGAGGATTTCAAAGTATTAGGCATATGTGTGAACTTACATTCAATTTTTTGTGATGCTGATGATTGAAAAGAGAAGGTCTTGTGCTTTTAAAAAATTTAAAAATTATCTACAGAAATCTTTAGAAGTTATGTTAGACAGGAAGAATGACCACTGTAATTTACATCAAGAACATTCTCAATGGAAAATACATCCTACTCTCCAAAAAATAAGACTCTGTCATGGGTCAAATCTGACCAATAATTACAATTTGGGAAGGATTGTTCTTCCCAATCTGCCCCCCTAGAGTCATTCTATATCATATAAAGGAGAGAAACAAATATATATTTGGTAGGAAAGGTCAAGGCTTCAAAAATGCAAATCATGAATGCTGGTGCCATAGATAGGAGTTGAGACTGGGGGAAAATAATAAAAGCAATACCTTTGGACAAACTGTTGAAAGTTATAGCCGCAAAAGACAGGTCAAATAAAAGACTGATTTTAATCAAGTGATAAATGCTTTTTGCCGCACCCCCCCCCCACCACCTCGCAAAGTGCAACCAAGTCAGTAGGACTCCAGTATAGCAATAGGGAATTACGGCTAAAGATAGTGAAAGATACAGGCTTACTATAGAGAGTACAAAGGAAAAGCCAGTAGAACAGTGTCAGGAATGGAGATAAGAAGGATATTATTGAGAATTTGAAGCTGTAAACCTATAGCTACAATAAACATTAAACATAGCAAGGCTTCTGGCTGGAATAACATAAATTCACACTTAAAAAATGGTAAGTATGTGACATGATGGATATGTTAATAAACTTGATTGTGGTAGTCATTCTACATTGTATATATATGTTAAATCATCATATTGTGCAACTTTACACCATTTTAGAAAAATATTTATCTCAGTCCTTAAGAACTATACAGCAAGTCCATCTTTCAACAAAAAGTCATAGCACAGGGAACTCTACTCAATACACTATAATGAACTATATAGGAAATTAAGTAAAAGTGAATATATGTGTATGTATAATTGATTCACTTTGCTGTACAGCAGAAACTAACACAACATTGTAAATCAACTCTACCCAAATAAATTTAATTTTTTGAAAAAGAGAAAGAAATTTTCTCTAGGTACTAAAAGTTTAGTCTAGAATTTCACAGAGGATACATTCATTTTGCATCTCTATTGGAAGTTTGTTTCTTCAAAGCAGATAAGTTAATTTCTTCTGTTTTTAAATGCTTTCTCTTTTTTGAATTTAAAATTTAAAAAAATCTTTGCTAAATTAAAAAAATATTTTGTCTGAGGATACATAATCAACATACAAATCAATTGCATTTCTTGTACATTTACAACAAATAAATAATTCCATTTACAATAGCATCAAAAAAGTAAAATAATTTAAAATTAATTTAAACAACAAGGTGAACGATACATATGCTGAAAACTATAGAATGTTAAAGAAATTTTAAAAAGACGTGAAACTGAAAGTGTCAGCTGCTCAGTTGTGTCCAGCTCTTCACCACCCTGTGTACTGTAACCTGTCAGGCTCCTCTGTCCATGGAGTTCTCCAGGCAAGAATACTGGAGTGAGTTGCCATTCCTTTCTCCAGGAGATCTTTACAACCCAGGGATTTAACCCAGGCCTCCTGCATAGCAGGCATATTCTTTACGATCTGAGCCATCAGAGAAGCCCCAAAAGACATATATCTCATTTTCATGCTTTGGAAGAATGAATATTGTTAAAATATCCATACTACTCAAAGAAATGTGCAGATTCAAAACAGTCTCTCAAAATTCCAATGGCATTTTTTTTAAGAAACAAAAAACAGTCCTAAAATTGAACTGAACCACAAGAGACTCTGGATAACAAAAGCAGTGTTGAGCAAGAATGAAGCTTCTTGATTTCAAATATACTTTAAGACTATGCTTATCAAAATAGCACCATACTAGCCTAAACAAGAGATACATAGACCAATGGAACAGAATAGATAATGTATCAATAAATCTTGGCATATAGGGTCAACTACTCTGAAAAATATGCCAAGAATACACAAAGAGGAAAGGATATTCTCTTAATAAATGATGTTGGAAAAACTGGATATCCACATGCAAAAGAATGAAATTGGACACTTACACACTGCACAAAAACCAACTCAAAATGGATTAAAGAATTAAATGTAGATCCTGAAAGCTGTAAAATTCCTGGAAGGAATCATAAGGGAAAAAAAGCTCTTTAACAATAGTCCTGGCGATAGTCTGGGAGGATTTGACACCAAAAGCTGTGACAACAAAAACCAAAATAGGCAAGTGGAATACAATCAAACTCAAAAACAATCTCTCTTTTGGGTATATATCCAAAGAAATCATTTTTTTAAAGAGGCATCTGCACTCTTATTTTTATTGCCACATTATTCTAAAGAGGCAATATGTGGAAAAAACCTAAGTATTTGTCAATGGATAAAGAAAAAAAATATCATCTATTATATAGAATATATATAATATATAATTTAGTGTGTATCAATAATAAACATAATGATATATATTTATAAATATTAATATGTATAATACATAAAATAATAAATGTATATAATGAAATATTATTCAGCCTTAAAAAAGGAATTAGTGCCATTTTGTGACAACACAGACAAATCCAGAGGACATTATATTAAGTGAAATAAGCCAGACACACAAAGGCAAATACTACATGATCTCACTTCTATGTTGAAGAGTAAAAAGTTGAACTCACAATAATAAAGAGTTTAATGGTGCTTACTAGTGACATTCATCATAGCATTCATCAATCATTCATCACATTACATCACTTCATGGCAAATAGATGTGAAAAAATGGGAACAGTGGTGGATTTTATTTTTGAGGACTCCAAAATCACTGTAGATGGCGACTGCTGCCATGAAACTAATAGATGCTTCCTCCTTGGACAAACCTTGACTGCATGTGAAAAACGCAGAGACATCACCTTCTCGACAAAGGTCCATATAATCAAAGCTATGGTTTTTCCAGTGGTCATGTATGGATGTGAGAATTGGACCATAAAGAAGGCTGAGCACTGAAGAATTGATACTTTCAGATTGTGGTGTTGAAGAAGACTCTTGAGAGTCTCTTGGACAACAAGGAGATCAAACCAGTCAATCGTAAAGAAAATCAATCAAGAATATTCATTGGAAGGATTGATGAGGAAGCTGAAGCTCCAGTACTTTGGCCATCTGATGTGAAGAGTAAACTCATTGGGAAAGGCCCTGAGGCTGGGAAAGATTGAGGGCAGGAGGAGAAGGGAGCGACAGAGAATGAGATGGTTGGATGGCATCACTGACTCAATGGGCATGAGATTTAGCAAACTCTGAGAGATAGTGAAGGACAGAGAAGCCTGGTGTGCTGCAGTCCTGGGGTCATGAAAAGTCAGACACAAGGCAGCAACTAAACAACAACAACAATGGATGGGGGCCGTAATAAGTGGGATGATATTGGTCAAAGTGTACAAGATTTGAGTTCTAAGATTAAATAACTTCTGCAGAACTAATGTACAGCATGGTAGTTGTAGTTTAAAAATAATGTATTTTATAATTAAAATTTGCCAAGAGATTAGCTCTCAAGTATCCTCTTCACACAAATGCATGTTAACTATGTGAGATGATGGATATGTTAACTAATTTGATTTTGGTGATCATTTCACAATATATATGTGTATTAAAATATTTTTTGTACCTTGCATATATGTAATTTTATCAATTTCATCTCAATAAAAGTGGAAAATATCAAATACAACTAACAAAAATTATTACAAATGTATTAGATATTTATCAAAGTATATGAATAATTATTTACAATGTGAATGGTGTAGCTGTATCATTTTAGTTAGAGTTGATTAAATAACTAGAGATAATCATGTATTATCTATAAGAAACCTACTTTCTTTTCAAAGAATTTAAAATTAATGAGGCAGAGAAATGCCGCCCCATTACTTTAAACTTCTTTGAAAAAAATAAAGTGTATTTCTTGTAGATAATACATGATTGTCTTAATCATGACATGATTGTCTAATACATGATATAAAAAAGCAAGAGCAACTATGTTAATCTCAATGCATATTTCAAAACAAATAAGATTATTAGGATAAAGAGGAGCATTATAATATGGTAAAGGGGTCAGTTCTCAAAGAAGGCATAGCCATCCTTAATGTGTATGCAGTGAACAATGGATAATCAATGTTCATGAGGAAAAAAATTTTAGAATTGAAATGAAAAATAGTCAATATGATAGGACACATCAACCTCCTTCTACCAGTAATTGATAGATCCAACAAATCAAACTGGTAGGAAAATTGGTATGGCTATACTTGACCTGAACTTAACTATCAGCTTCATCTAATTGGCTAATATTTGACCCAACAGTGGCAGAATACACATCTTTTCAAACTCACATAAGTATTCACCAAAGAATATATTTTGAGTCATAAAACACAGCTTAACAATTGAGAATAATAGAAATCATATAAAGTATCCTTCCTGATCACAATTAAATTAACAAGGAATCAATTTTAAAATGAAGAAATTTCAAAAGTATACAAATTAGAAAGACATGAGCTATATTTACAGATGGCTTAATTGTATGTGTAGAAAATGCCATATAATCTGTAGAAAACTCTCTGAATTAGTAAGCAAGAAGAGCTAAGTTGTAGGACAGTGGGTCAGTATGCAATTATTTTCTTATATGCCAGCAGTGAGCAATTGGAATTTGATTAAAAAATATCTATAGTAGATCTGTGAAATAGCATTGTCAATACAGGAGCAATCAGGGTGCAGATTTTTACACAATCTGATAGTACCTAAAGCATTCTTTATGGGCTTCTCTGATAGCTCAGTTGGTAAAGAATCTGCCTGCAATGCAGGGGACCCCGGTTCAATTCCTGGGTCAGGAAGATCCCCTGGAGAAGGGAAAGGCTAGCCACTCCAGTATTCTGGCCTAGGGAATTCTATGAACCCTATAGTCCCTGGGGTCACAAAGAGTCAGACACAACTGAGCAACTTTCACTCTCACTCTCTCAGAGCATTCTTTGGAGTACCAGAACTGCATGAAAGGACACCAAATAATTCCTTTTGTTCATTTCAAAATCTTTGATAAATTTTTTCTTACTCATGGTTTTCCTTGTCATCATAAATCATTTCCAATGATTATTTTTGATTAAAAAGGTATAGTATTATTAGGTTTGTCCTGATTATTCATGGGTTGCAGTATTATTCTTAATTATCCATGTCAGTTCAGTTCACTCGCTCAGTCGTGTCCGACTCTTTGCGACCCCATGAATCGCAGCACGCCAGGCCTCCCTGTCCAGCACCAACTCCCGGAGTTCACTCAGACTCACGTCCATCGAGTCAGTGATGCCATCCAGCCATCTCATCCTCTGTCGTCCCCTTCTCCTCCTGCCCCCAATCCCTCCCAGCATCAGAGTCTTTTCCAATGAGTCAACTCTTCGCATGAGGTGTTCAAAGTACTGGAGCTTCAGCTTTAGCATCATTCCTTCCAAAGAAATCCCAGGGTTGATCTCCTTTAGAATGGACTGGTTGGATCTCCTTGCAATCCAAGGGACTCTCAAGAGTCTTCTCCAACACCACAGTTCAAAAGCATCAATTCTTCGGCGCTCAGCCTTCTCCACAGTCCAAAAGATAGACACATAAACAAAAACAATCAACTTCAAAGGCTACAAAATGAACTTCTGTCTAGAAGTTTCCTTAAGGAATCTTGAATGGGATTTTTAAAGCCTCTCTTTTTAGCTCTTCTGTCAGTTTACTAGCGAACTCACTCAAGGAAACTTCACAAGATTTCAATTGTAGTATTTTTATATATGGGAGAATTGTGTTATTTATGAGTTTTCCAAAATATGCAAAAACTCCTGTTTTGTTTGCAAATGGCTTTCCTCAGCAATTTTAAGATTAGGATCTTGTTAAGCCAATCACCAGGCCAGCTTTCCCAAGGGACACTGTAAGCCTTGACTCCTTTTAATTTTTGTGTGTCAATTTTGTATCCTGAAGCATCAAATCTGTTGATTAGTCCTACAAGTCTCTTGATGGAGTCTTTAGGGTTTTCTTTATATACTATTAGAGACAAATAGATACAACATTTGTCTTTTGTTCTTTTTTAATTTTTTGACTAATTGCTTAGCCTAGGACTTCCAGTACTGTGTTGGATAGGAACATTGATGGGGGCCCACTTACCTTGTTCTTGATCTCTGAGAGAAAATTTTCAGCATTTCACCATTGAATATGATGTTATCTGTGGACTTATTATATCAGAGTATGTTCTTTCTATACCCACTGTGTTGACAGTTTTTATCATGAGCAGTTGTTTAATTTTACCTAATGCTTTTTATTCTATTGAGATTATCATATGATATTTATCTTTCACTATGTTAATGTGGTATATCATACTTATTAATTTTGGTGTGTTGAATCACCCTACATCCCAGGGATAATTCCCACATGATAATGGTGTATGATCATTTTAGTGTTAATAAATTCAGTTTACTAATATTTAACTGAGAATTTTTGCATCTATGTTCACCAGGGATCTTGGCATGTAGTTTTCTTGTAACAGCCTTATCTGCCTTTGATGTCTCTGATTTTGACTTTTCCATTTCAAAAGCTTTTTCCAAATATTTGACAGAACAAAACATAATGAATAAATGCTATCTGTTATTTAGTTTTATATACCTAATAGCTCTCAAGGTTAGCTAACTTGATACATAATGAATTATTGGAAAATAGCTCATTTAAACTTTAAGCTCCAATACTTTGGCCACCTCATGCGAAGAGTTGATTCATTGGAAAAAACTCTGATGCTGGGGGGGATTGAGGACAGAAGGAGAAGGGGATGGACAGAAGATGAGATGGCTGGATGGCATCACTGACTCGATAGACAAGAGTTTGAGTGAACTCCGGGAGTTGGTGATGGACAGGGAGGCCTGGTGTGCTGCAATTCATGGGGTCACAAAGAGTCAGACATGACTGAGAGACTGTACTGAACTGAATGCTATAGTATTTATGGAATTACTGACTCTTTGTGACCCCACAGACTGTAGCCTACCAGGCTCCTCTGTCCATGGGATTTTCCAGGTTATAATAGTACTGGAGTGGATTGCCATTTCCTTCTCCAGGGGATCTTCCTAACCCAGGGCTCGAACCCAGGTCTCCCGCATTTTAGACAGACGCTTTACCATCTGAGACACTAGGGAAGTCCATCTTTTAGAGGTAGATTTACCTTTGTACTATGTGGATCAGTTTTGCCACACAGAAATCTCTAATAATTGAAAATAAGTTATCATTTTAAGTAGAACTGAAAAGGAAAATCTAAAAATAACTTTCATCTTTGCTTTGAGTTACAGTATTAATATTCAATACTTCACTATTCATATTCATTATACTCATTTTGGCTTTTATTTGAAAAGGGAAAAAACCAAAAATCAATATTTTAAGCAATATTAGATGGTAATAATCCTATACTATAGAGGATGTCTTTCGTCTTTTTATTGAAAACAAAGCTTACTATACAACTCAGTGTTCTCAACTTTATGAAATATTTTCTCTTAAATATAGATCCTAAGTACTTTTTGAAAAATAGTCTTTTTTTCCTTCCAAAGTAACATATATAGCATTGAATTTATTCAAGATTTATTGTACTCAATATCCCTGTCAGTATATCTATAATTTAAATGGCTACCACACAAAAAAATATATTTCAGAAGGAGGGGTTAACTGATTTACTGGTAATCTTATAAAGAGAAAGTAATTAGATAATTTTTCTCTCACAAATATGGTGCCATTGTTTTGAAGAGCAGCATGTTACTGCTGCTTTTATAATTCATAACAAAACCCGTAGGAGAATTAATTATTATAGTTGGTATAATAATGCCTATATAGTTGCTACCTAGTGTGCATTGCATGTACACTTGGTCACGTCTAACTCTGCAATCCTTTGGACTATAGTCCTCCAGACTCCTCTGACCATGGGATTTTCCAGGCAAGAATACTGAGTGGGTAGCTTTTTCCTACCCCAGGGGATCTACCTGACCCAGGGATTGAACTCGTGTCTCTTGTGTCTCCTTCATTGGCAGGTGGATTCTTTACCAGTGACAGCACCTGGTGATTCTGCCTTGTTACCTAATATACCAAACAAATTAGTGTTTTTATCATGCAGAATTTCAACATTTTGGAGAAAACAGTCCCGCTGTGAGAAAAATGTTTCAGAATCACTTTGTGCTTCTGATTTTAAACATTGAAACATTTGTACTATTAAAAATATTAAAATTTGTTTTTAAAACTGATTAACATTCCCCACTAGATTTACTGTTAGACTATGCATCATTCTAATTTATTTTGTATACCTAGCTTGTTTTTTCATGGAAAAAATTGACATGACTCAATGTAGTTACTAGGTTATGGAAAGTTTAAAGTGCTGCATTCCAATCATAGATCTGGGAATTGTAAGTTTTTTAGGTCAGTGTCTTGTTCTAAAGTCTGCCTTTTGGCCAGGAGAGATCAAGTGACATTTTCATATCAGAATGAGTCAGAAAAATAAGAGATTCCGTTTGTAGCAGAGCATTATTTCCAGAACATCATGATGTCTCTCAGCATTAAAGGTGAACATAATTTTAGCCTGTATCATTAAATAGATATTTTATACTATATGACTTGATATGGAATAGAAGATCAAAAGATAACACTAATAACCTATTACTATGCATCATTATTCTTATCATTTCTTCTTTTTCATGAAAGTATTGATTGATACATATGCTCCCAAAACACATGAATTGTAGTGACTATAAAATTTACTTCATGCTTAAGGGTTTAATCTCTGGGTCAGGAAAATCCTCTGACAAAGGAAAGGGCAACCCACTCCAGTATTCTTGCCTGGAGAATTCCATGGACAGAAGAGCTTGGAGGGTTACAGTTCATGGGGTCACAAAGAGTCCATTATGACAGAGTGACTAACACTGAGATAATTCAGGGAAGTCTATTTAGTGAAAAGAAAGAAAGATATATTTCTAGATGGTGACTATATTTGCCAGCTATATATAAGCTATATATATATATATACTTTTGGTATTTATATCTACATTTTCCCTCTTTAGACTTATTATCTCCTGCATTTCTCATATGTGTATTTGTTCTGGGATGCCTGCTTTACAAGAGAGTATGCTACTGACCATGAGGTTTAATGGAAATGAAATGAATACTCCCCCATTCAAGTATGATGTAGGTGATAATTTTTAAATATTGTTAGTTTATGGGAATGTGAAAGTTGATTCCTGAGGTATAAGAAATGGATAAAGGAATAAAGAGTTGAGCGTATTCATAGTTTAAAGCCTCATTTTCCTTTGGTTAACATTGAAATTAATTTTTTTGCTTTCATAATAAAAGTAATATTATGATTAATGTCTTTGTACATATTTTTCAAGTTTGGGTAAGCTCCGAGAGTTGGTGGTGGACAGGGAGGCATGGCATGCTGCAGTCCATGGGGTTGCAAAGAGTCGGACATGATTGAGTGACTGAACTGAACTGAACTGAGGTTGTTCTTAAACATCAGAATCACCCTGGAGGCTTGTAAAAACAGATTGGTGCATCCTATTCCCTGAGTTTCTATCCAGTGGTTGCCATGTGAGATTGATGTTGCTGGTCTTGGAATCATATCTTGAAAGCCAATTCATTAGGTGCATGCTTACTTTGAACCAGTTAGCAATGTGTCAAAGATGTATTTTTGATGTTTTCATAAGAAAAGTTATTGTTAGTAGACTTTCTGCCATTTAAGAGACTTGCATGAATAATAAGTTACTTGCTTAAAATAATGACAGAAAATATGTGAATATAATTTTGTAAAAGGAAAAAAAAAAGAAAAGTTGTGAAATAGTCTACAGCAGTCCAGGATAATCATTCCATTAAAATAATTTCTCAATAAAAGTGCTTAGTCCCAGAAACAAAAGCAGTGTCATCCAAAGGCAATTCAGAATAATGTATGTCTTCTGCACTGCTTATAAAGCTTTTCTGAAAGAAACCTTCCTCCTCGAGAAAGTCCTCAAGGATACATTTTGTTTACTTTGCATCTACTCCTTTTGTCTCTTAATGTACATATTTATATTATTTAAACTTTTCTGTCAGTTTTACAAAAAATGTTAACCTGTATCTCATTATATAGTTTTTGGACATTTAACTTTTTTTAGAAGATCATATATTATACATTAATTGGCAAATAGCCTCATGTCTTTTCTTTTATTCATATATATTTGAAATAGATATATCTCTAAATAGATATTGAAGACAAAATTAATTTTACTTTTGGGGGTATTTTCATAGCCATAAATTAATAACAGCTAGGGTTCAATTTTAATTACATGGAAATTATTTTCAATAAAATCTATAAAGTGATGCCAGAAGCATTCCTATATAAGAGAGACTTTCTCATTTAAAAACCTGCTATAATCTTTCATTTCCTATGAGATCAAACTCTTCATCCTAGTCATACTAAACCCCATTCTCTGAAGCTATCCTACTGCACTTTATACTATTCTGTAACACACTAGATATGATGATTTTCAAGTTAAATTACATCACCCTTTATCTCTGCAGAACATCAAATGTAACCTCTTTCTTCTCTTACATCAAATGTTTTCTTTTTTTCTTGTTCACTTAAAAATAATCTACAGTTACTGAAGGATTATTTCCAGTCCTGAATGTTATAAGAACATGATCAAACATGATCAAACATGCTTTGATAATTGCAAATCTATTTCTTTCTCATATTCATAAATCTGAATAGAAATTATTTCCATTAAAATATATTTAGAATCTGTTTATATTGAATTTTATGGGTCTTTAATTTTTGTAAAGTTCTTGATAACCTTATAAGTGTATGTATTGCCAGCAACAAGACCATTAATTTCTTAAACTCAGATATTATATGCAATGTTTGTGTCTTCTGTAGGTCTTAGTCAAAACTAATATTCTTCAAAAATGCATGTTAAGTTAATTTACAAGTTAACTTGTTCATGTAAAAGGATAGATGAACTAGAATCATTTGGCTGGGAAAAGTTCTTTAAAATGTAAGTACTCCTCGCTGGGTTGAAAGAGAATAAAATAAAATAGACTTAAGCAGTGATATGGAACAAATAATAGGACAAAGAAGGACTGAATCTTTTGAAGTCAGAGTTTTTAAAGAGTTTTTAAAAGCTGTTTGTAAAAGGGGATATTTTACCTCCTAAATTATTTCCATGTGGTTTTCTCTTAGGGGAGGGGTGTTTATTAGTGCTCTTTGTGTGTGCGTGTGTGTATGTTTGCTCAGTTTTGCCCAATTTGCAGCTGTATGGAATGTAGCTCACCAGGCTCCACTGTCTTTGGGATTTTCCAGGCAAGAATACATGAATGGGTTGCCATTTCCTCTTCTAGGATATAATCCTGACCCAGGGATGAAACTCATATCTCCTGTGTCTCCTGCATTGCAAGAGAATTCTTCAATGCTGAGTGACCAGGGACGCCCCATTAGTGGTGTTTCATTTCATCACATTCGCTTAGTCATGTCTGACTCTTTGCGACCCCATGAACTGTGGCATGCTAGGCTTCCCTGTCCATCACCAACTCACAAAGCTTGCTCAAACTCATGTCCATCAAGTCGGTGATGGCATCCAATTATCACATCCTCTGTCATCCTGTCCTCCTCCCATCAGTTTTTCCCAGCATCAGGGTCTTTTCCAATGAGTTAGTTCTTTGCATCAGGTAGCCAAACTATTGGAGTTTCATCTTCAGCATCAGCCCTTCCAATGAATATTCAGGACTGATTTCCTTTAGGATGGACTGGTTGGATCTCCTTGCAGTCCAAGGGATCTCAAGAGTCTTCTCCAACACAAAAGCATCAGATCTTCAGCATTCAGCATTCTTTATAGTCAAACTTTCACATCAGTATATAACTACTGGAAAAACCATAGCTTTTAAGGGATGGACCTTTCTTGGAAAAGTAATGTCTCTGGTTTTAATATGCTAGCTAGGTTGGTCATAGCTTTTCTTCTAAGAAGCATGTGTTTTTTGATTTCATGGCTGCAGTAACCATCTGCAGTGATTTTGGAGCCCAAGAAAATAAAGTCTGTCACTGTTTCTATTTTTTCCCCATCATTTTCCATGAAGTGATGGGACTAGCTGCCATGATTTTCACTTTTTGAATGTTGGGTTTTAGGCCAGCCTTTTCACTTCCCTCTTTCACTTTCATCAAGAGGTTCTTTAGTTCCTCTTCCCTTTTTTAAGTTTGGTGTCATCTGCATATCTGAGGTTATTGATATTTCTCTTGGCTATCTTGATTCCAGCTGATGTTTCATCCAGCCTGACATTTCACAAGATGTATACTACATAGAAGTTAAATTAGCAGGGTGACAATATACAGCCTTGATGTACTCCTTACCCAATTTGCAATCAGTCTGTTGTTCCATGTCCCGTTCTAACTGTTACTTCTTGACCTGTATACAAATTTCTCAGGACGCAGGTAAGGTGATCTAGTATTCCCATCTCTTGAAGAATTTCCCACAGTTTGTTTTTATCTACACAGTCAAAGGCTTTGTTATAGTCAATAAAGCAGAAGTAGATGTTTTTCTGGAACTCTCTTGCTTTTTCAATGATGTAGTTCCTCTGCCTTTTCTAAATCTACCTCGAATATCTGGAATTTCTCAGTTCATATACTGTTGAAGCCTAGCTTGGAGAATTCTGAGCATTACTTTGCTAGTGTGTGAGATGAGTACAATTGTGTGGCAGTTTGAACATTCTTTGGCATTGCCTTTCTTTGGGATTGGAATGAAAACTGACCTTTTCTGGTCCTTGTGGCCACTGCTGAGTTGTTCAAATTTGGTGGTCTTTAAGTCTGTACTATTTGCTGTTTGTGCTTCCCAGGTAGGACAGTGGTAAAGAATTCACTTGCCAATGCAGGGGGTGCAAGAGACATGGGTTCAATCCTTGGCTCAGAAGATACCCTGGAGTAGGAAGTGACAAACTACTCCAGTATTCTTGCCTGGAAAATTCCACGGAGAGAGTAGCCTCACGGGCCACAATCCAAGGTGTCTTAAAGTGTTGGACATGACAGCACACAGCTGTTTATATGCTTTAAACCAATTGGAGGATTGCTATTATCTTTGTAGAATATTAAAGAGAGATAAAATGGTCAGGATAACTTTCTGACTTTCTGGGTGTTAAGCTTTACTTCTAAATTACCATAGAATGCGTTCAGAGCATCAGCTACATAATTTGCATAACCAAGAAGTTTGGCAGCACAGTAACTATAACATAGATCTTTTCTTTATCCTGTAATACATAATTACCTTAAAAGCATTAATTAAAAAGTAATTATTGCTAGTGATAGATGAAAGTTTAGCAGTAAAGACTATTTTCTGTTTGACTGTATTAAGGAAACACCAGGATTGGAATCATTTGGCTGAGTTTTCAGAGTTTTAATGACTTTCTGTCCTTACTTGAAGCTGTTTTGGTGCTTTCTAAATTGATTGTTATGACAAATCATATTTGTTCAAAATTGCTCAGTATTTTCTGCCAAAATTGCTGATGCTTCATTTTGGGCAAAGAAATAACAGCAACTCCAAAAACACACAAACACACATACAATGTGATCCCATATACATGAACATTTTTGGAGGACATATTGGCTAATTTATTATTTGTTGTTACTTGAACCTGAAAATATTGTCATGAAAAAAATCTAATGTTTAGCTAGCTTTATAATTGGGGACACATTTGTATGTCACTCTAGTGTTCTGGATACAGTTTGGATGTTTGTTGGCATCATTTAGGTGGTATAATACAATGCATTGAGTTTGACAAAGTAAAAGTACTCTGAGATAATTGCTTTCAGATCTGATAGCTCCTGGTACTCTTGATTGTGTGTAATCCAATTTAATGGAGTGTTGCTAGTATAAAATCCATTTGCTTTCAATGATTTAAATACTTATAAACTATTCATTAGCAGTTAGAATAAATACATATCATTCATTTGATAAAGTATACTGCTAAGTGGCAAGGTACCTCGGATGAGATCAGAAAGAAAGTACTGACCAATATTTAAGAGCAAAGCCCAAAGTAAATGCACATTTTTAAGAGAAGTCAGAGAAAGAACTGTTTGATTCTCTGAATATGGAGGTGGTTATTAGAAGATAATGGCTGAAATGTTATATGTAAAAAAAGCGAGAGATGAGACCATTTCTTGGAGAGCCTTAACCTTAAGAAATTTGTGTGCATTTTTCAGTTCAGTTCAGTTCATTTCAGTCGCTCAGTCGAGTCTGACTCTTTGCGACCCCATGAACCACAGCACGCCAGGCCTCCTTGTCCATTACCAACACCCAGAGTCCACCAAAACCCATGCCCATTGAGTCAGTGATGCCATCCAGCCATCTCATCCTCTGTCATCCCCTTCTCCTCCTGCCCTCAATCCCTCCCAGCATCAGGGTTTTTTCAAATGAGTCAGCTCTTCACATCAGGTGGCCAAAGTATTGGAATTTCAACTTCAACATCAGTTCTTCCAATGAACACCCAGGACTGATCTCCTTTAGGATGGACTGGTTGGATTTCCTTGCAGTCCAAGGGATTCTCAAGAGTCTTCTCCAACTCCACAGTTCAAAAGCTTCAATTCTTTGGTGCTCAGCTTTCTTTATAGTCCAACTCTCACATCTATACATGACCACCTGAAAAACCATAACCTTGACTGGACAGACCTTTGTTGACAAAGTAATGTCTCTGCTTTTTAATATGCTGTCTAAATTGGTCATAACTTTCCTTCCAAGGAGTAAGCATCTTTTAATTTAATGGCTCCAATCACCATCTTCAGTGATTTTGGAGCCCCCCAAAATAAAGTCAGCCACTGTTTCCACTGTTTCCCCATCTATTTGCCATGAAGTGATGGGACTGGATTCCATGTTCTTAGTTTTCTGAATGCTGAGCTTTAAGCCAACTTTTTCACTCTCCTCTTTCACTTTCATCAAGAGGCTCTTTAGTTCTTCTTCACTTTCTGCCATAAGCGTGGTATCATCTTCATATCTGACGTTGTTGATATTTCTCTCAGCAATCTTGATTCCAGCTTGTGCTTCATCCAGCCCAGCATTTCTCGTGATGTACTCTTCATATAAATTAAATAAGCGGGGTGACAACCTACAGCCTTGACATACTCCTTTCCCTATTTGGAACCAGTCTGTTGTTCCATGTCCAGTTCTAACTGTTGCTTCCTGACCTGCATATAGGTTTCTTAAGAGGCAGGTCAGGTGGTCTGGTATTCCAATCTCTTTCAGAATTTTCCATATTTTATTGTGATCCACACAGTCAAAAGCTTTGACATAGTCAATAAAGCAGAAATAGATGTTCTTCTGGAATTCTCTTGCTTTTTCGATGATCCAGCAGATGTTGGCAATTTGATCTCTGGTTCCTCTGCCTTTTCTAAAACCAGCTTGAACATCTGGAAGTTCATGGTTCGTGTATTGCTGAAGCCTGGCTTGGAGAGTCGTTAGCATTACTTTGCTGGCATGTGAGATGAGTGCAATTGTGTGGTAGTTTGAGCATTCTTTGGCATTGCCTTTCTTTGGGATTGGAATGAAAACTGACCTTTTCCAGTCCCGTGGCCACTGCTGAGTTTTCCAAATTTGCTGGCATATTGAGTGCAGCACTTTCACGGCATCATCTTTCAGGATTTGAAATAGGTCAATTGGAATTCTATTACCTCCACTAGCTTTGTTTGTAGTGATGCTTCTTAAAGCCCACTTGACTTCACATTCCAGGATGCATTTTGAGCTGAGATATATTTACAAATATTTTGTTAACATCATATAATATGCTATATATTATCATCTACATTTTACAATGCCTGTGTATATATACATATCTATATCTAATTATGATTATTATACATAATATATATACATATATATATTCTATCTATCTCTTTGGATAGGAAGATAGGGATCTTTAAATCCCTACCTCACCAACTCTATGTGATCCCTTTTAAAAATTTAGTCCAATGCCTTAAGACTTTCCAAAGCATCTTTGAATCTGTCACACATATGCATATGGTGTTCATATGTAGGATTAGGACATCTTTTCTCTGATTATCTTCCTCATCAAGGTTTCCAAAACTTCTTTCCCTATTTCTGCTAGCAAAAAAGGAAAATTCTAGGTTTAATGGTTTTAACTTACCATACTGCTTCATAACTTTGGCTCATCTCTGAGAAAATGCTTTAAAAGAAAATATTGGAAATGCACTTTGGCAATCACTGGTCTGAGTTTTGACTTCCTCAATAATATGCCTATTTTATACCATAGATTTCTTAGGAATTTAACTTTCATAAAAAATAAAGTTGCTTATTTTATCCATGAAATTTCAGCATTATAGTCACAAGAATTTATCATAAGGAAGCAAAACTGTTAATACAGAAGTGGAAACACAGTATATATATATATATATTTTAAATCATGTGTGAACATTTAGTTTATAATATAGTTCTTGAAGTTAAATAGCTAGATCATCTAGGGTGGACCTTTACCGTTTTTTTCCTAGAAGAATACTGAATTATTTTTTATTCCCCTCAACACTTCGTGCAGTTTATATTTTCCTATGTTTTCCCCAATACTCAATATTTGCACACTTTATCATTATTGCCAGTTTAAAAGAAGGAAACCAGGAACCTAGATTTGCTTTGCGCAGTATGTTCTGTTAACAAATGATGTTGGTGTTTAGAAAATTATCTGATCATGTCATTTTGTTCTTTGTGTCAATGGAAATCTCTGACATTCAGAACTTAGTGGATAGTATTTATCAATGCATGAGAAATTATCATTAATGTTGTGTGTAAGACCTTTCCCTTGTTTTATTTTTTGTTATTATTATTATTATTATTATTGTTTTGCTCCCTGGATCTTTCCTGTCATTTTCTAGTTTGATTTTTCAGGGATCCCATTCTGATGTTTGGTAAAGGAAGTTAAGTATGGGTATTTTATTAAAACATATATAATACAGTTTTGTTAAGTATATTTTTAAATCTATGTAAACAATATTGTTATAGCTCTCAATGATTTTCTAATTTTTTTTAAGTCAAGTCAGAAATTTCAAAATTTATCAATGATGCTATATGTACCTTTAGTTTGTTGCATCTGACTGTTGCATTTATTCCACTGTAAGTCACATCATACTTTACTGATGAAATATTCTGGGAATGAACACCTAAATTATCTTACTTTCTGCTAGCAGTATGTTATGCATTTATCTAATTACTGAAAAACTGTTCTCTAGAATAATGGCTTAATTTTATACTCTGGTATAATAATATAATTTTGCTATCTTATTCACTTGATTTTGCTTTTCTTTCTCCCATGACAATCAATATAAGTCTCCTGAGAATGAAGTCATTATTTTACTTTGTTTCATTTATCTTTGTTTCCATAGCACTAACCCCATAGCATCAGAGATATAGAAGATACTCAGTAGATACTTTTAGAAAGACTAAATAAATGTAATTTCTGGTTAAAATTTAGTGCATTTCTTATTGTTCTTCAAAATTTGCATAGATCATTTCCTCTAAAATTATTAACTTAATCCTAGAACTATAATAAAAGTTTCAAGATTAACTAATCTTCTGAGAATAAATATATTTTCATCTAAAGAACCACGATGACACTAAATTCAGGGAAATGTGTAGAACAACATGAGCTCTCATTCATTGCTTGTGGGAATGCAGCTGTTTTGGAAGATAATTTGTCAGTCTTGCCATTACAACAATCTTACCATTACAAAACAGTCATTATGCTCCTTGGTATTTCATTAAAAGAGTTGGAAACTTAGTTCCATATGAAAATTTGCACATAGATTTTAGCATCTGTCTTCATATTTGATAAAAATTGGAAGCAACTAAGATGTCCCTCAATAGGCGAATTGATTAATGAATTTTGGTACATCAGACAATGGAGTACTATTCAAAACTAAACAACAACAAAAAAATGAGCTGTCAAGCCATGACAAAAAAAGACATGGAGGAAGTAGGAATGAACATTATTGAGTAAATGAAGCCAATCTGAAAAAGCCACATACTGTATGATTTCAAGTATACAACATTCTTGTTGTTTGGTTGTTAAGTCATGTCTGACTCTTTTGCTACTCTATGGACTGTATCCCACTAGACTTCTTTGTCTATGGGATTTCCCAGACAAGAATACTGGAGTGGGTTGTCTTTCCCTTCTCCAGAGGATCTTCCTGACCCAGAGATCAAGCCCATGTCTCTTGCATTGATAGGTGGGCTTTTTGTCACTGAACCACCAGGGAAGCCCATATGACATTCTAGAAAAGGCAAAATTATGCATACAGTGGAAAGATCAGTGGTTTGCCAGGGGTTGGAGGGGTAGGGAAGAATAGGTGGGGCAGAGTAATTTCAGGAGCAGTGAAAAATACTCTGTATGATAGTGGATACATGTCATTATACATTTGTGCAAATCCACAGAATGTACAACACTGAGGGTGAACTCTGAGGTAAAACTATGGACTTTGGGTGCTTATGACATGTTCATGAAGGTTCATCAATTGTAAAAACTTGATGAAAAAACTCTGATGAAGGATATTGATAATGAGGGGAGCTATGAATGTTTGGGGCCAGGCAGAGTATGGAAAATAACTGTACCTTCCTCCCAATTTTGCTATGAGCCTTAAACTCTCTAACTAGTAAAGTCGTGAAATAAGTGGGCTTCAGTAAAAGAAACTGGATTTCTCTTTCTGACTTTCTTCACTCTGTATAACTGGCACTAGATTATGGAATCTAGAAAAATAGTACTGATGAACCTATTTGCAGGTCAGCAGTAGAAACTCAGAAATAGAGAACAGACTGTGGACACGGGGGGGAATACAGGTTGGGTCAAATTGAAAGAGTAGCCCTGAAATATAAATATTACTGTGTGTAAAACAGATAGCTAGGTTGCTATGTTGTGTTGGTTGATTCATATTGCTGTATGGCAGAAGCCAACAGAACATTGTAAAGCAATTATCCTCCAATTAAAAATAAATTTTAAAAAAAGAAACCAGATTTCCAAAAAATAAAATTTAGAAGAACGCAAGCATGAGAAACTTTTCTAAACCTATTTACTATGAAATTCCTTAATATGTTCTCCTAAGTTCTTGAGAAATCTGTATACATGTCAGAAAGCAACAGTTAGAACTGGACATGGAACAACAGACTGATTTCAAATAGGAAAAGGAGTACGTCAAGGCTATATATTGTCACCCTGCTTATCTAACTTATATGCAGAGTACATCATGAGAAACACTGGACTGGAAGAAACACAAGCTGGAATCAAGATTGCCAGGAGAAATATCAATCACCTCAGATATGCAGATGACACCACCCTTATGGCAGAAAGTGAAGAGGAACTAAAAAGCCTCTTGATGAAAGTGAAAGTGGAGAGTGAAAAAGTTGGCTTGAAGCTCAACATTCAGAAAACGAAGATCATGGCATCTGGTCCCATCACTTCATGGGAAATAGATGGGGAAACACTGGAAATAGTGTCAGACTTTATTTTTTGGGGCTCCAAAATCACTGCAGATGGTGATTGCAGCCATGAAATTAAAAGACGCCTACTCCTTGGAAGAAAAGTTATGACCAACCTAGATAGCATATTCAAAAGCAGAGACATTACTTTGCCAAAAAAGGTCCGTCTAGTCAAGGCTATGGTTTTTCCTGTGGTCATGTATGGATGTGAGAGTTGGACTGTGAAGAAGGCTGAGCACCGAAGAGTTGATGCTTTTGAAGTGTGGTGTTGGAGAAGACTCTTGAGAGTCCCTTGGACTGCAAGGAGATCCAACCAGTCCATTCTGAAGGAGATCAGCCCTGGGATTTCTTTGGAAGGAATGATGCTAAAGCGGAAACTCCAGTACTTTGGCCACCTCATGTGAAGAGTTGACTCATTGGAAAAGACTCTGATGCTGGGAGGGATTAAGGGCAGGAGGAGAAGGGAATGACAGAGGATGAGATGGATGGATGGCATCACTGACTCGATGGACGTGAGTCTGAGGAAACTCGGGAGTTGGTGATGGACAGGGAGGCCTGGCGTGCTGCAATTCATGGGGTCGTAAAGAGTCGGACATGACTGAGCGACTGAACTGAACTGAAGTAGTTTAAGAGAATGTTGAACACACACAACTAACTTTTTGGTAGAGTAGTTGGGGACTGAAGAAACTTAAGCCATTGATGATAGCTACTGCTGATGAAAATTTAATGAGATATAAAGTTGCAATTACTGTTGACATTTAAGTTAGCAGACAAAATACTGCTATTTACAAAAAAAAGTTTACTCACTAATTGCAAACATAAATGGAATAAAGTGGGTTAAGTTGTCATATAATACTGAAACTGGCTTATTCTCTGTATCCAAGAGCATCTCTGGGTTATCGTGGGGAGCCATCAGCACTGCAGGCTGCTGGCATCAGTGTTGTTGATTTAAATGAACACAGATGTCTGGGGTTGAACATTATTTTCTTTTTAAAAAATATAAATTTATTTATTTTAACTAGAGGCTAATTACTTTACAAAATTGCATTGGTTTTGCCATACATTGACATGAATCTGCCATGTGTGTACATGTGTTCCCCATCCTGAACCCCCCTCCCACCTCCCTCCCTATCCCATCACTCTGGGTTGATCCAGAGCACCAGACCCAAGCATCATGTATCATTCATCAAACCTGGACTGGCGATTTGTTTCACATTATGATAATGTACATGTTTCAATGCCATTCTCCCCCACCCTCTCCCTCTCCCACAGAGTCCAAAAGACTGTTCTATACATCTGTGTCTCTTTTGCTGTCTCACATACAGGGTTATCATTACCATCTTTCTAAATTCCATATATATGCGTTATTATGCTGTATTGGTGTTTTCTTTCTGGCTTACTTCACTCTGTATAATAGGTTCCAGTTTCATCCACTTCATTAGAACTGATTCAAATATATTATTTTTAATGGCTGAATAATACTCCATTGTATATATGTACCATGACTTTCTTATCCATTCATCTGCTGATGGACATCTGGGTTGCTTCCATGTCCTGGCTATTATAAACAGTGTTGCAATGAACATTGAGGTACACGTGTCTCTTTCAATTCTGGTTTCCTCGGTGTGTATGCCCAGCAGTGGGATTGCTGGGTCATAAGGCAGTTCTATTTCCAGTTTTTTAAGGAATCGCCACACTCTTCTCCATAGTAGCTGTACTAGTTTGCATTCCCACCAACAATGTAAGAGGGTTCAATTTGCTCCACACCCTCTCAAGTACTTATTGCTTGTAAACTTTTGGATAGCAGCCATTCTAACTGGTGTGAAATGGTACCTCATTGTGGTTTCGATTTGCATTTCTCTGATAATCAGTGATGCTGAACATCTTTTCATGTGTTTGTTAGCCATCTGTATATCTTCTTTGGAGAAATGTCTGTTTAATTCTTTGCCCCAATTTTCAATTGGGTCATCTATTTTTCTGGAATTGAGCAGCAGGAGTTGCTTATATACTTTTGAGATTAATTCTTTGTCATTTGTTTCATTTGCCATTATTCTCTCCCGTTCTGAAGGCTGTCTTTTCACCATGCTTAGAGTTTCCTTTGTTGTGCAGAAGCTTTTAATTTTAATTAGATCCCATTTGTTTATTTTTGCTTTTATTTCCAATATTCTGGGAGGTGGGTCTTAGAGGATCCTGCTGTGATTCATGTCGGAGATTGTTTTTCAATGTTCTCCTCTCGGAGTTTTATAGTTTCTGGTCTTACATTTAGATCTTTAGTCCATTTTGAGTTTATTTTTGTGTAAGGTATTAGAAAGTGTTCTAGTTTCATTCTTTTACAAGTGGCTGACCAGTTTTCGCAGCAACACTTGTTAAAAGATAGTTTTTTCTCCATTTTATATTTTTGCCTCCTTTGTCAAACATAAGGTGTCCATAGCTTTGTGGATTTATTTTGGGCTTTCTATTTCGTTCCATTGATCTATATTTCTGTCTTTGTGCCAGTACCATACTGTCTTGATGACTGTGGCATTGTAGTAGAGACTGATCAGGCAGGTTGATCCCTCCAGTTCCATTCTTCTTTCTCAAGATTGCTTTTGCTATTCAAGGTTTTTTGTATTTCCGTACAAATTGTGACGTTATTTGTTCTAGCTCTGTGAAAAATACCATTGGTAGCTTGATAGGGATTACATTGAATCTATAGATTGTTTTGGGCAGTATACTCATCTTCACTATATTGATTCTTCCAATCCATGAACACGGTATATTTCTCCATCTATTAGTGTCCTCTTTGATTTCTTTCACCAGTGTTTTATAGTTTTCTATAGATAGGTCTTTTGTTTCTTTTAGTTCAGTTCAGTTCAGTTACTCAGTCGTATCCGACTCATTCAGACCCCATGAATCACAGTGCGCCAGGCCTTCCTGTCCATCACTAACTCCTGGAGTCCACCCAAACTCAAGTCAATCGAGTCAGTGATGCTATCCAGCCATCTCATCCTCTATCGTCCCCTTCTCCTCCTGCCCTTAATCCCTCCCAGCATCAGAGTCATTTCAAATGGGTCAGCCCTTTGCATGATGTGGCCAAAGTATTGGAGTTTCAGCTTTAGCATCATTCCTTCCAAAGAAATCCTAAGGCTGATCTCCTTCAGAATGGACGGGTTGGATCTCCATGCACTCCAAGGGACTCTCAAGAGTCTTCTCCAACACCACAGTTCAAAAGCACCAATTCTTCGGCCCTCAGCTTTCTTCACAGTCCAACTATCACATCATATATGACCACTGGAAAAACCATAGCCTTGACGAGATGGACCATTGATGGCAAAGTAATGTCTCTGCTTTTGAATATGGTATCTAAGTTGATCATAATTTCTCTCCATGGAGTAGGCATCTTTTAATTTCATGGCTGCAGTCACCATCTGCAGTGATTTTGGAGACCAGAAAAATAAAGTCTGACACTATTTCCAGTGTTTCCCCATCTATTTCCCATGAAGTGATGGGACCAGATGCCATGATCTTCATTTTCTGAATGTTGAGCTTTAAGCCAAATATTTCACTCTCCACTTTCACTTTCATCAGGAGGCTTTTTAGTACCTCTTCACTTTCTGCCATAAGGGTGGTGTCATCTGCATATCTGAGGTTATTGATATTTCTCCCGGCAATCTAGATTCCATCTTGTGCTTCTTCAGCCCAGTGTTTCTCATGATGTACTCTGCATATAAGTTAGATAAGCAGGGTGACAATATATAGCCTTGATGTACTCCTTTTCCTATTTGGAACCAGTCTGTTGTTCCATGTCCAGTTCTAACTGTTGCTTCCTGACCTGCACACAGGTTTCTCAAAAGGCAGATCAAGTGGTCTGGTATCCCCATCTCTTTCAGAATTTTCCAATTTACTGTGATCCACACAGTGAAAGGCTTTGGCAGAGTCAGTAAAGCAGAAATAGGTGTTTTTCTGGAACTCTCTTGCTTTTTCCATGGTCCAGCAGATGTTGGCAATTTGACCTCTGGTTCCTCTACCTTTTCTAAAACCAGCATGAACATCTGGAAGTTCACAGTTCACATATTGCTGAAGCCTGGCTTGCAGAATTTTGAGCATTACTTTGCTAGATTGTGAGATGAGTGCAATTGTGTGTTAGTTTGAGCATTCTTTGGCATTACCTTTCTTTGGGATTGGAATGAAAACTGACCTTTTCCAGTCCTGTGGCCACTGCTGCATTTTCCAAATTTGCTGGCATATTGAGTGCAGCACTTTTACAGCATCATCTTCCAGAATTTTAAATAGCTCAAGTGGAATTCCATCCCCTCCATTAGCTTTGTTCATAAGGATGGTTTCTAAGGCCCACTTGATTTCACATTCCAGGATGTCTGGCTCTAGGTGAGTATCACACGATCGTGATGATCTTGGTCATGAAGATCTTTTTTTGTACAGTTCTTCCGTGTATTCTTGTCACCTCTTCTTAGTATCTTCTGCTACTGTTAGGTCAATACCACTTCTGTCCTTTATCGAGCACATCTTTGCATGAAATATTCCCTTGGTATCTCTAATTTTCTTGAAAAGATCTCTAGTCTTTCCCATTCTGTTGTTTTCCTCTATTTATTTGCATTGAATACTGAGGAAGGCTTTCTTGTCTCTCCTTGCTATTCTTTGGAACTCAGCATAAAGATGCATATATCTTTCCTTTTCCCCTTTGCTTTTTTTCTTCTCTTCCTTTCAGAGCTTTTTGTAAGGCCTCCCCAGACAGCCATTTTGCTTTTTTGCATTTCTTTTCCATGGGGATGGTCTTGATTACTGTCTACTGTACAGTGTCACGAACCTCTATCCATCAGGCACTCTGTCTATCAGATCTAGTCCCTTAAATCTATTTCTCACTTCCATTGTATAATCATAAGGGATTTGATTTAGATCATACCTGAATGGTCTAGTGGTTTTACCTACTTTCTTCAATTTAATTCTGAATTTGGCCATAAAGAGTTCATGATCTGAGCCACAGTCAGCTCCCAGTCTCATTTTTGCTGACTGTATAGGGCTTCTCCATCTTTGTCTGCAAAGAATATAATCAGTCTGATTTCAGTGTTGATCATCTGGTGATGTCCATGTGTAGAGTCTTCACTTGTGTTGTTGGAAGAGGGTGTTTACTATGATCAGTGCGTTCTCTTGGCAAAACTCTATTAGCCTTTGCCCTGCTTCGTTTGGTATTCCAAGGCCAAATTTGCCATTCCTCCAGGTGTTTCTTGTCTTCCTACTTTTGCATTCCTGTCCCCTATAATGAAAAGGACATCTTCTTTTAGGTGTTAGTTCTAAAAGGTCTTGGAGATCTTCATAGAACTGTTCAGCTTCTTTAGCATTACTGGTTGGGGAATAGACTTGGATTACTGTGATACTGAATGGTTTGCCTTGACAACAAACAGATCATTCTGTCGTTTTTGAGACTGCATCCAAGTACTGCATTTCAGACTCTTTTGTTGACCATGATGGCTACTCCATTTCTTCTAAGGGATTCCTGTGCACAGTAGTAGATATAATGGTCATCTGAGTTAAATTCACTCATTCCAGTCCATTTTAATTTGCTGATTCCTAAAATGTCGACATTCATTCTTGCCATCTCCTTTGTTTCTTTAGGTAGATATATTCCTAAGTATTATATACTCTTTGTTGCAATGGTGAATGGATTTGTTTCCTTAATTTCTCTTTCTATTTTCTCATTACTAGTGTATAGGAATGCAAGGGATTTCTGTGTGTTGATTTTATATCCTGCAACTTTACATGGCATCCTGTCCCATCACTTCATGGGAAATAGATGGGGAACAGTGAAAACAGTGTCAGACTTTATTTTTTTCGGCTCCAAAATCACTGCAGATAGTGAGTGCAGCCATGAAATTAAAAGACGGTTACTCCTTGGAAGAAAAGTTATGACCAACCAAGGTAGTATATTCAAAACAGAGACATTACTTTGCCGACTAAGGTTCGTCTAGTCAAGGCTATGGTTTTTCCTGTGGTCATGTATGGATGTGAGAGTTGGAATGTGAAGAAGGCTGAGCACCAGAGAATTGATGCTTTTGAACTGTGGCATTGGAGAAGATTCTTGAGAGTTCCTTGGACTGCAAGGAGATCCAACCAGTCCATTCTGAAAGAGATCAACCCTGGGATTTCTTTGGAAGGAATGATGTTAAAGCTGAAACTCCAGTACTGTGGCCACCTCATGTGAAGAGTTGACTCATTGGAAAAGACTCTGATGCTGGGAGGGATTGTGGGCAGGAGGAGAAGGGGACGACCGAGCATGAGATGGCTGGATGGCATCACTGACTCGATGGATGTGAGTCTGAGCGAACTCCGGGAGTTGGTGATGGACAGGGAGGACTGGCGTTCTGCGATTCATGGGGTCGCAAAGAGTAGGACACAACTGAGCAACTGAACTGAACTGAACTGAAATGAACTTTACTGTATTCATTGTTTAGCTGTAGTAATTTTCTTGTGGAGTCTTTAGGGTTTTCTATGTGGAGGATCATGTCATCTGCAAACAGTGAGAGTTTTACATCTTCTTTTCCAATTTGGATCCCTTGTATGTCTTTTTCTGCTCTGATTGCTATGGCCAAACTTCCAAAACTATGTTGAATAGTAGTAGTGAAAGTGGGCACCCTTGTCTTGTTCCTGACTTTAGGGGAAATGCTTTCAGTTTTTCACCATTGAGGATAATGTTTGCTGTGGGTTTGTCATCTATTGCTTTTAATTATGTTGAGGAATGTTCCTTGCATTCTTGATTTCTGGAGGGTTTTTTTTTTTATCATAAATGGATGTTGAGTTTTGTCAAAGGCTTTCTCTGCATCTATTGAGATAATCATATGGCTTTTATTTTTCAATTTCTAATGTGGTGTATTACATTGATTGATTTGCTTTCACTCCTGCCTCTGGTTTTCAGTCTTATTTTTACAGTAGCCTCAAGACTTCTCCATCTATACAGCACTGATGATAAAACATCTAGATTAAAGATGAAATGTTTCTCCACAGTGAGGGACACCCAAAGAAGTTCACAGAGTTACATGGAGAAGAATTGAGGGAGGAGGGAGCTAGAGATGACCAGGAGGAGAAGTGAAAGTGAAAAAGTGAAGTCGTTCAGTCGTGTCCGACTCTTTGTGACCCCATGGACTGTAGCCTACCAGGCTCCTCTGTCCATGGGATTTTCCAGGCAATAGTACTGGAGTGGATTGCCATTTCCTTCTCCAGGGGATCTTCCCAACCCAGGGATCGAACCCAGGTCTCCCGCATTGTAGACAGACGCTTTACTGTCATGCCAAGAGGGGGAATCAAAAGAAGAGAGAGCAAGCTAGCCAGTAATCACTTCCTTATGTGCTCTCCACAGTCTGGATCCCTCAGAGATGTTCACAGATTATACAGAGAATAGAAGAGGGAGTAAGGAGACAAAGGTGGCCAGGAGGATAAAGAGGGGAATCAAAAGGAGAGAGACAGATCCAGCCAGTAATCAGTTCCCTAAGTGTTCTCCACAGTCCGGAACACACAAAGAAATTCACAGACTGGGTAGAGAAGAGAACAGGGAGGGAGGAAAATAGAGGCGACCTGGTGGAGAAAAAGGAGAGTCCAAAGGGGGAGAGAGCAGTCAAGCCAATAATCTCGCTCCCAAGTAAAAATGGGTACTGAAGATTGTATTCTTAAAGGTACAAAATTGATAACAAATACCAAAAATCAAAAATTAAAAATCTAGAGTAAAGGTTGGATTCTCAAAAATACAATATTAAAGAAAAATCAAAGTCACAAAAATTATATATATATATGAAGTTTGCTTTAAAAAATAGGGTCTTTTTTTGCAAAGTAATAATAGGTTATAAAAATGAAAATTAAAGGAGTTATAGAGGACTTAAAAATATTTTTTTTAATTTAAAAAATAATAACAGTAAAAATATATCTAACACTTTCTCTGGTGTTGTGTGGACAGTGTGGGATCAGTTCATTTTCAGATAGTTCTTTGATCCAGCTTATACTTCTCAAGATCTATAGGCCCTTTCCTATGTAGTCAGTGCCAACTACAGGGTTTTAACCTATTGCATCTGTCACTTCCAGGGCTGTTCCCTCTGTTTGTTTTAGCTTCTTCTGTTTGCTGGTCTCTTCAGTGTCTAATTTCTGCCCTGACACAAGGGGGCGGTGGTGGACACTTTTTTAGGCTCACTTGTTCAGTCATGCTGTGGAGAAGGAAGGATGCTGCAAAAACATAACACTGGTGTGTGCTTGCAGTGTCTCGGCTACACTGGGTTTGCCCCGCTCATGGCATGTGTGTTTTCCCTGTCTATACTGCTTAGGCTCTAGGTTGCTCTGCTGGGAACTTTCTGAGGCCGGCCCTGGGTTGTAAGCACTTCTCAGGTCTAAGCTGCTCAGGTTCAGGTATTCATGTACTCCACAAAGGCATAGACTCGGTTGGACCTGCATTTTGTGACCTTCCCAGGTCCGAGCATCTCAGGTGACCAGGTGCTTGGCGAGCGTGGTCGCTGTGAGTTATCACTTCCCCCGTCCCTGCTGCTCAGTGTTCTGGGTGTACCACTGGCATACCTTCTCAGGTGTGCCATGTATTTCTTCTGGGGAGCTGATCTCTGGCTGTGACTCTCCCAGAAGATGTCGACCATCCAGAATCCCAAGAAGTCTTGGTTAGCAACGAAGCCTGCTTGCAGTTGGTAGATGATGCCTCTCTGGGTCCGCAATTGCCCCCTTCCGGCTCTGGCTGCCCTCGCCTGCCTGTCTCCTTCAGGGGATGGGCTGGTCCACAGCCAGCTAGCTCTGCTCAGGCCTTTGTTCTGTGAACGGGCCTAGCGGTGTCTTGAAGTGAAGTGAAGTGAAGTTGCTCAGTCATGTCCAACTCTTTGTGACCCTGTGGACTGTAGCCCGCCAGGCTCCTCTGTCCATGGGATTCTCCAGGCAAGAATACTGGAGTGAGTTGCCATTTCCTTCTCCAGGGGACCTTTCCAACCCAGGGATTGAACACAGGTCTCCTGCATTGCAGGCAGATGCTTTAACTTCTGAGCCTTTCGCGGGATAGCTATCCCACAGTCGGGTTTGCTATCTCAAGTTAGTTCCCTCAGATTGCCCTTGGGGCATTCAGGCCCTTTCCTTACTCTAAGCAATGCAGCCCGCGCCTCCTTGCCCAGCCCCCTCTTGCTAGTGGTGGATGCCAGTGTCTGTGATGCTTCTCCGCTGGGAGTTACCATTGGGCATATAACCTGTGGGTTTTAATTATTTATTTTTCCTCCCGATTATGTTGCCCTCTAAGGTTCCAAGGCTCGCCACACACTCACCAATGAGAGTGTTTCCTAGTATTTGGAAACCTCTCTTTTTTAAGACTCCCTTCCCGGGATGGATCTCCATCTCTACCTCTTTTGCCTCTCTTTTTATCTTTTATATTCTTTCCTACCTCCTTTTGAAGACAATGGGCTGCTTTTCTGGGTGCCTGATGTCCTCTGCCAGCATTCAGAAGTTGTTTTGTGGAATTTACTCAAATGTTCTTTTGATGAATTTGTCGGAGAGAAAGTGGTCTCCCTGTCCTATTCCTCCACCTTCTTAAGACCACCTCTCTGAACATTATTTTCATTGTTAAGAGATGTTTCCTTTGGAACTGGTCTCAAACAGAGACATTGTTTTTTCATAGAAATGTAAATAATGATTTTAAGTTTATGTCTTATGGAGAACATAACTTTTCCCACCATCTTACAGATTGTCATAATCTAAGAAAGACCCTAAATGAAACCAGTTGTGGCATAGGAAACAGGATACAGAATTAAATTACTTAGCTCACTTTCAGCTTAATGGAAGGGTTCATTTTAGAAAAGTAAAATTGCCTTAAGAACATGGATATTGTTTCAGCAAAAACTCTTCATTAACAATAAATATGATTTGCATTATATAGCACAAAGATTTTCATTTTCAATTTTACAAAATGGTAGACATATTATTCCTGAATTTCTTTAGGCATTTACTTTACTCATATATGGGTTGGAAGCGTTACATCCCACAAACTGTAACAATTTTTTAAACTACTGGCTAAAGAATATTACTATAAACTATATTTCCTCTCCAATTATAAATCACATCTGCATTGAAAGAATGCTGTCTTCAAAGAAAATGTCTAGATATAGAATTTTATAATTAATAGAATAATAGATACAGATGGTGATTGCGGCCATGAAATTAAAAGATGCTTGCTCCTTGGAAGGAAAGTTATAACCAACCTAGAGAGCATACTAAAAAGCAGAGACATTACTTTGCCAACAAAGATCTGTCTAGTCAAGGCTATGATTTTCCCAGTGGTCATGTATGGATGTGAGAGTTGCACTATAAAGAAGGTTGTGTGCCAAAGAATTGATGCTTTTGAACTGTGATGTTGGAGAAGACTCTTTAGAGTCCCTTGGACTGCAAGGAGATCCAACCAGTCCATCTTAAAGGAGATCAGTCCTGGGCGTTCATTGGAGGGACTGATATTGAAGCTGAAACTCCAATACTTTGGCCACCTGATGTGAAGGGCTGACTCAGTTGAAAAGACTCTGATGCTGGGAAGGATTGAGGGCAGGAGGAGAAGGGGATGACAGAGGATGAGATGGTTGGATGGCATCACCAACTCAATGGACATGCGTTTGGGTGGATTCTGGGAGTTGGTGATGGACAGGGAGGCTTGGTGTGCTGTGATTTATGGGGTCGCAAAGAGTCAGACATGACTGAGTGATTGAACTGAACTGAACTGAGATAGACATGGAAGAATGCACTTATTAAAGTCAGAGGTGGATGACTAGTAGTAGAGAAAGCTTGATACTGAAAGTTTATTTAGGTTGCTATCCAGGGAAGATCTTTTCTAGATTTTTACCCATATAGTTTGAGCATAATAACAGTTCTAAATATTTCTTAATCAATCACATCTGTCAAATACTGTTGAAGAAAGATGACTATTGTCAATGACAGTCTGCTTTAGTGACTAAGCACTTTATTTACTAAGAGTCTTGGAAATATAAGTATTGATCTTCAACTACCCTATTTTCAGTCTCACAGAGTATTGTACCCATGGATTAAGTGACTGTAAGTGTTTATTTGCAGATAGTCTTCATGTTGATACATATGAGTTTGTATATAAGTGCATTTATATGTGTCAGTGTTTTTCCTAGGTGATGTTTCTCTTGTTGATTATCATTATTGTGTTTATCATTTAAATATAATGACATAATACTAGTGTTCTTTCTAAGCTCTGTGTCCAGGGATGGGGAAAATAACACACCCATGCATTCTGGATATTTGAATTATAGCTTTGAGAAAGATTTACAGTCTACACACAAAAATGGCATCCTATTTCTGTTTAACATACACATAATATGGACAACCATATGTCAGCTTCATATGAAAACAAATTTTTTGGGGAAAAATAATATTCCAACATTTTTTGATATTTAGTTATATATATATATATTCATATATCAATATAAGTATATTATACATTTCTGTAAAATATTGACAGTAAATTATGTTCTAAAAATCTTTAGTTATGTTTTAATCAGAAAAGTTTATATCATGCTAATGTAATAAATTAAATCTCAATTATCAGGGACTTAACTTATTAAAAGTTTTCCTTTTTCTCACTCAAGACATGCAATTTTGGAGATTAAATCCTTAGGTCATTATGAATGTTGCTGAAGGTGATTCCAGTGCTTTGTATCTTAACCATTTGGAGCATCATTGCAGTTGAAATGCATTTCATTTCACTAGGTTGGCCTGGAACAGATTTATAACATGCTATTGGTCAGAGCTAGTCACATGAGCCAAATTAATTGCCAAGTGCCTGAAAAGTTGGATTTTTTTTTTTTTTTCTGAAAAGAACATGGAATATTTTGTGACCTGACTATCTTGCTCATAATATATCTCACTCTGGCTTCTGCAGAGTTGAAAGTCCTGACCCTAAAAGGGGGTTTAATTTAAAATTGAGCCAAGAAACCCTCCAAGTGTTTCACTGAATGCTTTCAGGACCTGTTGGAGGTCTTGTGCCTAGAAACTCACAGGTGTGAAGTACTTTACACCTTTACAGTACTGGCAAAGGCAATTGACACTGGCTAGTAAGAGAAGGCAGGATCTTTTTACAACTTAATGATTTTGTAGGTTTCTCCCAGTGTTCCCTTCCTCTGTATAACTATGAATGAGCACATGCAATGTTTGCAATGTGAAAAGTTTATGATCCCCTTCATTGATCACAGAGTTATGGTGAAGGTGTTTGCATAACACACTGAACCTATGAGGCATTCTATGCAAGGCCACCCAAGACGGATGGGTCCTGGGGAAGAGTTCTGACAAAACATGGTCTACTGGAGAAGGAAATGGCAAGCCACTCTAGCATTCTTGCCTCAAGAACCCCATGAACATATGAAAAGGCAAAAAAGATATGACATCAGAAGATGACCGCCCAGGTCAGAAGATGTCCAATGTGCTACTGGAGAAGAGCAGAGAATGATTACTAATAGCTCCAGAAATAATGAAGCTGATAGGCCTAAGTGGAAATGACAGTTGTGAATGTGTCTGGTGATGAAAGTAAAGTCTGATGTTATAAAGAAAAATACTGCATAGGAACCTGGAATGTTAGGTCCATGAATCAAGATAAATTGGACATGGTCGAGCAGGAGATGGCAAGAATGAACATCAACATCTTAGGAATCAGTGAACTAAAATGGAAGGGAATGGACAAATTTAATTCATATGACAATTATATCTACTACTGTGGGCAAGGATCCCTTAGAAGAAATGAAATAGCCTTTGAAGTCAAGAAAAGATTCTGAAATGCAGTACTTGGGTACAACCTCAAAAACAACAGAATGATCTCAGTTCATTTTCAAGGCAAACCATTCAACATCACAATAACCCAAATGTTTGCCTCAACCACTGATGCCAAAAAAGTTGAAGTAGACTGCTTTTATGGAGACCTACAACACCTTCTAGAACTGATACCAAAAAAAGTCCTTTTTTTTCCAAAGGGGATTGGAATGCAAAAGTACGAAGTCAAGATATACCCAGAATTTAAAAAACAAAAAAAACAAGTTTAGCTTTGTAGTACAAAATAAAGCAAGGCAAAGATGAGTTTGGTCAAGAGAACACACTGGTTATAGTGAACACCATTTTCTAACAACCCAAGATGTGACTCTACATATGGACCTCACTAGATGGTCAATACCAAAATCAAATTATGTTCTTTGCACCCAAAGATAGAGAAGCTCTATACAATCTGTAAAATCAAGGCTCAGATCTGACTATGGCTCAAAATCATGAATCCTTTATTGCAAAATTAAGTTTTATATTGAAGGAAGTTTTAAATTGAAGTAGAAAACTACTAGGCCATTCAGATACGACCTAAATCAAATCATTTACGATTATACAATGGAGGTGATGAATTAAGGGGTTAGATCTGGTAGACAGTGTCTGGTGGATGGAGATTTGTAACACTGTACAGGAGGTAGTGGCCCAAACCATACCAAAGAAAAAGTAATGCAAGAAGGCAAACTGGTTGTCTGAGGGGACTTTACAAATAACTGAGGAAAGAAAGTGAAAGGAAAGGAAAAAAGGAAAACATATACCCAACTGAATGCAGAGTTCCAGAGAACAGCAGGGAGAGATGAGAAAACCTTCTTAAAGGAGCCATGCAAAGAAATACAAGAAAACAAGAAATGGAAAAGACTAAAGATCTCTTCAAGAAAAATAGAGTTATCAAAGGAACATTTCATGCAATGATGGGCACATTAAAGGACAGAAACGTAAAGGACCTAACAGAAGCAGAAGAGATAAAGAACAGATGACAAGAACACACGGAAGAACTATACTAGGTCTTAATGAAACACAATGGTATGGTCTTTCACCTAGAGCTGGGTATCCTAGAGTGTGAGGTCATTTAGGCATTAGGAAGCATTGCTATGAACAAAACTATTGGAGGTAATGGAATTCCAGCTAAGCTGTTTAAATCTTAAAAGATAATATGTTAAAGTGCTACACTCAATAATCAGCAAATTTGGAAAATTCAGCTGTGGCCACAGACTGGAAAAGGTCTGTTTTCATTCCACTCCCAAAGAAGGGCAATGCCAAAGAATGTTTGAAGTATGGTACAATTGAACTCATTTCACATACTAGAAAGGTAATGATCAAAATCCTTCAAGCTAGGCTTCACCAGTATGTGAACCAAGAACTCCCAGATATCTGAGATGAGAAAGGCAGAGGAACCAGAGATCAAATTGCCAATGTTCATTCCATTCAGTTCAGTTCAGTCGCTCATTCCTGTCCAACTCTTTGTGACCCCATGAATTACAGCATGCCAGGCCTGCCTGTCCATCACCATCTCCTGGAGTTCACTCAGACTCACGTCTATGGAGTCGATGATGCCATCCAGCCATCTCATCCTCTGTCGTCCCCTTCTCTTCCTGCCCCCAATTCTTCCCAACATCAGAGTCTTTTCCAATGAGTCAACTCTTCGCATGAGGTGGCCAAAGTACTGGAGTTTCAGCTTCAGCATCATTCCTTCCAAAGAAATCCCAGGGCTGATCTCCTTTAGAATGGACTGGTTGGATCTCCTTGCAGTCCAAGGGACTCTCAAGAGTCTTCTCCAACACCACAGTTCAAAAGCATCAATTCTTTGGCACTCAGCTTTCTTCACAGTCCAACTCTCACATCCATACATGACCACTGGAAATAAGACAGGTGTTGTAGGTTACTTTGGAATGTTGAGTAATGGACATAGGCATGACTATGCATGAGACATATTACCACTATGTGGGTATTTGTGCGTATACTTTTCAATTCATTCATTTTAATAACGTTTTTATTTCAGTTTTTAACTTATAAAAAAGTAGTAAAGATAGTACAGAGATTTTATATAGCCCACACTAAGTTACTCTCATTAACTCATTGCTATCATAAATGTTTCACAATTCGTGAATCATGAGCCGGTATATGTTATTGTTAACTAAAGTCCATGTTTCATCCAGATTTTTTTTAAATAAAATATTTTGTTTTACCTAATGTTTTGTTGATTTGGGTATTCTCAGTTGTGTCCGACTTTTTATGACCCTTTGGACTGTAGCCTGCCAGGCTTCTTTGTCCCTGGGACTTTTGCAAGCAAGAATAATGGAGTGGGTCGCCATTTCCTCTTCTAGGAGGTCTTCCCCACCCAAGAATCAAACTTGTGTCTCTCGCATGGCATACATTGCTGGCAGATTCTCCAGGTGTTGCCAGGAGTAAACAATCTGCCTGCCAGTGAAGGAGACTGAGTTTGATCCCTGGGTCAGGAAGATGCCCTGGAGTGGGAAATTGTAGTCTTCCAGTATTCTTGCCTGGAAGATTCAATGGATGAGGAGCCTGAAGTGCTACAGTTCAAAGGGTTGCAAAGAGTCTGACACGACTGAGCACACATTCACTGCACACTAATGTTTTGTTACTGTTCAGCATCCCTTTCAGGATAATGTATTACATTAATTCATCATGCTTCCTTAGTTTCTCTTGGGTAGAAGAGTCTCTCAGGCTTTCCTTGTTTCTGGTAACCTTGAGAGTTTTGAAGAATACTGATCAAGATTGTGTAGAATCTTCAGTTTATATTGGTTGGATGTTTTCTTCACAATTAGAATAGTATTATAGGTTTTGAACTGAAAGACAAAATTAAAGTGACATTCTCATCACATCATATTAACTACCTGTTTTCTCTGTGACATTGCTTTTGATGTTAATCTTCAATACTTGACTGAGGTAGTATTTGTCACTTTTCTTTACTGTGAAGTTTTTCTTTTTTCTTCCAACCCTCTGCAAGGAAGCTGTTGTACACAACCCACATTTAAGGAGTGAAGAGTCATGCTTCACCTTCTTATTGTGTAGTATACATTATTATTATTTATAATTCACTTGTATAATGAATTTGTCCTATCTTCCTTCCTTTATTCCTTTCTTCATCAGGCCAGACACACAGTTATTTATTTTATACTTCAAGCTATAACTTAATATACTTTAATTATTTTTTCCTCAAATTTGTTCAGCTTTAGCCATTGAAGGATGTTTCAGTTGGCTCCTTTGTCTCTAACATAACCATATTATTATGCTTTTTTAAAAAGTACTTTCTTACTTTTTGGTATTATGAGATACTCTAGCCTTAACCTGTGTACTTTCTACCCTGGTACTAGAATCAGTCATTTCTCCAAGGACCTCTGGTTCTGTTTGCTGGTTAATGGTATTAGAAATTTGGATTTGGGTGCTAAATGTGTTCCTTGTTACTGGAATTACTTTGCTTCTACCTGACACAGCAAGGAGATATGTGTGTGTATAATAACTTTAGTATATACACATTTCTGTATTTCTTTTTGTATTTCTCTGTATCTGTATCAAACTGAACATGAATTCCGACTGATCTCCAACTCCAGTTAACTATCATATGAATGATTTCAGCCTCCTTCCTTTATTTGTGAAATCTACTTGAATCATGAAAAATGTTATCCCACATTCTGTTACCAATTTACTTAATTGTTCAGTTCTAGGACACATGGATAGCAATATCAGAATTGTTAACCCCTATGTCCATGGGACGGAGAAGGCAATGGCACCCCACTCCAGTACTCTTGCCTGGAAAATCCCATGGAAGGAGGAGCCTGATGGGCTGCAGTCCATGGGGTCTCTGGGAGTTGGACAAGACTTCACTTTCACTTTCACTTTTCATTTCATGCATTGGAGAAGGAAATGGCAACCCACTCCAGGGTTCTTGCCTGGAGAATCCCAGGGACGGGGGAGCCTGGTGGGCTGCCGTCTATGGGGTCGCACAGAGTCGGACACAATTGAAGTGACTTAGCAGCAGCATGTCTATGGGAAACAACTATATCGAAGTACAATGCCTATAGACATAATGGTTTCTTTGACTTTAGTCTTACAGAACCTATTCATTTCCAGAGTTGGGTAATTCAGCAATTGTTCCCCCTTGTCTTCTTCAGTGGGATTGTTTCATATACTTGCAATGCTGTGCAATATTTTGCCACATTTACATTCTATTCTGGAATTTAGAATCCTCTGTTTTTTTCTTTTTTAATTTTTTTAAAATGGCATATATTAAGGTTGAAATTTTTGTAGTATTATGTATCCACTATTGCAGTATCTTTCAAAATAGCTTTGTTTTTATGGTTGTTCAGTCACTAAGTCCTGTCTGACTCTTTGTAACCCCATGAACTGCAGGATGCCAGGCCTCCCTGGCCCTCACTATCTCCCAGAGTTTGCCCAAGTTCATGTCCATTGAACTTGAATGCTAGCCAATTGTCTCATTATCTGCCACCATCTTCTGTCTTCAGTGTATCCCAGCTTCAGGGTCTTTTCCAATGAGTCAGAATAGCTTCACTGTCTTAAAAAATATGCTTGATCTATTCAACCTTTTCCCTTCTCTTGTACTGATGCTAAACACTAGACTATTTATTATGTCTTTAGTTTTGTCTTTTCAGAAAGTCATATTATGCAGTATGTGGACTTTCATAATGATTTCTTTCTTTCACAAAGAAATATTAATCTGAAATTCATCTATGTTTTTTATTCTTTCATAGCTAGCTTATTTCTTTTTAATTCTGAAAGATATTTCTATTATGTAGATATTTCACATTTGGTTCATATATTCACCTTTAAATAGGATCTTGTCAATTGTGGATAAAGTTGTTATAAACACACATGGGCAGGTTTTAAAATCAGTTTGGTAAATATCTAGGTTTAACTAAGTGTGTATTATGAGTATATTTTTAAAATATGACTAAAAGGATTGGGAATATTCTCATAAGATATATGAAGTGATATACTGTTATGTCATAAAAAAATATTTGTAGGGGAAAATAAAATAAGCTGAAATCATGGTCTCTGTCATATAGAAATATTAGTAGAGAAAAATAAATTGGTATAATTTTATATTCTTGGCATGTTGCCCAAACTTCAACATATCATTGCGTTTTTCATTTTTTATAGAAAAAAATAAATCCACAATGTTTTTTAGAGAATACAATAAGTACTAAATCCTTGGTTAGAATAAAAGAATATTGTTTAGAATAAAGGCAAAAATGAAGAGGTTTTTGAATGAAATTAATGAATTTAAGATATAATGTTCAAGCAAAATATTAATAATGCTTAAGACAATATGCAATTTAATATGGAAAGCTTGATGTAGAGGTCAGTATTTTTTTCAGAGTGTACCTAATTAAACATTCTACTCTGTATTAAAATGCTTAATTTTTATTTATATGGGTAATAATAAGCATTATTTCAGATAAGACTTCATTTATAGAAAAAATGAAGTAAAAAATTACATTACATTTATTTAATAAGAACTTCAAATGATTACCATGACCAAATTGTTGGTTGAACTATATAAAGTGAGTTTTCTTGAAAATGCAATGCATTCTAGGTCCTGGAAACTCATCATGGGCATATTATATTGAGTTTTATGGATCTGGTCATTAATTTTTATAATTTATCTAGTGAAATATATTTAATAGTATATCAACGAGAGGACATATGTGGAAAAAGATTTGATTGCATTTTTAGCTAACTTAATCATACAACTCTTGAAAATGTCTTCAGATTTAAAGATAAGAAGTTTATAAAATACAGCTTGCTAAAGTGCAAATTACCAAAACAAATTAAAATGAGGATAAATTCTATAGATAGTTTCTGAAACTGTGAATTGCAGTGGTGCACATAAGTGATTTTTTCAGATAAATATCATTTCTCCTTCATACTCAAACAAATTGAAGGCATTTTAATGTTACAATTGAAATATAAAGTGAATTATATATCTCCATGTCTCCTTCATCATAGATTATATAACATTTTCTTGATGACTTTGTTCCTCTATTATGAGCATTGATAGCTCAGTAGGTAAAGAATCCGCCTGCAATGCGGGAGACCCTGGTTCGATTCCCACGTCCTGACCATCCCCTGGAGAAGGGATAGGCTACCCACTCCAGTGTTTTCAGGTTTCCCTTGTGGCTCAGCTGGTGAAGAATCTGCCTGCAATGAGGGAAACCTGTGTTTGATCCCTGGGTTGGGAAAATCCCCTGGAGAAGGGAAAGGTTACCCACTCCTATATTCTGGCCTGGAGAATTCCATGGGCTATATAGTCCAGGGGGTCACAAAGATTCAGACACGACTGAGTGACTTTCACTATGAGCATTACTCAATAAGTCTGAAAAACAAGGATGCCCATGGTGATCTCTTGGTATTTGCAACCAGCAATAATAGGCTCTACCGTTATGGTCTCTATATGTCATCATTTTATTTTTCACATTCTTTCTCTTCTGTTATACATTGCTGGTTTCAGAATTTTGACTTCTTAAGATCTGCTGCTTCACTTTACATGTAATTGTTAAGTGATTGTGCTTCAGCTTTCACATTTCAGTTTGGAAGCTATGTTCTAGGTATTTAATCTGAAAAAAGGCATAAATCTGAAAGAGTAAATAAGACATTGCAGGCACCCGTTATGAGACTCATAAATGATATCTTACAAATACATTTTCAATATTTCAATGATAAATGTTGGTAGCAGTTTTAATCTATATATCAACTGTTAGTAAATCAGAAGCCTTCTGTTCATTTCCTTTTTTCTTTTTTAAGAGAATGCATACTTCTAAATATCTTGGAAGATTAATAATTTTATAGGAACTTTTGCAACTTGTACAATATTTCCCTGACTTCACTTTTGGAAAAAAAATCATTTTGGAAGTTTATCACTCATTTTATTATTCTGCTAGTATTTAATGCTGACCGATTCTTGAACTCTGGGTTACTATGGCCAGAGCAGCTAGATCATGTATTAAAAGTTATTTTTTATGACATTTATACTATCTAAATGGTGCTATTGATTAAACTGGATCATTTATTAAATTATATGTCAGGTCTCACATAACTAGGATTAAAAAGCTGTGCTTGATTTCTGAGTTTAGATTGCCACTAACAGATTATTCTCCCTTAAAGATACTTGATATTTGCAGAAGAAAATCTTGCTCTCCAATATATATGTTACAATAATTTATAAATGAAATCTAAAAGATGAAAGCCAAAAATATGCCATCAGCTATTTATCATCTATGTGAGGTCCCTGGCAAGATTCAGTTTAAGTATCATCACCTCTATTTCCCCATTTATTGAAAGGGCCCTTTACCTATAGTCCCAGAGTTCTTTCTTTTAGCTTTTTCCTACACCATGTTTTAATTGTCTTGTTTACACTTTACTATATTTTACTTTTACTAACCTGTCTTCACCTTACTAGCTTTTAAGATTCCTGCAAGCAGAATCTCACCTTTGTATTTCCAGCAACTGGTCTAATATCTATCTTACAGTTTGCCCTCATAGTTAATAGTTTTTATCTGAACTGAACCTAAGATTATCAGATTTATTTATTACTTTAGAAAGCTTTGTTCTTATCTCTCGATAAACTCCTATTAGAGAAAGATGAAAAACACACATACAGAAAATATACAAGAAATATACTATATATGGAGATAACTATTTCATAGATAACAAAATTAATGTAAATAATAGGTATCCATGTATAACTCATAAATATAATATTCATTTATTTGATTTCCCTATGTCCCATCAAAAATTGAGGTAGAACACAACCAAGAGCTCATATTATTGCTGTAATCAATGACAATCTAACATTCCAATAAATCTATCTCATTTTTTGCAAAATTAGTGTAAAGTCAATGTTATTTTAGTTATATAAGTTATGACATATAAAGGCAATGCATTTTTAGAGGAATTAATATAGAACTAAATTCTGCTGTATTGGTTTTCAGAATATACAATATAAAATAACATATAACACACTCTGCACTTAAGAAATTCTATTTTATTATCTGGTAAAATATCTTTAGAAGTCATTTTGGACACAACATCTGTGGTCACATGGTTGTCAGCAATGAACAGTAGATTGACCCTTTATCTCTGGCAGTGAAAATAATTTGATGGATTGTGCTGAATGAAGCATTTCATGTTTATTAAAATTATAAACATAAATATTTATTTTATTATGTATAATATTTATAAATATATATATTAACAATTTATAAAATATATTTAATTTTGCATAATTATATTTTCATATATTCTGTCATTTTAATTGACACAATACTTTCTTTATTGTTGTTCAGTCTTTCAGTCATGTATGACTCTGCAGCTCCATGAATTGCAGCATGCCAGACTTCCCTGTCCTTTACCATCTCCTGGAGTTTGCTCAGACTCATGTCCAATAAGTTGATGATGTCATCCACCATGTTATCCTCTTGTTACCGGCTTAAATAATATAGGCCTTAACATTTGCTATAAATATATATTGGTGGGCTTTATTTTTAATTTAATGTGCTCTTTTCTTCATGTTTATGAGTAATTTATTAGTATTTTCCATCAGACTTTGTGGAATTTTAACTCAACAATAATTTTGTTGCATTAATATTTTGTCAATCACCTGAACTAACTTGGTCTTAGATTAGATACTGGTGCATTCATTATTTTAACTATTGCAACATTAATATATTTTTGTCTTTAGTTAGAACTTTAAAAAAAGAAATGCCTAAAAAGTTGTAGATATAAGGACCTTGATAATCTGTGAAAAGTAATGTTGACAAGTATAATAGCCACTCTTTTTAATGTGTGCCTAGCCAATGATGGACGAGGGAGCCTGGTAGGTTACAGTCCATGGGGTTGCTAAGAGTCAGACATGACTTAACGGCTTCACTTTCACTTTTCACTTTCATGCATTGGAGAAGGAAATGGCAACCCACTCCAGTGTTCTTGCCTGGAGAATCCCAGGGACGGGGGAGCCTGGTGGGCTGCCGTCTATGGTGTTGCACAGAGTCGGACACGACTGAAGTGACTTAGCAGCAGCAGCAGCAGCCCATGATGACCCCCTTCTTCTCTCAAAATGTTACTACCTCCTACCACTTCCTGCACTGTTGCTCCTTGTCAGTCAGGTTTGTATTACATGTTCCTGTGTATAGATAAAGATTGGACTAGGCTCTTTTCCTGAAATTAACTTATTTAGCTAGTTTGTATACTGACCATCTTTCAAGTGCATTGGCAAATAAAAAGGATGGAGCAGGGATGCCTAGAGAAGCTGGGGAATGGCGAGAAGAAAAAAGGAGAAAAATAGAAGTACCCATAACTTGGTTCTTGATAATTTGGTGTTCTCTAGTTTCTTGTTCCTGTTTCTCTCAGGGTATGTCAGCCTAGGTACTTTGAATAATTTCTTATTGTCTAACTGAAAAATCCTACTTACTCAATGATTCTAACAGGAAAAGGCTTTGACAAAGACATTAAGGATGACCAGGATCCTGTCTTCCCAAACAAACAAATATTCTGTATATTTTCATATGTTGCTTTGGGCTTCACTCTGAGAATTTTTTGTATTTTCTCTGAAGTTTGTTTTAAAGTCTGTGTGTGGGTTTCTGCTGGAGTCCGCCTCCAGCAGCCAGGGAATCATCCTGAAGAGATTAGCAGTGTTGGCGGAAAATGATGCAGCCTCTGACTCAAGGTGCAGGACTGCATGTTTATTTCAAGCATTAGGTTTTCTTTTATACTTTGACAAAAACATTAGGTCAGAGGTTTTACTTTTTCAGCTCCCCCTCACCCAGATTTAATGTCTCCATAAATCATTGTTGCCCTTCAACCAGAGTTACACTGTAACTCATGCATATGTCTGGGCTGCATACCACATCCCTCAGTTTATTTCTTATCTTTCTAAATCTTGCTTGCCCCTAGTATTCTAAGCTTACTATCTCCTAAAAAGGCTTCTAGCTATTCTTAATTATTCCTAAACCCTAAGCTCAGCAAACTTCCTTTGCCAAAAACATTCCCCTCACAAACAGGTTTCAGATAACAATCCTTCCCATGGCTTCAAGCTGCGGCCTTATGTGCTCAGCATGGAACATTCTTTGTAAAGATCCTTGAACAAATGTCAATGGTTACTTTATAGATTATTTTCTGGGCACAACTGCAGAAGGCTTTGTGCGTTCTCATGCTTCTATCAAGAACAATAAGCACTTTAACATTTTTTCCAGCCAACTCAACTGAAGAAAGGAAAAAACAAGTCAGAATCACAAGACCTAACTCCTTCATCCCAGGACCATGCCTGCGGGATGAGGAGGGGGTGGGGGGGGTTGGGGCCTTGCCTCCATTCTGCCAGTAATGCCTAACACGGCTCCCGAAAATTTTCCATTTTAAGTTAGCATTTCTGAAGATGATAAAATAATTTAAAGTCACAATATAAGAAAATAAAATAGAGATAGATATATTCTAGACACAGGTTGGCAATTCTTTGGGTCAGAAATCATATCAGTTTGAAAAGACTGGTAATATTCTTCCTGTGTGAAAATACAACCACTAGCCTTAAAATTAGTTCAACTAATGGGTGGATGCAGAAAAGGCAGATTCACAAATTTTATTACATCAAATAATATATAATATTATTATATATTATAATAAGTGTTCAGTAAATGTTAGCTAAAAGAATTGGTAAATGCATGAATTCAAGTAATTGATGTAGGCAGAATCTAGTAAAGAGAGAGAAATTAGTGTGACTCTTAATTATAGAAAATGTATGGTTTTGCATAACTTTTCAGATAAGAAACTTCATTTATTAAGTTGCTTGAACTATCTAGTATATTTGCTCCAGCTATATTTCCTTTAGGTTCAATTACTTCTTATGTGTCTGTAATACTTTAATATAGGTATTTTATTTTATCAATTTCATTGAGAACAAGCAATAACTTACTTTCTTGTTTATCTTCACTAAGTATATGTCACTAATTTTGCTAACTTTTGAACATTATAATTATATAATTTATAACTTTATTCTTAACACTACTAAATGATTAATTAACTCTGCTGAACCAGAAACTTTAGAATATGATGAAGAAGTCTAATGCAGTGATTGTACTTCCCAAATTTGTATTCACCATGTATTTAGAGGCTTCAGTTTTATTATAAACCATTTGTGAAAGGAATCCTGATTAGATATGTTTTGGTTTTCTTACTGTTTATAAAAGCTAAACATATGCAGTAAGAGTATCTATCTTTCACTAGGCTTCATTATGAAAAAAAAAGAAAAAGGATTTTGATAATTTTGTGACAATGTCACATAAGTTAGCTATTCAGAGGTTTAAACTTCAAATATCAAATCAATAGCCATTACTCATATTGTAGAAGAATGTCAGCATTGCAATTGTGATCATTTCTTAAATGAAGGTTTTCTGGATATCCTTATAGGGAGATTTTTAAAACAAAGATTTCAACAAATAGTCTTCTGAATTATTCAATTCTAATCTATACAGAGGTTCAGGAAAACCTCAAAACCAATGGGACCTAATTAGATTTTATTGTGATTATCAAATTAGCAGCTTTTACTTCAAGTGTTAGCTATGAAACTGAGACAAGGCTCTCTTTTCACAAAATCAGGGAAACACATAGAACACATTTTTTCAATGAATTTCCATGTGTTTAGACCTATCAATTGATTTATGATCAAGTGTGGTATCCCCACATCCCTTCTTAGAGAGTCAAGATACGGAGTAAAAACTCTACTACTAGGGAATACATGAACACCATACCTTAAAGGAGTGTTATGTTAAAGAACATTCATATAGTACAAGATCACTGGCCACTGGCTAATTATGAGGCATCATATTTAAAATAAAACTCAGAGTTTAGGGAAAGTTGCCTCAGAAGTCTATAAAATATTCAATGTGTGTTGTACGGATTTAGGGCAAAGTTGCTTTGCATTGTGCAGTTGGTCAGTTGTGCCAACACTTTGCAACCCCATGGACTAGCCAGGCTTCGCTGTCCTTCACCATCTCCCCAAGCTTGCTCAAATTCATGTCCATTGAGTCAATGATGCCATCCAGTCATCCCCTTCTCCTCATGCCTTCAATATTTCCCAGGATCAGTGTCTTCACATCAGTCTTCACATCAGCCAAATATTGGAGTTTCAGTCCTTCCAATGAATATTCAGGGCTAATTTCTTTTCTTTTAGGACTGACTGGTTTGAAACGGCAGAGTTCAGTTCAGTTCAGTTCAGTTCGGTTGCTCTGTCGTGTCCAGCTCTTTGTGACCCCATGAATCGCAGCACGCCAGGCCTCCCTGTCCATCACCAACTCCCGGAGTTCACTCAGACTCACATCCATTGAGTCAGTGATGCCATCCAGCCATCTCATCCTCTGTCGTCCCCTTCTTCTCCTTCCCCCAATCCCTCCCAGCATCAGAGTCTTTTCCAATGAGTCAACTCTTCACATGAGGTGGCCAAAGTACTGGAGTTTCAGCTTTAGCATCATTCCTTCCAAAGAAATCCCAGGGTTGATCTCCTTCAGAATGGACTGGTTGGATCTCCTTGCAGTCCAAGGGACTCTCAAGAGTCTTCTCCAACACCACAGTCCAAAAGCATCAATTCTTCAGTGCTCAGCTTTCTTCACAGTCCAACTGTCACATCCATACATGATCACTGGAAAAACCATAGCCTTGACTAGACGGACCTTTGTTGGCAAAGTAATATCTCTGCTCTTTAATATGCTATCTAGGTTGGTCATGGAGAAAGCAACAGCACCCCACTCCAGGACTCTTGCCTGGAAAATCCCATGGACGGAGGAGTTTGAAAAGCTGCAGTCCATGAGGTCGCTGAGGGTCCAACATGACTGAGCGACTTCACTTTCACTTTTCACTTTCATGCATTGAAGAAGGAAATGGCAATCCACTCCAGTCTTCTTGCCTGGAGAATCCCAGGGACAGTGGAGCCTGGTGGGCTGCTGTCTATGGCGTTGCTCAGAGTCGGACACGACTGAAGTGACTTAGCAGCAGCAGCAGCAGATTGGTCATAACTTTCCTTCCAAGGAGTAAGCATCTTTTAATTTCATGGCTTAAAAAAAAAAAAATTCATGGCAGAGTTAACCCAGTGTAATTTTGCAGTATTAAAGCACTTTTGACACTTTCATTCACTTATTTATGAATTTACTGTTCAAGCATTTATAGTCTGTGTTATGTAAATGAGTTTTAAGCAGTTTATAAACACCTGCATATGTAATCCCTTCCTCTTTCCTTTGAGTCTCTTTTAGAAATGTCTAATGTAAAAAAAAAAAAAAAAATTGGAGAAAGAAATGACAACCCACTCAGTATTCTTGCCTGGGAAAGCCCATGTGCAGAGGAGGCTGTTGAGCTACAGTCCATGGGGTCACAAAGAGTCAGACAGGACTTAATGATTAAAACAAAGCAATATAAGCAAAAATATTGAATTCTGTAGACCTTGCTTTGACTAATGAAATTTGTATATTTTGTTTTAAATTTTAAACTCTTTAATGTTTCTCTTAAAAAAAGAAACCCAGATTAAAAGAAAATACTTAACTATTAGCAAAATCATAGTGGTTAAAAATGATTTAAAATTGCTTTTAAAGACAAAAATGTAATACATCTATTGAAAAATGCTACAGCTACACTTGAAAACTTTAGTTGGATAAATAGTTTAAACATTAAAATGTAACCATATAGATGAACTGATACTATAAAAAAAAGAGTAAGATTTTCTATTTTTATTACTTTTCCATTTTAAAATTTCTACTTTTGAAGGTTTTTATACTCATAATTTCTTGGCTATGTAGGCTTTGGTGATGATAAATCAAGTGAAAATAATTAGATGAAGATAAAACATAAAAATGTTTTTTAAAGTAATTACTGAACTTTATTTGTAATTGACCAAAATAAAGTGTTTAAAAATATTGGTGATGGATTTTTTCGTATACCATATATATTTTATGACCACTCATATCCAAACTGGAAAACAATATAGACTCCTTAATATAAAATTTAAAAAATAACAAAAATAAGCTTAGATACTATTTTTATTTATGAAAAATCCAAAATTGGAATGGTATGAAATTAGGCTTTAGGTATGAGGATAGTGGTATGGGTTATTAAAGTAATTCATGAACATAATAATGTTAACTTTTTAAAGATTGAGATGATGCAGTGAAAATAGTTGAAAATTTTTGACTGACCAAATATATATTCTAGTTGTATATGTATATATATTTTTAATTTCAAGAGGGAATTTTTAAATCATATTACATGCAGGGTCTTAGAATATGTCAAATATCGTAGATAAATGTAGAATATAAATTTCAGTTTGCAATAATTGACATTAAGAGGCTTATCTTAAGATGTGAGCTAGAGTTCCCTTAACATTTCATCAAGTGTATCACCAAATAAGGCAGAGATTATTCATAATTGTTAAAAAATTTTTTTGGAAAAATAAAATTCAAAATAGAGTATTGTGTACAGTTAGTTGGAAAGTCAAAAGGACTTTCAAGCTTAGCATCAAGGTTAATTTTATAATCAAAGTTTAGGGTTAGAAGGCAAAAATTTTAAAAATGTTGAATAAAATACTTTCCTTTATTGTAACTTGAACAAATAATTTAAAATAAAATAATTTTAGTTTTAAGAATATTTGTATAATTTAATTATGCATTAAAATTTGTATTGATCCATAATGATATGGTTTAACTTCTATGTATATTTCAATTAATAATAGTGTCTTTATTCAGGATTCAACTAAAGGGTATTAATGACAGATAGCCTTATACTATGTGACAAGTAATTTATTTAAATTCAAGTATCTGGGAAGGGTGGAGAGGGACTTCTCTGCTCCTCTTGATTATACCTCAAACCAGGCTCTCTGTCCCTGAGAGTTCAGGGTGAGGCTTTCTTAGTGACCCACTTCTGCTTCAACTTTAAACAAATATTTCCATATGTCTTTGTCATAACCTGTGAGGGAACATGTTTCGTTTTCCTCTTCAGCAGTAGGAAACTTCTAATGGTCTGGGAGCAGGACATTTTCTTACCGCTTCTCTCAGAATAGATGGCTTTTTCAGTTTTTTAAAAAATGTTTTATTTTTTTTTCCTTCAAAGAGCCAGAATGGATCTCTTCTTTTTGCTGGAGAAACTGGGTTTCTGGTGGTTTCATCCAGTGGCTTAGAGCTTTTTGTATAGGGTGCTTTTTCATGTTTATAACCACTTCCTTCTTCCAGGTCTGAACTGTATCTGAAGTTTACTTTTTTCTTTCCCTCTGAAAAACTCAAAAAGGAGATGCCTAGAGAAATTCCTTCAAGAGGGGACAAACTCCTCCCAGAAGTTCTATACTTTCATTTAGCATTCATTGAGATTTTTAGATGAACTCTTCCCACCTGTTTTTACAGCAGCTCTCTGTTATAGGTAAATCAGTGATCATGTCTTGCCTTTCTTGAGAGGAACTGTCTTTCCTTAGATTTGAATTTCAGTTTAGTTGCCTAGCCTGAGAATTTAACTGTGATAAGTTCAAGAAAAGTTGTGATTTTCTTGGTTACTCTTCTTGTTATTAGGTAGAGGTGACGTTGAATCTTGCTTTTATTTCCTAAATGAAAGATAGAAATCCATCAATTAATTATTAACTAAATTTTTAACATATAAGAAGACCCAATTATATGTACTCTGCCACTAATAGTGGATTTTGTCATTGATGGCCTTCCATGCAAGGCAGGCAGCAGAGTGAAGGGTTTGCCCTAGAGACTGAACCCATAAATTCCTCATGTTCCATTTCATGATTTTTTTTTTTTTTACTTTCATCAAATTACTTATGCATCTCTTCTGAATTTTCTCATTTATAAATAGAATGATAATATAGTTCTTAGGGTTAAATATGGCCAATACATGCATGCATGCTAAGTCACTTCAGTCATGTCTGACTTTGTGCGGCCCTATGGACAGCAGCCCACCATGCTTCTCCATCCACAGGATTCTCTAGGCAAGAATACTGGAGTGGGTTGCCATTTCCTTCTCCAAATATGGCCGATGAGTTAGTGGGTAAAGAATCTGCCTGCAATGCAGGAGATACAGGAACATGAGTTTGATCCCTGGGTCAGGAATATCCCCTGGAGTAGGAAATGGCAACCCACTCCAGTATTCTTGCCTGGAAAATTCCATGGACAGAGGAGCATGGTAGGCTACAGTCCATGAGGTCCCAAAGAGCAACGAAGCACACATGCATGTTAAATAGATGAATGTGTGGAATGATGAGTGCTTCATCTCACACATCAACACAAGATGATGTAACACACATCCCAAGATGGTGAAACAGAAAACCACTATTACCATCTATTTTCAGAAGAATTTTAAAGACTATTATACTTGAAATATCTCTAATTGTTCTGAATTTAGAAAGAAAACTAAAATTTTCTGAAGAAAAAATTATTTTCCTTAAAATAAAAATGGGGGGCATTTACATAGATTTTCAATAGTCTTATTTTTGTTGTGCTTATGAAGTTGGAATTGCAATTTCTAAGATGAAGATAGTTGACTGATGACAATTTCATATGGTATAAACTAATATCTTTAGGGGAAATGTAAATGTTTCATATCTGTTTATTTTCTAAGCATATAATATTTACATTAGAGTTTGAAGCAAGATACAATTTGGTGTGCTAAAATGATATGTGTTTCTGCCATTTACCTTTTAGTAAAATTAAGTCTAGTGTGATAACTATTTACAATTTTGTACAGGTGCTGTCATTTTATTTGATGCCAAATTTTATTACTACCAACTCTCTAAGGATAACATTTGGTTTTGGTAATAGATTTTATTTTTCCTTTTGGTTAGTGTGCTCAGTACAGCTTACTCAGAATTCTTAAAGCATAGTTTATTACAAAAAGAAATTAAATAGGGAAAAATGAGTTTTAACAGTGACTCTCACAGAATTATATCTATATTGAAGATTTTGCATTTTGCATATCATATTTCATTTTGATTAACTTAGGAAATTTAGTCCATCAATACACAGAGTACCCTTGTGAGGCAGATTATAGTGTTTTGTTGTTAGGATGAAGAGATAAAACAATTTATCTAAGCACACTTGAATTCAGGACAAGGTGGAAGTGTAATTAAGAGGTACTTTTCATCAAACTCAACTTTAAATAAATAAATAAATAAATATATATATATATACATGCATGTCCATGTATATATACATACATGTATGAACATATGTATGCATACATGTATATATGTGTGTGTTTCACTTTATATACTGTGCACTGTTTTAAAAAAGGAAAGTAGCTGGTGTGTGAAGAGTAAAGAGTACTTCTTTTATATTAAAAAGAATTACTTGTATATAGACAGAATTTGAATATGAAATAGATTAACCCTAGGTATAGCTAAGGCAGATTTTGTCAAAATGTCCAGCTTAAAAAAAAGAGACCCAAAATGTATTTGAGAAGTTATTTACTCCAAATTCCTGTAAATTCAGGGATCTCATTCAGCGTACCTCTGACATCGTCCTGTGCCTAAACATTAATGTCTATCAGCATAGTACCTTGAAAAGTAGCCTGCATCCTGCTTGACAGTTCTAGAAGTCATTTGCTTGTCTCTATAATTTCAATCATTGGTGAAGGGCACATGAGAGCAACAGAGACCAAGCCTACCCTGACTTCTGTATCCTCTTCAGTCACTCAGTTGTCCATTCATTCATATATACGTAGCTAGTGACAAAAGTTTGTATCAGATTATGAATGTGGAAATGGATATTAGGATTCTCTGCCCCTGGGACTTCCCTGGCAGTCCAGTGGTTAGGACTGTACACTGCCAATGCAGGGGGCACAGGTTTGATCTGGGAACTAAGATCCCACATGCAATAGAGTGTGCCCTAACATTTTTTTAAATAGATAAATAAAAGTGAGCAAGCCAGTCAGTCTCTATACTCAATGCTATAATTTAAGTACATCAACAATCATTACAGAAGCTCAGAAAAGTATTTTACCACTGACATTAGATGCCAAGGAAGTCTTTGAAGAGGAAAAGACCCCTGCCTAGAGCCGCTATTTCTGATGCAGACAAAAACATGAGTTCAAACAGAAAAGGAGAACATGAGTTTCAAAGAGTATTATAATTTATATGCAGATTGAAGTGAGTGGAAATGACAGTCAAAAGGTTAAAGACAGTTATTTTACCAAACCATTTTCTCTTTTCTAGATGCATCCTTAGTTCTTTCATTTATTATGTAGTTTGGTTTCCATATACCTTTATTAACTATATCAACAGTGGTTTCAGAATGCAAAAAAGGAAAATGGCTGTCTGAGGAGGCCTTACAAATAGCAGTGAAAAGAAGAGAAGTGAAAACAAAAGAAGAAAAGGAAATATATACCCATTTGAATCCATAGTTCCAAAGAATAGCAAGGAGATATAAGAAAGCCTTCCTCAGTGATCAGTACAAAGAAATCCAGGAAAACAATAGAATGGGAAAGACTAGAGATCTCTTCAAGAAAATTAGAAATACCAAGAGAACATTTTATGCTAAGATGGGCTCAGTAAAGGACAGAAATGGTATGGACCTAAAAGAAGCAGAAGGTATTAAGAAGTGGTGGCAAGAATACACAGAACTGTACCAAAAAAAAAAAAAAAAAAAATCATGACCCAGATAATCATGATGGTGTGATCACTCACCTAGAGCCAGATATCCTGGAATGTTAATTCAAGTAGACCTTAGGAAGCATCACTATGAACAAAGCTAGTGGAGGTAATGGAATTCCAGTTGAACTATTTCAAATCCTAAAAGATGATGCTGTGGAAGTGCTGCACACAATATGTCAGCAAATGTGGAAAACTCAGCAGTGGCCACAGGACTGGAAAATGTCAGTTTTCATTCCAATCCCAAAAAAAGGTAATGCCAAAGAATGCTCAAACTACTGCACAATTGCACTTATCTCACACGCTAGTAAAGTAATGCTCAAAATTCTCCAAGCCAGCTTTCAGCAATATGTGGACTGTGAACTTCAAGATGTTCAAGCTGGTTTTAGAAAAGGCAGAGGAGCCAGAGGTCAAATTGCCAACATCTGCTGGATCATCGAAAAAGCAAGAGAGCTCCAGAAAAACACTATTTCTACTTTATTGACTATGCCAAAGCCATTGACTGTGTGGCTCACAATAAACTGTGGAAAATTCTGAAAGAGACAGGAATGCCAGACCACCTGATCTGCCTCTTGAGAAACCTATATGCAGTTCAGGAAGCAACAGTTAGAACTGGACATGGAACAACAGACTGGATCCAAATAGGAAAAGGAGTACGTCAAGGCTGCATATTGTCACCCTGCTTATTTAACTTCTATGCAGAGTACATCATGAGATATGCTTGGCTGGAAGAAGCACAAGCTGGAATCAAGATTGCCGGGAGAAATATCAATAACCTCAGATACGCAGATGAATCTTCCCTGGTGGCTCAGAGGTTAAAGCGTCTGCCTCCAATGCGGGACACCCGGGTTCGATCCCTGGGTCGGGAAGATCCCCTGGAGAAGGAAATGGCAATCCACTCCAGTATTCTTGCCTGGAGAATCCCATGGACCGAGAAGCCTAGTAGGTTACAGTCCACAGGATTGCAAAGAGTCAGACACGACTGAGCGACTTCACCTCACCTCACCTCATGCAGATGACACGACCCTTATGGGAGAAAGTGAAGAACTAAGAGCCTCTTGATGATAGTGAAAGAGAGGAGTGAAAAAGTTAGCTTAAAGCTCAACATTCAGAAAGCTAAGATCATGGTATCCGGTCCCATCACTTCATGGCAAATAGATGGGCAAACAGTGGAAACAGTGGCTGACTTTATTTTGGGGGGCTCAAAAATGACTGCAGATGGTGACTGCAGCCATGAAATTAAAAGACGCTTACTCCTTGGAAGGAAAGTACCACCAACATAGACAGCATATTAAAAAGCAAAGACGAGACTTTGTCAACAAAGGTCCATCTAGTCATGCTATGGTTTTTCCAATAGTCATGTATGGATGTGAGAATTGGACTATAAAGAAAACTGAGTGCCGGAGATTTGATGCTTTTGAACTGTGGAGTTGGAGAAGACTCTTGAGAGTCCCTTGGACTGCAAGGAGATCTAACCAGTCCATCTTAAAGGAGGTCAGTCCTCAGTGTTCATTGGAAGGACTGAAGCTGAAACTCCAGTATTTTGGCCACTTGATGCAAAGAGCTGACTCATTTGAATATTTCCTGATGCTGGGAAAGATTGAGGGCAGGAGAAGAAGGGGACGACAGAGGATGAAATGTTTGGATGGCATCACTGACTCAGTGAACATGGGTTTGGGAGGACTTTGGGAGTTGATGATGGACACGGAGGCCTGGTGTGCTGTGGTTCATGGGGTCGCAGAGAGTCAGAAATGACTAAATGACTGCACTAAATTGAACAGTGGTTTAATTTATCAAAAAATGTTGTGTTTAGACAGGACTATTAACTTACATGTCCAGAGTGCCTTCAGATTTATCATTGCAAAAAGCACTGTTAAAATATTTTTTAAACTGAATTGAGTGATGCTATTGAGCTAACATAGTAAGACCAAATGCATACATGCATGCTAAGTTGCAGGTATATATATGTATTCCCCCTTTTTGCTTTCACATTTAGGTCACTACTGAGCACTGAATACAGTTCCCTATGCTATACAGGAGGTTCTCATTAGTTATCTACTTTATATATAGTAGTGTATATGTTAGTAAATCTCCCAAGTTATTCAACCCCTCCCCTCTTTGGTATCCATATGTTTATTCTCTATGTCTGTGTCTCTATTTCTGCTTTTCAAATAAGATCACCTGTATCACTTTTCTAGATTCCACCTATATGCATTGGTATCTGATTTTTTCTTTTCTCTTTCTGACTTGCTCTAGTCTGTATGATAGTCTCTATGTCCATCCACATCTCTGCAAATGATACAATTTCATTCCTTTTAATGGCTGAGTATTATTCTTTTTATATATTTCTGTAGTGAGTAATATTTGACACATAGATAGATTGATAGATAACACATCTTCTCTATCCATTCCTCTATTGATGGACATTTATATTGCTTTCATTTCCTGGCTATTGTAAATAATCCTGCAGTGAACATTGGGGTGAATGTTTCTTCTTGAATTGTGCTTTTCTCTGGGTATATGCCCAGTTGTGGTATTGCTGGGTCATATGGAAGCTATACTTTTAGAGATATTTTAAATGGAGGTCCAAAAATGTCATCTGTGAAAAATTCTTAAAAATCTGATTGGTCATTATGTAAAGTATGTATAACTTTTTACATGAATCTCCTAAAATCATTTGGTAGGGGCAAGGTTAAACTGATATTTAGCAGCATGTATCCATTAAATTTACTGAATTTCTCACCTGGTACACATCAACCATCTGGAAATCAAAGAAGAACTCTATGATTTTTAATTTGCTGTGTTTCTCTCATAAAGATTTTAAGAAACAGTAGGTAGTTGAGAAAAGGGGGAAGTAGGGTGAGAAAACCCATGCTCCTGTGATAAGCAACTTCCAAATAGCTAAGTAGCAGCTGGAAATTTATGTCAGCATTAGTCATAGGTCATTTAACTTTATACTTGATCACATTGGGAAGTAAAATAAGGTAGTCATTGAATCCAGGGATTCACACTAAATCCCAAATTGACCATCAGCTTCTGGCTGTTTGAGATCTCATCTGTGTGCCTCTTCAGTAGCAAGGTCAGGTAGCCTTTGTACATATATAAGAAACTTTTTTTCTTATCACTAAACAAAGAATACTTATACTTCCTTATGTAAAAAAGAAGAATCACTTGCACAGCATGATTATCAAAGCACATGTGTCCCTTATTTGTCTTTTAAAATGGTTTCAGTAGTCTTTGTGCCCTGGTGGTTCAGAGCAAGTGCTCAACTTATTCTTGGATTCATATATCAGGTTTGCTACTAGTACCTATGAGGACATGACTTGGGCCTATCATTTAATCTTTCTGCATCCCAGTTATAGATAAATAAGAATAATAATGTCCAGTTTACTGAGTTGTTACTATTTGACTAGGTATGTGAAAAGTGAAAGTCACTCAGTTGTGTCTGACACTTTGCAACCCCATGGACTATACAGTCCATGGAATTTTCCAGGCCAGAATCCTGGGGTGGGTAGCCTTTCCCTTCTGCAGGGGATCTTCCCAACCCAGGGATCGAACCTAGGTCTCCCACATTGCAGGTGGATTCTTTACCAGCTGAGCCACAAGGGAAGCCCTTGGCATATAATAGATATTCAGTAAATTGAAGCTATTATTGCATATTGACTTCCTTCACTATTTTCTTCATACCTTTACCTTCCTTTCCTAACAAGGCTGCTATGGAAAGGACAGTGGTGGTCATACGACTTCACTGCAAGTGTATATGGGATTCCCACTTTATGGGCTGGCTTCGAATTGATAGCTTATGGTGAACAATGTTGGATTTGTTATCTCAGAAGAAAGAGAATTAGCTTCGGGACCAGGGACTAGTCTTGATCACTCAAGAGCTTTTGTGTAGCAGATATTTATTAAAGTAAGAAAAGAGACAGAAAACTTCTGACATAGACATCAGAAGGAGGACGAAGACTGCCCACCTCACTAGTGTTAGCAAGGGGGTTATATACTTTTTATTTATTTATTTATTTTTTTTTTTTTGCGTCAGCCCCAAGCGTGTCATATCCTGTATCAGACATAGACTGGCATTTCGATTCTTACATGTTATTATACATGTTTCAATGCCATTCTCTCAAATCATCACACCCTCTCCCTCTCCCTCTGAGTCCAAAAGTCCGCTATACACATCTGTGTCTTTTTTGCTGTCCTGCATACAGGGTCATCATTGCCATCTTCCTAAATTCCATATATATGTGTTAGTATACTGTATTGGTGTTTTTCTTTCTGGCTCACTTCACTCTGTATAATCGGCTCCAGTTTCATCCATCTCATCAGAACTGATTCAAATGTATTCTTTTTAATGGCTGAGTAATACTCCATTGTGTATATGTACCACTGCTTTCTTATCCATTCATCTACTGATGGACATCTAGGTTGTTTCCATGTCCTGCCTATTATAAACAGTGCTGCGATGAACATTGGGGTACATGTGTTTCTTTCAATTCTGGTTTCCTCTGTGTGTATGCCCAACAGTGGGATTGCTGGGTCATAAGGCATTTCTATTTGCAATTTTTTAAGGAATCTCCACACTGTTCTCCATAGTGGCTGTACTAGTTTGCATTCCGACCAACAGTGTAGGAGGGTTCCCTTCTCTCCACACCCTCTCCAGCATTTATTGCTTGCAGATTTTTGGATCGCAGACATTCTGACTGGTGTGAAGTGGTACCTCATTGTGGTTTTGATTTGCATTTCTCTAATAATGAGTGATGTTGAGCATCTTTTCATGTGTTTGTTAGCCATCCGTATGTCTTCTTTGGAGAAATGTCTATTTAGTTCTTTGGCCCATTTTTTTATTGGGTCATTTATTTTTCTGGAATTGAGTTTCAGGAGTTGCTTGTATATTTTTGAGATTAGTTGTTTGTCAGTTGCTTCATTTGCTATTATTTTCTCCCATTCGGAAGGCTGTCTTTTCAGTTTGCTTATGTTTTCCTTTGTTGTGCAGAAACTTTTAATTTTAATTAGATCCCATTTGTTTATTTTTGCTTTTATTTCCAGAATTCTGGGAGGTGGATCGTAGAGGATCCTGCTGTGGTTTATGTCAGAGAGTGTTTTGCCTATGTTCTCCTCTAACAGTTTTATAGTTTCTGGTCTTACATTTAGATCTTTAATCCATTTTGAGTTTATCTTTGTGTGCGGTGTTAGAAAGTGATCTAGCTTCATTCTTTTACAAGTGGTTGACCAGTTTTCCCAGCACCACTTGTTAAAGAGATTGTCTTTACTCCATTGTATATTCTTGCCTCCTTTGTCAAAGATAAGGTGTCCATATGTATGTGGATTTATCTCTGGGCTTTCTATTTTGTTCCATTGATCTATATGTCTGTCTTTGTGCCAATACCATACTGTCTTGATGACTGTGGCTTTGTAGTAGAGCCTGAAGTCAGGCAAATTGATTCCTCCAGTTCCATCCTTCTTTCTCAAGATTGCTTTGGCTATTCGTGGTTTTTTGTATTTCCATACAAATCTTGAAATTATTTGTTCTAGTTCTGTGAAAAATATCGCCGGTATCTTGATAGGGATTGCATTGAATTTGTAAATTGCTTTGGGTAATATACTCATTTTCACTATATTGATTCTTCCGATCCATGAGCATGGTATATTTCTCCATCTATTAGTGTCCTCTTTGATTTCTTTCATCAGTGTTTTAAAGTTTTCTATATATAAGTCTTTAGTTTCTTTAGGTAGGTATATTCCTAAGTATTTTATTCTTTTTGTTGCAATGGTGAATGGAATTGTTTCCTTAATTTCTTCTACTTTCTCATACTTTTTAAATTAGTTATTACAGTAAATCAAAAGAATGTCTCAAGTTTGTGAGAATTTTACCACTCCCACAATTTACATTTTAAAATAACAGGATTAGAATTTAACAATAAAAAGGTCCTAGGAGACCCACTCCCATAATATACACTTTAAGATATCAGAATTAGTCAGAAGGTTTTTCAGGAAGGAGAAACTCTCCTTAAGCAGGATATATTGTTGTTATATAATCCCTAGTACAGAGTTTAAACTGAGTTGTTTGTTGTGTAATCATCAATTCTGGGCTTAAAGAGAACAATGTTTTATGTGACTAAGACTAAGGAATGTAGAGGAAAGGAAAAAAAAAAAAAAAAAAGCATTTATCCTTTCCTCCTCCTTGGGAATTCCAGACCCCTATCTCCTTCTCAAGAACCCCAGACCCCTTTCTCCTTCTCAGAGACTTCAGACTTTTTATCAATATGCCTAGGAATTGACTCTCTCAGAATCTTGCTTTGCTAATCAGCTGACACAAAAACAAATTATAGACTGAATGATTGATTGATTACCTGCCTGATGGAGTCTCACTATATTTTTGCTTTTGTCACCTGTGTTTTGGTGTCATATTCAAGACCAATGTCAAGAAGCTTTTCCCCTGTGTTTCCCTCCAGAAGTTTTACAGTTTGTCTGACTTTTAAGTTTTTAACTACTTTAAGTTAATTTCTGTGTATTCTTTAAGGTACATTTTCATTATTTTGCATGTGAATATCCAGTTTTCCCAGCACTTGTTGAAGAGGCTATTCTTTCCCCATTGCTTGGCAGACATGTTGACAGTAAGTTGACTGTCCATATGTTGTTTTACTTCTGGGGTCTGTATTATGGTCATAGGTCTATATGTTACCTTTATACCCCTACCATACTATTTGAATTACTATAACTTCATAATATTTTACAATCAGGAAATGAAATGCCTCCAGCTTTGTTTTTCTTTTTCAAGATTGTTTTGGCTTTTTTGAGTTTTATGTATTCCACATGTTTGAAGGCAAAGTGTTTAAATAAACTGGAATAATTCTGCACTGGAGACTTGTCTTTTGTCCCCCATTTATTTATCTATTCAGTCATTTATGTCAGTATGAACTCATGGACATTTATTTTATAATTTCAATTGTAATCCAATACTGTTTTATTTATTTTGTTGCTCAGATTATTTCAGTATTGGCTACTAGCAAAGGGACACAGTTAGCTTCTATATCCCTTAGATATATGCTATCATTGCACGGTTTTTCTTTGTTGTGTGTGTGTTATTTGTTGAGCAATTCCTTATTTTCTGGCTCTATAAGACATTCTATATCTGGCTCTATAAGACATTCTATAAACTCCAGGCTCATCTTTTATATTTTCTAATCCAGTCCCGGAATCAGCCATATGTCCAAGGAAATCACGATCTGGGGACTTGGTGTACTTTCTGTCCCTTGTCAGTTTATTATATTACAGTGTATATAAATTTATCAATTTAATAGCTATTGCACCCATAAAACTTAAGCATAAATATAAACTGAATGTATATTCTTATGCTCAAATTTCTCTACAATAATGTAAACCAACACTTTTTAGATAAACTGAACATTTGATAAGTTGCTAATTAATATTACCATGTAAGAAATATAAATATATAAAATAAAAACAGGTATAATGATATTGACAATACTATTACTCATAAATTTAGTGATAAAATATTTTACACTGTAGAAAATAAATTAAATATTTAAAAACATTATTTTATGTTTATTTCATCCATTTATATTTCTATTTAATGTATATTTTATAATGTATAAAATATAATTATACCTGTAATTAAGTTATAAATATAAACATTAAAATATTAACCATTATACTAATTTCTGGAGAAGGAAATGGCAACCCATTCCAGTATTTTTGCCTTGAAAATCCCATGGAAGAAGGAGCATGCGGGGGAATATAGTCCATGGGGTCACAAAGAGTCAGACACAACTGATCAACTTCACTTTCTTTTCACTTTTTTCATACTAATTTTAACCATTAAGATTTACAGTAAGTACTTTTATAATCCTTGTTATTTCTCCCCTCCTTTTCTGGAGTTGCTGCTGTCAGTGTTACTTCAGCATAGACTACATCATAGAAGTGTGTCAAACGTAATGGGCATATGAGCCAATTAGGATTCTTGTTAAAAATGAAGATTCTGACTTAGTAAGTTTGTTTTCTGTTGCGGTGTAACTATGTACCACAGACCTCATCACTCAAAACAACACATATTTATTATCTCACAGTTTCTGTGGGTCAGAATTATGACTATGAGTTACCTGACTCTCATGATCAGCTGGAGAAGGAAATGGCAACCCACTCCAATATTCTTGCCTGGACAATCCTGTGGACAGAGGAGCCTAGTAGGCTGCTGTCCCTGGGGTCACACAGAGTCAGAGATGACTGAAGCGACTTAGCATGAGTGCATGCATTGGAGAAGGAAATGGTGACCCACTCCAGTATTCTTGTCTGGAGAATCCCAGGGACAGGGGAGACTGGTGGGCTGCTGTCTATGGGGTTGCACAGAGTCGGACACGACTGAAGCGACTTAGCAGCAGCAGCAGCAGCAGCAGCAGCACGATCAGTGGTCTATCAGGCTGAAATTAAGGCATTTCCAGGGGCTTCAACTCCATATAAAACACTGAATCCTTTGTCAAGCTCATTGGTTCTTGGCAAAAATTTAGTTCTTCATTTGGAGAACCAAAAACCTCAGTTCTAAAGGTACCCCATAGTTCCCTGCCATGTGTTCCTCCTCAGAGGGCAGTTTGTTTCTTTAAGACAAATAGGGGTGTATCTCTGCTGCTTGAAATCTTTTTGACTTCTCTAGTTATATGGATATATTTCCTTGGTGAAAATTGTTTGAGCTACATACTTATGACTTTTTCACTTTCATATTTAGGTTATACTTTAGTAAGCTTTATAGAAATGACTTAAAGACTTTAGCTGGAATATTATGATTATAAACTCTAAAAAGGAGTATAACTGGAAAATAATGAGAGTTTCTAAAATGCAATTCAAATTCTGCAATTGAAAACAATTCAAATGAAAAAGAGAAAAGTAATTTAAAGAAATTGTTGACTCTATATTATAAGATCAAACTAAAAATAAATGTTCAAACTTCAGAAAGAGGGGTATATAAATGTTGAAAAATATTCTAAATTGTTGTGGTCTTTAAGAATAGCCTCCAGGAAGTCCAATGCACAAATTGGGGTATATGAAAAACTCTGAAAGCAAAAAAGTGTGCCTGAATCTATAGGAATAGAAATAAAATGAGCAAAGAAAGGATGAGATAATAACATCTGATTTATTAGATTAAAGGCATAAATGTAAGATATCTTTATTTTTAAACTTTTATGTAAATACATCACTGTTTAAATATGAAAGATGAGCTATCCATGATAAAACAGGGCATAAAATATGAATTCAATATGCAGAATGCTCTGTGAAACACAGGAGACCGATGGATATTTAGTGAGAACACTGAATGTTAACAAGAAGCACTTCAGTGTATAAAGGTGCTGTTAACTGGAGCTGTTCTGGAGGATCTTAGAAATCAAAATGGAAGAAAAAGCAAACCTTAGTGAACGGCTTGAAAGAAATTAACAGAAGTGAGTGTAGATGGGTGTGGAATTGGAGAGGGTCTTCTGGAAGTTGAAACAGTACTTGCAAAAAGCTTGAGCAGAAATGACATGCCTATGTATATGTCACAAAAAATTGGACACAACTGAGGTACATGGGAAATAGATGGGGAAACAGTGGAAACAGTGTCAGACTTTATTTTGGGGGGCTCCAAAATCACTGCAGATGATGACTGCAGCCATGAAATTAAAAGACGGTTACTCCTTGGAAGAAACCTTATGATCAACCTAGATAGCATATTCAAAAGCAGAGACATTACTCTGCCGACTAAGGTCTGGCTAGTCAAGGCTATGGTTTTTCCAGTAGTCATGTATGAATGTGAGAGTTGGACTATGAAGAAGGCTGAGCGCCGAAGAATTGATGCTTTTGAACTGTGGTGTTGGAGAAGACTCTTGAGAGTCCCTTGGACTGCAAGGAGATCCAACCAGTCCATTCTGAAGGAGATCAGCCCTGAGATTTCTTTGGAAGGAATGATGTTAAAGCTGAAACGCCAGTACTTTGGCCACCTCATGTGAAGAGTTGACTCATTGGAAAAGACTTTGATGCTGGGAGGGATTGGAGACAGGAGGAGAAGGGGACGACAGAGGATGAGATGGCTGGATGGCATCACTGACTCGATGGACGTGAGTCTGAGTGAACTCCGGGAGTTGGTCATGGACAGGGAGGCCTGGCGTGCTGCGTTTCATGGGGTCGCAAAGAGTCGGACACGACTGAGTGACTGAACTGAACTAAACTGAACTGAATTGAGGTACTGAACTGAACTGATGATTTGTATGTGAACTTCATTATAAACTGTCTGGACTTTGTAGGTTTTAAAGAGCTATGTAATGAACAGAAAACAAACAGCATATATTGGGGGATTCTGTCAGACCAACTCATGTCCACTGAGTTGGTGAGGCCATCCAACCATCTCACCCTCTGTCATTCCCTTCTCCTGCCTTCAATCTTTTCCAGCGTCAGGGTCTTTTCCAGTGAGTCAGTTCTCCGCATGCCGTGGCCAAAGTATTGGAGCTTCAGCTCCAGCATCAGTCCTTCCAATGAATTTCAGGACTGATTTCCATTTCCTGGTTTGATCTCCTTACAGTCCAGAGGACTGTCAATCAAGAGACTTCTCCAACACCACAGTTCAAAAGCATCAATTCTTTGGCAGTCAGCTTTCTTTATGGTCCAACTCTCACATGATATACATGACTACTGGAAAAACCATAGCTGTGACTAGATGAACCTTTGTTGGCAGAGTAATGTCTCTGCTTTTTAATATGCTGTCTATGTTGGTCATAGCTTTTCTTCCAAGGAGTAACCATCTTTTAATTTAAAGGCTGATTTTCATCCCATGAAGTGATAGGACCAGATGCCATGATATTAGTTTTCTGAATGTTGAGCTTTAAGCCAATATTTTCACTCTCCTCTTCCACTTTCTTCAAGAGGATCTTTAGTTCCTTCAATTTTCTGCCATAAGGATGGTGTCATCTGCATATCTGAGGTTATTGATATTACTCTCAGCAGTCTTGATTCTAGCTGGTCCTTCCTCTAGCCCAGCATTTGGTGTGATGGACTCTGCATATAAGTTAAATAAGCAGGGTGGCAATATACAGTACCCAGTTGTGGATGTGACTGGTAATAGAAGCAAGGACCGATGCTGTAAAGAGCAATATTGCATAGGAATCTGGAATGTCAGGTCCATGAAATAAGGCAAATTGGAAGTGATCAAACAGCAGATGGCAAGAGTGAACGTTGACATTCTAGGAATCCGCGAACTAAAATGGACTGGAATGGGTGAATTTAATTCAGATGACCATTGTATCTACTACCGTGGGCAGGAATCCCTTAGAAGAAATGGAGTAGCCGTCATGATCAACAAAAGAGTCTGAAATGCAGTATTTGGATGCAGTCTCAAAAACAACAGAATGATCTCTGTTTGTTTCCAAGGAAAACCTTTCAATACCATGGTAATCCAAGCCTATGCCACAACCAATAACGCTGAAGAAGCTGAAGTTGAATGGTTCTATGAAGACCTACAAGACCTTTACAACACAAAAAAAAGATGTCCTTTTCATTATAAGGAACTAGAATGCAAAAGTAGGAAGTCAAGAAACACCTGGAGTAACAGCAAATTTGGCCTTGGAGTACAGAATGAATCAGGGCAAAGTCTAATAGAGTTTTGCCAAGAAAATGCACTGGTCATAGCAAACACCCTCTTCCAACAACACAGGAGAAGATTCTACACATGGACATCACCAGATGGTCAACACCAAAATCAGATTGATTATATTCTTTTCAGCAAAGATGGAGAAGCCCTATGTAGTCAGCAAAAAAAAAAAAAAAAAAAGACCAGGAGCTGACTGTGTCTCAGATCATGAACTCCTTATTACCAAATTCAGTCTTAAATTGAAAAAAGTAGGAAAAACCACTAGACCATTCAGGTATGACCTAAATCAAACCCCTTTTGATTATACAGTGGAAATGAGAAATAGATTTAAGGGACTAGATCTGATAGACAGAAAGCCTGATGAACTACGAACGGAGGTTTGTGACCTTGTACAGGAGACAGGGGTCAAGACCATCTCCATGGAAAAGAAATGCAAAAAAAGCAAACTGGCTGTCTGAGGAGGCCTTACAAATAGCTGTGAAAAGAAGAGAAGTGAAAAGCAAAGGAGAAAAGGAAAGATATAAGCATCTGAATGCAGAGTTCCAAAGAATAGCAAGGAGAGATAAGAAAGCCTTCCTCAGTGATCAATGCAAAGAAATAGAGGAAAACAAAAGAATGGGAAAGACTAGGGATCTCTTCAAAAAACTAGAGATACCAAGGGAACATTTCATGAAAAGATGGGCTCGATAAAGGACAAAAATGGTATGGACCTAACAGAAGCAGAAGATATTAACAAGAGGTGGCAAGAACACAGAAGAATTGTACAAAAAACAGCTTCATGACCCAGATAATCATGACGGTGTGATCATTCACCTTGAGCAAACATCTTGGAATGTGAAGTCAAGTGGGCCTTAGAAAGCATTACTACGAACAAAGCTAGTGGAGGTGATGGAATTCCAGTTGAGCTATTTCAAATCATGAAAGATGATGTTTTGAAAGTGCTGCACTCAATATGCCAGCAAATTTGGAAAATGCAGCAGTGTCCACAGGACTGGAAAAGGTCAGTTTTCATTCCAATCTCAAAGAAAGGCAATGCCAAACAAAGCTCAAATTACTGCACAATTGCACTCATCTCACATGCTAGTAAAGTAATGCTCAAAATTCTCCAAGACAGGCTTCAGCCATACATGTACCATGAACTTCCAGATGTTCAAGCTAGTTTTAGAAAAGACAGAGGAACCAGAGATCAAATTGCCAACATCTGCTGGATCATTGAAAATGCAAGAGAGTTCCAGAAAAACATCTATTTCTGCTTTATTGACTCTGCCAAATTCTTTGACTGTGTGGATCACAATATACTGTGGAAAATTCTGAAAGAGATGAGAAACCCGACCACCTGACCTGCCTCTTGAGAAACCTATGTGCAGGTCAGGAAGCAACAGTTAGAACTGGACATGGAACAACAGACTGGTTCCAAAAGGAAAAGGAGTATGTCAAGGCTGTATATGGTCACCCTGCTTATTTAACTTCTATACGGAGTACATCATTAGAAACTCTGGGCTGGAGGAAGCACAAGCTGGAATCAAGATAGCTGGGAGAATTATCAGTAATCTCAGATATGCAGATGACACCACCGTTATGACAGAAAATGAAGAGGAACTAAAAAGCCTCTTGATGAAAGTGAAAGAGGAGAGTGAAAAGTTGGCTTAATGCTCAACATTCAGAAAACGAAGATCATGGCATCTGGTCCCATCACTTCATGCAAAATAGATGGGAAACAGTGTCAGACTTTATTTTGGGGGGCTTCAGAATCACTGCAGATGGTGATTTCAGCCATGAAATTAAAAGACGCCTTACTCCTTGGAAGAAAAGTTATGACTAACCTAGATAGCATATTGAAAAGTAGAGATATTAGTTTGCCCACAAAGGTCCATCTAGTCAAGGCTATGGTTTTTTCAGTGGTCATGTATGGTTGTGAGAGTTGGACTGTGAAGAAAGCTGAGCACCGAAGAACTGATGCTTTTGAAATGTGATGTTGGAGAAGACTCTTGAGAATCCCTTGGCCTGCAAGGAGATCCAACCAGTCCATCCTAAAGGAGATCAGTCCTGGGTGTTCATTGGAAGGACTGATGCTGAAGCTGAAATTCCAATACTTTGGCCACCTCATGTGAAGAGTTGACTCATTGGAATAGACCCTAATGCTGGGAGGGATTAGGGGCAGGAAGAGAAGGGGGAGACAGAGGATGACATGGCTGGATGGCATCACTGACTTGATGGACATGAGTTTGAGTGATCTCTGGGAGTTGGTGATGGACAGGGAGGCGTGGCATGCGGTGATTAATGCTGTCAGAAAGAATCGGACATGACTAAGTGACTGAACTGAACTGAACTGACCATATACAGCCTTGACATACTCCTTTCCCAGTTTGGAACTAGTTTGTTGTTCCATGTCCAGTTCTAACTGTTGCTTCTTGGCCTGCATACAGATTTCTCAGGACTATTCCCACCTCTTTAAGAATTTTCCACAGTTTGTTGTGATCTACACAGAAAAGGCTTTGGCGTAGTTAATAAAGCAGTAGATGCTTTTCTGGAATTATTTTTTGTTTTCTATAATCCAGTGGATGTTGGAAATTTGATCTTTCTTCCCTCTGCCTTTTCTCAATCCAACTGGAACATCTGAAATTTCTCGGTTCACATATTGTTGAAATTTAGCTTGGAGAATTTTGAGCATTGCTTTGGTAGCATACAATATGGATTAGTTTTAACATTTTGCTTTTTATTTTCAGAATAAATGACATACTTGCTCAATGACTGCTGCTGCTGTTGCTAAGTCACTTCAGTCGTGTCTGACTCTGTGCAACCCCATAGATGGAAGCCCACCAGGCTCCCCCAATGACTAGAAATCTAGTTTCCATTTGAGAATTTCCATTTGGCTACATGGTTTCTGTGGAAAGAATGTGTGATGTGCCTGGTAGAAGCAAGCAATCAGACCTATATACACATACTGCTCTAAAAATACCCACATGCACCCAAAGTTGCAGCAGAAAACTTATCTGTATCTGTATGTAGATACAGAAAATACATTTCTCTGACAATGGCTCTTTGTTATTCCACTGAAGATGCATTATATCCCATTGCAGGTGCCCCACAGAAAAAGAAGATTGACAAACTAATATTCCCAAGCAGATTTCCCCAGGGTTTGGAGAGTCCATGTGTGAGATAAGTCAAGGAAGTTGTGAAGGCTTCACCTGAAGAAAAAAAGGAATATCAGGGACAATATTGTATCTTAAAATACCTGAGAAACTTTCATTTGGAGGAAAGAGCTGATGTACTTTATATTTATTCACAATGTAGAACTAGGAACAGTGGTCAGGCACATTTTTACTCCAAATAATACAGGACTTTCTGAGAATAACAGCTTTCCAAATGAATCCTTTCCATCATACACTCCCTGCTATGAACTCATTTTAGGGGAGCCTGATGTCCCTTTCCTAAGCATGCTGTACAGTATATTCATTCATTGAGTTGGAGATTGGACTACATGACCCTTCTATTTTTATGGGTTGTGATCATGTGTTTCATGTACTGTCTTTCTCTTCATTGTACAGCACAGCTAGAAGAGTAAAAACCTGTTCAGTTCAGTTTGGTTCAGTTCAATTCAGTCGCTAGTCATGTCTGATTCTTTGTGACCCCATGGACTGCAGCACACCAGGCTTCCCTGCCCATCATCATCTCCCAGAGTTTATTCAAATTCATGTCCATTGAGTCATTGATGCCATCCAACTATCTCATCCTCTGTCATCCCCTTCTCCCACCTTCAATCTTTCCCAGCATCAGGTTCTTTTCTAATGAGTCAGTTCTTCACATTAGGTGGCCAAATTATTGGAGTTTCAGCTTCAGCGTCAGTCCTTCCAAGAATATTCAGGACTGATTTTCTTTTGGATGGACTGGTTAGATCTCCCTGCTGTCCAGGGGGATCTCAAGAGTCTTCTTCAACACCACAGTTAAAAAGTTTTAAAATGACTTGCCCAAAAGCTAGTTTCTGATTCTCCTTCAGAACACTTGCTGACTGTGGCTGTTGACTTAGTTTTCTGTTCAGATAAAAAATTTTGAATTTGATTATGTTAGGTTGAGTTCTGTTGGGGACCCCCAAGCCCAAAGCAACCCTGTAACAACATGAATCACAGAAAATATAGTAATTAATCATTTATGAACTAAACAGCACCCACCACCCTGTATGGCAGGGTAATCATCTTTAGAAAACCATTTATAATAATACGTGACATGTGTTTATTTTCCTAGCTTTGTATACATTCCAAATAGCTTCAAGCAGCACTGTTTGATATTTTAACATTTTTGATATTTTTAAACACATAAAAGTTGGTTTTCCTCATGATAATTTTATTATTTAAAATTGTGTTCTCTCTCTCTTTTTTTCTGTTCCCATACATTACATTAGACATTTAGTCTTTACATTATAACCTAGTGCCCAGATAATATTTTTCTGTTATGGGAATAAATGGACATATATTCATATATACACACTCAGACACAATCATGTAATCTCCTACACATGTAGATATGTCCTTTTATTTTTTACTTAGTGTTTATTTTCTACTTCACTGTTTCATTGAAATATTTTAAATTTTAATTATTCAAAGCAGAATATGAAGTGTCAAGCATTGGAGTTATATGTCAGATGTATTTTGGAATCTGTATCTCAATGTTTAGTCATGGATATAATGAGTGAATTGGGCTTTCCTTGTGGTTCAGCTGGTAAAGAATCTGCCTGTAATGTCGATCCCTCAGTTGGGAGGATCCTCTGGAGAAGCTACCCACTCCAGTATTCTGGCTTGGAGAATTCCTTGGACTATATATAGTCCATGGGGTCGCAAAGCGTCAGACATGACTGAGCGACTTTCACATTCACTCTAACGAGTGAATTAAGCTGGGATATCTAATAGGCTGCCTTGGTCCTGGACATAGTGCCATGTATTAGGTAACATACATTCTGAAAACAATGTTTGATATCTTGGTGACAGATTTTGGTGATGACAACTATAGTTATCCAAGTTAGTTACAATAATCACATTTTATGCTTTATTTGGAGTTTTAGTTTTGATTTGTATTCTTAGGCTTTCTTTGTGGCTCAGCAGGTAAAGAATCCACCTGCAATGCAGAAAACTTGTGTTCGATCCCTGGGTTGGGAAGATCCCCTGGAGAAGGGAAAAGCATAGGTCTTCCCTCATAGTTCAGTCAGTAAAGAATCTGCCTGCAATACAGGAGGCCTGGGTTCAATCCCTGGGACAGAAAGACCCCCTGGAGAAGGAAATGGCAACCCACTCCAGTATTCTTGCCTGGAGAATCCCATGGACAGAGGAGCCTGGCAGGCTAAAATCCATGGTGTCACAAGAGTCAGACTCGACTTAGCAGTTAAATCACCACCATCTCCCACTCCAGTGTTCTGGCCTAGAGAATTCCATGAACTGCAGAGTGAAAGGGGTCACAAAGAGTTGGACACGACTGAGTGATTTTCACTTTTATTCTTGTGTCAAATTGTCTATAATTTTCTTGAAGAGATTGCAGCCTAGGCAAGAAATACTTGTGTGCATTGGTTAGTTTTAACATGCCCTTCCTATCACCATGAACAGCTAATTTCTGAACTGTCCTTCTTAGGAAGGCTTTACCCAAGGATATGTTTGAATGATTTAAAAGTCCACAATGCAGAATAAGCTATTTTATGTATTTTTGCTAATAAGACACTCAGTCAACACTTGAGGATGTGTTAATGTACTAGTTCATAGAAATGATTTATTTAATTGATAGAATTTCATAGTGCATAAATTGCCAGAAACACTGAACATAAATTCCTACCCTTGCAATAATAGAGTTTTAAGAATGGATTCAGTCCTATTACTGATGCAGTTTAGAATGATGCTCTGGGTTTATTATTCCAAAATGGTTTAGTGTCCAGAAACTGCCACAGAGGATCCTTTGTCACATGACTCTGTGTAAATGCTTAGCTGAGAATATGGCTGCATCTGCCTTGAATAGATTTTTCATGTAAGTTGCTGTCATAATACCCAAAGAACAAAGAACTGTGACTACAGTAAGGTTAGAGAAAGCTGCTATCAATGTAGTTTGGTTCTGTTTATTCATAAAGATATGAGTGGTAGTATTTCATGTGAAAATTATAATTGTAACCTTATTCCTTATAGATTGTTAATGGGGAAGTGTATATCCATGAACTACCTCTATAGAAAGGGCTGATAATTACTGAAAGGAAACTAATAATTGCAAATCATCAAATTGATTCAGGTTAATATGCAGTAGACAGTAATATTACAAAAGACTATTTCCAATGTAGATTGTTCTGGATATCACTAAAAAGGTGGTAATGTAGCACATTTCTGATAAGGAAATATCATAAATGTGCTACATCTTAGATATCTTTGACATAAAACTTCTAAATTCCTGAATAAATATTTCTTTTATTTTCTTCTATTACATACTAGGTATGCCAAGGGAGCTTGCTTTAGGATAAAAGCAAAACCAAACTGAACTCTCCCCTCCTCCCAGATAGCCAAGAGAGAAATATCCCTCCCTCCAGGACCAAAAAAGCAGAGCAGACACAAAAAATCCAAATCCATAAACTATTACAACTTGATATAATGACATTAATAATATTATTTAAATTAACATCCATTGGTAAAAGAAATTATTTTGTATTGTCTTACTCACATGTATAATTAGGGCTCTGTTAGGACTGTTGTTTTTGATATCTCACATTTTACAACTCACAACTGTTTGCAGTTGATATGGCAAAGCTCAGCAACGATTTGCCCTCCAGGAAGGATTTGTTGTCACAGCTGCTGGAAGCATTTGTCAGTAGATCTCCTTCAGCTGTCATGCCTTTTGCAGTTGCCTCAGATGTGGAGAACGTCTTTGCTAAAAGTCATGCCCTTTGCCTGTGCAGCCCACCTCAATGACTTATATGAGAGATTAAAAAGGCTCAGCTGTTTGAGATCAACTCAAGGACAACTCTGATGAGCCACTCTTGCTCCAGATATTCCTGTGGAGCCAGAGGGGAGGCAATTACCACCTGGCATCTTACTTCCATATCTTTACCTACTCAAATCTGCTTTCTCTCCAAGAGCTGCTGATCTCCCAAGGGCATTGCCTTATAGAAATTCTACACATTGAAATCCATCTCAAATTCTGCTTCCTGGAGAATCCAGCCAAGGACACTATTTTTAAAATTTTTTCATCTAGTGTGTTAGTTTTAAAAAATATGGTTGTGTGGTTCAGAAATCAGAGGTGTTTTCATGTCTAGTTTTCTCGAATTACTGCATCTTCTATATTCCTGCCAGGCCTTAATTAGAGCATACATAACAGTTATTCTATAGATAATATGACAACATAAATTTAGACATTTTTAGACATTTAGACATTTCCTTAAATAAACATGCAAAAATGCTTATTCTCCTAAAAACATAATTTATTACTGTTATTTCCCCAAAACATAAAAAGTTAGAAATATCAGTCATATTAGATTAATTCAGTGGAAACACTTGTTAAAATGTAGATTCTAGAAAGCCACAGACATAAACTGAATCAAAATCTCTGAGAGCAACTTAATTTATAGTTTAAAACACAAACAAGGGACTTTGATGCACCAAAATACTGAATAGCATGTGGAAACTTCTGATAGATCGTCCCTTTCTGTGGTGAAGAATAAAGGAAGGGAAACTCTACTGGAATACTGAATGCTCCTAGCTGAGCTTGCACAGTGCATTGTTCCTTCAGTAAGGATGTGTTCTGTAGAAGGACGTTTTATCTATTTCATCTGTGCTTCTTTGAAAATAGGTAATTTTATTAGGATTACAGAGTAGAAAGACTTGAAACATTTTATTAAAAATGTCCTATTTCTTTATCGTGTACTTATTTATGCTCTGCAGAGAGTCTACTTGCAATATGTGCTAACTCCAGAAGGATCGGTTAATAGGATATTAGAAAATGAGTTGAAATATACTTTCGGTTTTATATAAAAGATGTAATCAATAACCGATAGAAAAAAGTTTTTTCTTCTTTAGTTAAAAGGGATTTGTGATCAAACTTGCTTCCTCCAATATAGAAATAACTGTAATGTGTCCTTTATATTATGTGAAGTATTTTGAAGGTCAAAAGTAAATGAAAATATTGATACAATGTAATGTATTGTATTGTGAAAATACCTGTAAGCTTATATTAACATAAAGAATTGGGTAGTTTATTATTACGGATAATTATTTCATAAGCTTATGTATTTATTTTTATTTTTTTAATATAAATTTATTTATTTTAATTGGAGGTTAATTACTTTACAATATTGTATTGCTTTTGCCATTTATCAACATGAATTTGCCACAGGTATACACGTGTTCCCATCCTGAAACCCCCTCACTCCTCCTTCCCTGTACCATCTCTCTGGGTCATCCCAGTACACCAGCCCCAAGCATCCACTATCATGCATTGAACCTGGACTGGTGATTAGTTTCATATATGATATTATACATGTTTCAATGCCATTCTCCCAAATCATCCCACCCTTTCCCTCTCCCACAGAATCCAAAAGCCTGTTTTATACATCTGTGTCTCTTTTGCTGTCTCGCATACAGGGTTATCGTTATCATCTTTCTAAATTCCATATATATGTGTTAGTATACTGTATTGGTGTTTTTCTTTCTGGCTTGCTCCTCTCTGTATAATAGGCTCCAGTTTCATCCACCTCATTAGAACTGATTCAAATGAATTATTTTTAATGGCTGAGTAATACTCCATTATGTATATGTACTACAGCTTTCTTATCCATTCATCTGCTGATGAACATCTAGGTTGCTTCCATGTCCTGGCTATTATAAACAGTGTTGCAATGAACATCAGGGTACACGTGTCTCTTTCAATTCTGGTTTCCTCAGTGTGTATGCCCAGCAATGGGATTGCTGGGTCATAAGGCAGTTCTATTTCCAGTTTTTAAAGGAATCTCCACACTGTGCTCCATAGTGGCTGTACTAGTTTGCATTCCGACCAACAGTGTAAGAGGGTTCCCTTTTCTCCACACCCTCTCCAGCATTTATTGCTTGTAGACTTTTGGATTGCAGCCATTCTGACTGGTGTGAAATGGTACCTCGTTGTGGTTTTGATTTGCATTTCTCTGATAATGAGTGATGTTGAGCATCTTTTCATGTGTTTGTTAGCCATCCATATGTGTTCTTTGGAGAAATGTCTATTTAGTTCTTCAGCCCACTTTTTGATTGGATCCTATACTTTTCTGGAATTAAGCTGCAGGTATTGCGTGTATATTTTTGAGATTAGTCCTTTGTCAGTTGCTTCATTTTCTATTATTTTCTCCCATTCTGAACGTTGTCTTTTCACCTTGCTTAGAGTTTCCTTTGTTGTGCAGAAGCTTTTAAGTTTAATTAGGTCCCATTTGTTTATTTTTGCTTTTATTTCCAATATTATTGGAGGTGGGTCATAGAGGATCTTGCTGTGATATATGTCGGAGAATGTTTTGCCTATGTTCTCCTCTTGGAGTTTTATAGTTTCTGGTCTTACATTTAGATCTTTAATCCATTTTGAGTTTATTTTTGTGTATGGTGTTAGAAAGTGTTCTAGTTTCATTCTTTTACAAGTGGTTGACCAGTTTCCCTGCACCACTTATTAAAGAGATTGTCTTTAATCCATTGTATATTCTTGTCTCCTTTGTCAAACATAAGGTGTCCATAGGTGCGTGGATTTATCTCTGGGCTTTTTATTTTGTTCCATTGGTTGTTATTTCTGTCTTTGTGCCTGTACCATACTGTCTTGATGACTGTGTCTTTGTAGTAGAGCCTGAAGTCAGGCAGGTTGATTCCTCCAGTTCCATTCTTTCTCAAGATTGCTTTGGCTATTCGAGGTTTTTTGTATTTCCATACAAATCGTGAAATTATTTGTTCTAGCTCTGTGAAAAATACCGTTGGTAGCTTGATAGGGATTGCATTGAATCTATAGATTGCTTTGGGTAGTATACTCATTTTCACTATATTGATTCTTCAGATCCATGAACATGGTATATTTCTCCATCTATTAGTATCCTCTTTGATTTCTTTCACCAGTGTTTTATAGTTTTCTATATATAGGTCTTTATTTTCTTTAGGTAGATATATTCCTAAGTATTTTATTCATTTCATTGCAATGGTGAATGGAATTGTTTCTTTAATTTCTCTTTCTGTTTTCTCATTATTAGTGTATAGGAATGCAAGGGATTTCTGTGTGTTGGTTTTATATCCTGCAACTTTACTATATTCATTGATTAGCTCTAATAATTTTCTGGTGGAGTCTTTAGGGTTTTCTATGTAGAGGATCATGTCATCTGCATAAGTTTCTTAATAAGCATATTTCATTTGTTAATTGCCTTTCGGTGAGGAAATTGTACTTAATGTCTAACCAAACATTGATGATTCCATATTTATTTTCTCTTGTTCCTTCTTCTATACAAACTAATGAAAACATGCCAGTAAAATTCTAATCATTCTTTAAATATTTGTAGATGCTCAGAAAGTTTCTCTTGTTTTATAATCTCAAAGCTTACTAGCTGTGAATTTCTTTAGTTTTTTACATTTGGTATAGTTTTCTTCCTGAAACAATCCCTCTCATATTATATGTATCACTTATTTTCACTTAAAAATGAGAAACAGTGCTCATATTCATAGTGTGGAGAGCTGGTGCCATCTTCTTGTGCCATCTTCTTGCGTGACAAGGAACTGTTCTTTTCTAGACGAGCAATAATTTCATTTGGATTTTGAACAAATGTGATTTTGGCCTTCTCACAGACAAGTTTAGATTAAGTCAGATCTTCCCTCGTGTTTTGCTTTTTGCAGCTGCAGAACTCACCTGCAAATACAGGAGATGTAGGAGACATAGGTTTGATCCCTGGGTCGGGAAGATCTCCTAGACAAGTGCATGGCAGCCCACTTCAGTATTCATGCCTGGAGAATCTCATGGACAGAGGAGCCTGGTGGACTATAGTCCACAGGGTTGCAAAGAGTCAGACACAACTGAAATGACTCACATTAATTAATTAATTACTACTTAATTAATCAACACATTAATTTAAAAGTAACTTCACTCAATGTTTTATTATATCTCATATTATATCTCATATATGCATATTTAAATGCTAAAATGATATTTATTTTTATTGTATACTACAAGTAAAATAATACGACAGCATATATTATTTCCTATAAAGCCAGTCTTACTGCCAGACCTACCTAATTTCAAGAGCCAATAGAGTATTCATCTTCAATTCTCCCCACATTCCTACATATAGAAATGTACAAAGTCAGGATTATTTTAGAAAATTAAAAACTGATGCTAAGCGTACTTTACATTTTAATTTTCAACATGTGCTCCTCTTAAAAAGTCATTGAAATGTACATAATTCATTTAATATTTGTACAAACATTCATGGTAGGTATATATTGATATTTACTGCAAACTCCCTTATTAATGAGTATTTACTCTTTTGTTTTTGTCATTTTCTGTATAAAAACGTGGTTTAAATTATAACCCTTAAAATTCATCTTAAAGTACTGCTACTTTTGTATCTAAAGTGTACATTCTCTAAATGAGATCATTGTGTCAAATATTATGTGTATCTTTTAAGTTTCTCATAGTTTTACCCAGTGTATGTGCTCAGTCACTTCAGTTGTATCTGATTTTTTGTGACTGCATGGACTGTAGCCAACAAGGCTCTTCTGTCCATGGGAATACGCAGCAAAAATACTGGAGTGGTTTGTTATTTCCCCCTCAAGAATCTTCCTGAATCATGGATCAAATTCGAGTCTTCTGCATTAGCAGGAGGATTCTTTACAACTTGGGCCAACTGGGAAGACCAGTTTATCCAGTCATGTTGCATAACTTTGTAGTTGAATAAAACCTGTAAATTTTCTTTTAAGTGTGTTTTTTTAGGCTTGTAGCCCTCATTCAATATACATGTAGTTTTCTTTGAAATCAAAGTGTAAAACTGGCTTATTATATATGTCAAATTCCTTTAATGAAGCTGTTCTAGAATGTCCAGTTATTTGAGAACATGTCTTCTATCACTGAACAAATATGTTTCTCTGTATTTTATATTGTTTCAATAACCACGTAGTTAAAAAAAATTAATAAATATTTCCTGAGTAGCTGAGGTATTCAGTTAAGTTCAGTTCAGTTGCTCAGTCGTGTCTGACTCTTTGCGACCGGGTGATTGCAGCACACCAGGCCTCCCTGTCCATCACCAACTCTCGGAGTTCACTCAGACTCATGTACATCAAGTCAGTGATGCCATCCAGCCATCTCATCTTCTGTCGTCCCCCTTCTCCCCCTGCCCCCAATCCCTCCCAGCATCAGAGTCTTTTCCAATGAGTCAATTCTTCACATGAGGTAGCCAAAGTACTGGAGTTTCAGCTTTAGCATCATTCCTTCCAAAGAAATCCCAGGGCTGATCTCCTTCAGAATGGACTGGTTGGATCTCCTTGCAGGCCAAGGGACTCTCAAGAGTCTTCTCCAACACCACAGTTCCAAAACATCAATTCTTCGGCGCTCAGCCTTCTTCACAGTCCAACTCTCACATCCATACATGACCACAGGGAAAACCATAGCCTTGACTAGACGGAACTTAGTAGGCAAAGTAATGTCTCTGCTTTTGAATATGCTATCTAGGTTGGTCATAACTTTTTTTCCAAGGAGTATGCGTCTTTTAATATCATGGCTGCAATCACCATCTGCAGTGATTTTGGAGCCCCCCAAAAATAAAGTCTGACACTGTTTCTGTTTCCCCATCTATTTGCCATGAAGTGATGGGACCATTTAGTTCCACACAAAACTGAATGTCTCGACACATCCTCCCAAACTATACATAATAAGAAAAATAAACAAAAGCATATCAATCAAAAACATTCAATATAAATGGAAGACTGAGATTGCTACAAATTTCAAATTTCCGGTGGAAAAAACAACATTTAAAGTCTGGATATTTCTTTATTTTCACTTTAGCACTTTATGATGAGTGAGCTGCTGCTGCTACTGCTGGTTAGTTGCTTCAGTCTTGTCCGACTCTGTGTGACCCCATAGATGGCAGCCCACCAGGCTCCCCCATCCCTGGGATTCTCCAGGCAAGAACACTGAAGTGGGTTGCCATTTCCTTCTCCAATGCATGAAAGTGAAAAGTGAAAGTGAAGTTGCTCAGTCATGTCCGACTCTTCACAACCCTATGGACTGCAGCCTACCAGGCTCTTCTGTCTATGGGATTTTCCAGGCAAGAGTACTGGAGAGAGGTCCCATTGCCTTCTCCAATGATGAGCGAGGCAAAGTCTCAAAATAACAAAAACTAGAGATGCTCAAAATTCTCCAAGCCAGGCTTCAACAATATATGAACCGTGAACTTCCTAGTGTTCAAACTGGTTTTAGAAAAGGCAGAGGAACCAGAGATCAAATTGCCAACATCCACTGGATCATCAAAAAGGCAAGAGAGTTCCAGAAAAACACCTATTTCTGCTTTATTGACTATGCCAAAGCCTTTGACTGTGTGGATCATAATAAACTGTGGAAAATTCTGAAAGAGATGGGAATACCAGACCACCTGACCTGCCTCTTGAAAAATCTGTATGCAGGTCAGGAAGCAACAGTTAGAACTGGACATGGAACAACAGACTGGTTCCATATAGGAAAAGGAGTACGTCAAGGCTGTCTATTGTCACCCTGCTTATTTAACTTCTATGCAGAGTACATCATGAGAAATGCTGGGCTGGAAGAAACACAAGCTGGAATCAAGATTGCTAGGAGAAATATCAATAACCTCAGATATGCAGATGACACCACCCTTATGGCAGAAAGTGAAGAACTAAAAAGTCTCTTGATGAAAGTGAAAGTGGAGAGTGAAAAAGTTGGCTTAAAGCTCAACATTCAGGAACGAAGATCATGGCATCCGATCCCATCACTTCATGGGAAATAGATGGGGAAACAGTGGAAACAGTGCCAGACTTTATTTTTTTGGGCTCCGAAATCACTGCAGATGGTGACTGCAGCATGAACTTAAAAGACGCTTATTACTTGGAAGAAAAGTTTTGACCAACCTAGATAGCATATTCAAAAGCATTGACATTACTTTGCCGACTAAGGTCTGCCTCGTCAAGGCTATGTTTTTTCCTGTGGTCATGTATGGATGTGGGAGTTGGACTGTGAAGAAGGTGGAGCACTGAAGAATTGATGCTTTTGAACTGTGGTGTTGGAGAAGACCCTTGAGAGTCCCTTGGCCTGCAAGGAGATCCAACCAGTCCATTCTGAAGGAGATCAGCCCTGGGATTTCTTTGGAAGGAATGATGCTAAAGCTGAAACTCCAGTACTTTGGCCACCTCATAGAAAGAGTTGACTCATTGGAAAACACTCTTATGTTGGGAGGGATTGGGGGTGGGGCAGGAGGAGAAGGGGATGACAGAGGATGAGATGGCTGGATGGCATCACTGACTCGATGGACGTGAGTCTGAGTGAACTCCGGGAGATGGTGATGGACGGGGAGGCCTGGCATGCTGCAATTCATGGGGTCACAAAGAGCTGGACACAACTGAGTGACTGAACTGAACTGAACTGAGAGAGAATTGAAAAGAAGGAATGTAAGGGTCTAAACTGATTGTGTGGATCACAATAAACTGTGGAAAATTCTGAAAGAGATGGGAATACCAGACCACCTGACCTGCCTCTTGAGAAAACTGTATGCAGGTCAGGAAGCAACAGTTAAAACTGCACATGGAATAGACTAGTTCCAAATAGGAAAAGGAGTACATCAAGGCTGTATATTTTCACCCTGCTTGTTTAACTTATATGCAGAGTACATCATGAGAAATGCAGAATGTAAAAGCAACTAGAATTCAAATGGCACAGTACTGAAAAGGAGAGAGGTGTTGGGATATGGGGATAGCAAGATATCTGTGGAAGGTCACTCTTGAGTCTTCAAGTAAGAAACAGTGCATATATGTGAGAAACCTGAACAAGACTAGGGAAAACTGCTCAAAAGGAGCAGTAGGAAAAAAAAAAATCCCTGGAATCACAGAAGACCAGGAATAGTTCTTATTTCCAATAGGCAAATCAAAATCATAATTAATGGGATATTGTATCATATATAAAGAAATTCTTTGCATCTATATTCTGACAAAATTGGCCCTAAATGCCTCTTTGTCCCTGTTTTAAGAAAAAATAAAACAACTTATGATGGAACAGTTACCTAGTAACTTAATTTTATTCTAGAACAAAGCATGAGAATATTTACAGGAAAACAAAAATAAGTTACACACAATATGGTAAAATTTACAATATCAGTATCTAATCAGAAAATATAGATCATGAAAGAAGCTGGAAAATATGACCCATTTGAGAAGAAAAAGCATTCAAAAGGAACAGAAAGATAATGACACAGATTATTATTACTATGCTATATATGCTCAAGGGGATAGAAGAAAAAATTGAGTATGTTAAGCAGAGACATAGAAGATATCACAACAATCTAATATTTTAGAGATAAAATATACCATATTTTAAAGTAAAAAAACAATAGATGAGATTAATAATAGATTAGACCCTGAAGAAGCAAAGATTAGTGAACTCAAAGGTAAAGTAAGGAACACTTTCACAACTGAAACTCAAATCTGTGGTCAACAGTGACATCAGCATCATGGTGGAGTGAAATATTTCCTTTGTTTTTTCCCTCAATATATAACCAATAACAATCCACAACTCAGTTAATCCAATACTGTATGAAAAACAAGATAAAAGGACCAAAGCAGAATAGACATATAGAAAACAAACGGCAAGACAACAGACAAAACATACCATGTAAGAATGATATTCAGTTTATACTAAATACAATAACTAAAAGTCAGATGTTGCCAATATAATTTTTTAAAAATCAGAATCCAAATATATGATGCTTACAAGGAGTATATTGTCAAAAACAAGACACAAATAAGTTAAAACAAATGTATGAGAAAATATCCCATGTTAACACCCCCCCCCCAAAAAAAAAAATCTGAAGTAGTTATACCCATATTACATAAAGTAGATTTCAGAGCAATGAAAGAAAAAAAGTTACCAGCGATAGAGGATATAACCCTTATAAACATTTGCAAACTCCTATAATAGAACCCAGATATACAAAAAAACTTCCTTGGTGGCTCAGTGGGGCTTTCCAGGTGGCTTAGTGGTAAAGAATCTGACTGCCAATTCAGGAGACATGGGTTTGATCCCTGGTTTGGGAAGATCCCCAGGAGAAGGAAATGGCAACCCACTTCAGTATTCTCGCCTAGGAAATCCTATGAACAGAGAAGCCTGACAGGCTATCGTCCTTAGGGTCGCAAAGAGTTGGACGTGACCGGGTGACTAAACAATACAAAGACAAAAAGTCAGAGGTCTACAAAAAATGTGTAAATCCCCTGTATTTGTTGGAAAATTTTATCATTCCTTTCTCAATGATGGAACAAATTGGGAGAAAATTAATAATAAATGTATAAAAATTTGAACAATAGCCATATAAATTACAGTACATTTTAAAGGATTAATTTTAAAATAAACTGCAATAAATTCTATCAGAAATTAGTTTTAAAAAAGGTATCTGGAAAATCCCCAAATATTTGGAATAAATTGCACACTTCTAATGGTCTTCCCCATTGACTCAATAGTAAAGACTCTGCCAGCAATGCTGCAGGAAACCTGGGTTCAATCCCTGGTTTGGGAAGATCCCCTGGAGAAGGACATGGTAACCCACTCCTGTATTCTTGCCTGGAGAATCCAACGGACAAGAAGGGCTGGGCAGGCTACAATCTATCAGGTCGCAAAGAGCCAGACACAATTGAAGCGACTTAGCACACACTCATGGAAAATTGGACTGGTTCCAAATTGTGAAAGGAGTATGCCAAGCCTGTATTTTGTAACCTTGCTTATTTATCTGATATGCAGAGTACATCATGTGAAATGCCAGATTGGATGAAGCACAAGCTGGAATCAAGATTGCAAGGAGAAATATCAATAACCTCAGATGTGCAGATGACACCACCCTTATGGCAGACAGCAAAGAGGAACTAAAGAGCCTCTTGATGAAAATGAAAGAGGAGAGTGAAAAAGCTGGCTTAAAACTCAACATTCAAAAAACAAAAATCATGGCATCTGGTCCCATCACTTCATGACAAATAGGTGGACAAACAATGGAAATAGTGACAGACCATTTTCTTAAGCTCCAAAATCACTGCAGATGGTGACTGCAATCATGAAATTAAAGCTATGAAAGAAAAGCTATGACCAACCTAGGCAGTATATTAAAAAGCAGAGATGTTACTGTACTGACAAAGTTTCATCTAATCAAAGCTATAGTTTTTCCAGTAGTCATGTATGGATATGAGAGTTTGACCATAAGCAAAGCTGAGCACCAAATAATTGATGCTTTTGAACTGTGGTATTGGAGAAGACTCTTAAGAGTCCCTTGGTATGAAAGGAGATCAAACCAGTCCATCCTAAAGGTAATCAGTCCTGAATATTCATTGGAAGGACTGATGTTGAAGCTGAAACTCCAATACTTTGGCCACCTGATGCAAAGAACTGACTCACTGGAAAAGACACTGATGCTGGGCAAGTTTGCAGGCAGGAGAAGAAGGGGATGACAGAGGAAGAGATGATTAGATGGCATCACCCACTTGATGGACATGAGTTTGAGTGAGCTCCAGGAGTTGGTGATGGACAGGGAAGCCTGGCATGCTGCAGTCCATGGGGTCACAAATAATCGGACATGACTGAGTGACTGAACTGAAATAACTGAGCATGCACTCATATTTATACTTTTAAATAGCCCAAAAGTTAAAGAAGAAAAGAAGGGGGTCAGATTAGAGAAAATATAAAATAAATGAATATAGAAATATTCCTTAAAATATGTCAGGTACATTAAAGCAGTACACCGAGAGAAACAATAAGTATCTCAGCTTCTATATTGTAGTAGTAGAAAATAAAGTGCAGATTATACCAAAGGAAGAGAAAGAAGAGAAAAAGAAATTTATAACAATAAGCATCTACTTCTATGTTGTAGTAGTAGAAAATGAAGCGCAAATTATACAAAAGGAAAAGAAAGAAGGAAATTATACCAAAGAAAGAGAAAGAAGAAAATTGTGAAGAGAAGAAATTAATGAGATAGAAAAATGTAAATCAATAGAGAATTCAATAAGTTCAAATTCATGAACAAAAGACCTATATATTTAAATAAAAGAAGTGAAATTCTCATTACTTGTAGACTTTACAAGTAGGAAATGTGTGTGTCTATATAGGAAATCTTATAAACTCTACTAGAAATACTCTAATAATGTTTCAAAATACACTCTAATGAACAAAAATCATCTATATGCCACCAATAAACAATAAGATATTGAAATCAAAATTAAAAAATATAATAGCATCAAAATATTTACTACTTTATCATATATCTTACAAATGTTGTGTAACACCATCAAGGTTGAAATTTACTAAGAATTACTGAGAAAAGGGAAACGTTATCTAAGTAAAGTGGTATGCCTTGTTCACTATTGGAATATTCTTTAGATATTAATTTTCCTAAAATTGATCTATAGATGTGAATGCATTCCAATGAAAATTTCAAAAAGTGTTTTCTTAGAAATTGGAAAGCTGATTTTAAATTCACATAGACGTGTAAATATTCTAGAATAGCCAAAGCAACTTTGAAAAAGATTGTATCTGATAGCATATCTTATTAAAAGTTTCAGTAAACAAAGAAGTGTTCAATTCAGTTCAGTTCAGTCACTCAGTCGTGTCCGACTCTTTGCGACCCCATGAATCACAGCACGCCAGGCCTCTCTGTCCATCACCATCTCCTGGAGTTCACTCAGATTCACGTCCATCGAGTCCGTGATGCCATCCAGCCATCTCATCCTGGGTCGTCCCCTTCTCTTCCTGCCCACAATCTCTACCAGCACCAGAGTCTTTTCTAATGAGTCAACTCTTCGCATGAGGTGGCCAAAGTACTGGAGCTTCAGCTTTAGCATCATTCCTTCCAAAGAAATCCCAGGGTTGATCTCCTTCAGCATGGACTGGTTGGATCTCCTTGTAGTCCAAGGGACCCTCAAGAGTCTTCTCCAACACCACAGTTCAAAAGCATCAATTCTTTGGCGCTCAGCCTTCTTCACAGTCCAACTCTCACATTCATACATGACTACTGGAAAAACCATAGCCTTGACTTAGACGGACCTTAGTCGGCAAAGTAATGTCTCTGTTTTTGAATATGCTATCTAGGTTGGTCATAACTTTTCTTCCAAGGAGTAAGCATCTTTTAATTTCATGGCTGCACTCACCATCTGCAGTGATTTTGGAGCCCAGAAAAATAAAGTCTGACACTGTTTCTACTGTTTCCCCATCTATTTCCCATGAAGTGGGATGCCATGATCTTTGTTTTCTGAATGTTGAGCTTTAAGCCAACTTTTTCACTCTCCTCTTTCACTTTCATCAAGAGGCTTTTTAGCTCCTCTTCACTTTCTGCCATAAGGGTGGTGTCATCTGCATATCTTAGGATATTGATATTTTTCCCGGAAATCTTGATTCCAGCTTGTGTTTCTTCCAGCCCAGTGTTTCTCATGATGTACTCTGCATATAAGTTAAATAAGCAGGGTGACAATATACAGCCTTGATGTACTCCTTTTCCTATTTGGAACCAGTCTGTTGTTCCATGTCCAGTTCTAACTGTTGCTTCCTGACCTGCATACAGATTTCTCAAGAGGCAGGTTAGGTGGTCTGGTATTCCCATCTCTTTCAGAATTTTCCACAGTTTATTGTGATCCACACAGTCAAAGACTTTGGCATAGTCAATAAAGCAGAAATAGATGTTTTTTCACAAAATAGGAATATGAATTAGTGGAATGAAATGGCAACCCACTCCAGTATCCTTGCCTGGAAAATCTCATGGACAGAGGAACCTGGTGGATTGCAGTCCATGGGGTCGCAAAGAGTCGGGCACAACTGAGCAACTAACACACACACACAGAGAATCTAGAAGTAGACTCATATCCATATGGATATGGGCCTTTATGAACTTTGTATCTTTATATCTTTTTGGCAAAGATATAAATGTAATCAGTGGAAAAAAGATAACTTTTTAAACAGATTATCCTGGAATAGTTGGCTTTATGTCATTGACTATGCTTTTCAGGTGATCTTTACTGGTTTCACCATATCCAGCTGAATTTTTACTTTGGAGTGCTGTTGATCTTGGTCCTCAGACCTCTGTTTCTCTCCATTCCAATTCCCTCATTTCATCCAGTCTCGTGGCTTCAAGTCTTAGCTTGCCATGATGGTGATTATCAAATGTACACATCTTGTTTGGAATGTAATGCTATCTCTAGAAACAAATATCTACTAAGCATCTGCAATTTGATGAGTAATAGGCATTATCAGTATAACAAATCCAAAGTCAAATGCCTGATCCTGCCCCTAAAACTGAATTTCTTAACATTTATTACCACCCTAGCTAATATAACAATTGTTGTCCATTAGAAGATACAATCCATGAGAGCATATATTATGTTATTGCTATAACTCAGCACCTAGAAGGAACATGGCAACAATATTTGTTAAATAAATAATTTGCACCAATAGAAATTTTCTTCAGTCTGCTGTTTGCCCTGTTTACTGAGCTGAAGAAAATGTTCTGTCAGAGAATTCAAAAGTAATATAAGCAAATAGCAGGTATGATCTATCTCTGTAGTTAATTAGCATTGTAGTATACTATGACATATATTGCTACAGAGTTGCTCCATATTATAAATGTCTCCTTAATATCTGTAGTTTAATGATTACTGAAGTTGTAATACAATTAAGCTTAACTATATTAAAATTTCAATATTGTTTATTGCTTTTCAACTGTGAATAACAACTTTTAATGAAGTGCCCTTTATAACAATGGAAAAATAATTGTTCATGTGCAACATGAATACTTCTGATCTAAATAAGAACTTAGAGAAGGCTGCTTCCTTATTAAAAATTAACAATTATTTGATATTGGCATAACCTCACTTTTTATTTTATGTTTATTTTACATCCAGTATTTATTGATAGAATTATCTTTCCTTGATTTTTTTAAGTTTATTTCCACAGATGGCATGCTATTTTTGAAAATAAAATTCTGCTCTGAAAGTTTCTTTTTTTTTTTAAAAGATACATGATTCTTTACAGGTTTAATCATATTTGAACTGGTGTATCAAGTGACACAGTGATAAACTGGTTAAGCATTTTTCTTAAGCAAAATGGTTAAGCAAACTTTCTTGAGCACTTTTAAAAAATATATTTTGCATCCACATAGTTTCTTCTGTGAAGTATCTTTCAAAAAAAAACAAACTGTCTTTATTTATTTTTTTAAATGAGCTTGTTCATTTAAACATTTTTGGGATTAGAAAGCTCTCTATTTTGAATACAAGTTCTTTATCAGAAATATAATTTACAAGAATTTCCTCACTCTTTGGCTTGTCTTTTCATTTTCTTAGGGGTATATGTCAAGGAACAGTTTTTAATTTTAATGAAGTTCATTTTATCAGGATTTTCCTTTGATGGATTGTGCTTTTATGTTATACTAAGCAATCTTTGTCTAACTCAGTCACAAAGATTTTCTTCTAAATTTTAGAATTTAGATTTTACATTTAGATGTAAGATCAATTTTCTGTTAATTTTTGTACAGGTAAAAGGTATGTATTGGATGTTTCCCTCCACCCTTGAAAGAAGAGGGGGCATAGATGTTCATGGAACATTTGTTCCAGCACCATTTGTTGAAAAGCATTCTTTTATCCTTAGACTTGTTTTTCAGTCTTTCTCAAATATATATGTATTTCTATTCTATTACATTTACCTTTTTGCCTATTTATATCAGCACGACACTGTGTTGATCATGTAGATTTTTAATTCTTGAAATCAAATAGTGCTAGTTCTCTATTGTTGTTCTTCTACCTAAATGTTTTGTCGTTTCTAAGTCCTTTATATTTTTATACAAATCTTAGAATCATTTCATCAATTTTAACAAAAATGCCTATTTGTATTAATATTTATGGTAGGATTAGACTGAATCATTGAAAGAATTGGAGGAAAATTGATATTTACATGTTATTGAGTTTTTTTGTTTGTTTGTTTGTTTTAATGTTTGGGCATAGCTTCAGTAAAGAATCTGCCTACAGTGAAGGAGACCTGGGTTTGATTCCTGGGTCAGGAAGATCCCCTGGAGAAGGAAATGGCAACCCACTCCAATATTCTTAACGGGAAAATCTAATGGACAGAAGAGCCTGGAGGGCTACAGTCCATGCAGTCGTGAGAGTCTGAAACGACTTAGTGACTAAGCCACCGCCGTACCATATTTGCCCGTTTGTTTAGTTTTTCTTCCAATTATGTCTGTAATCACCTGTAGTTTTCAATATACAGCTCTTGCTCATTTTAATTACTTGAATTCTTTGTTTATTGTTTTACATTCAATGCAAACTTGGTTTTAAAAACACAGATTAGTATATTTACATGTTTTCTTTTTTCCCTCACTGCATTGCTTCTTACCTTCAAAATCACTTATTTTGCTTATTTTTCTTGTTGTTGTTCAGTTGCTAAGTCGTGTCCTACTTTTTGCAATGGTAACATGCCAGGCTTCCCGTCCTTCACTATCTCTTGGAGTTTGCTCAAACTCATGTCCATTGAGTCAGTGATGCTATCCAACCATCTCATCCTCTGTTGCCCTCTTCTCCTTCTTCCTTCAACCTTTCCCAGCATCAGGATGTTTTCTAATGAGTCAGTTGTTTGCATCAGGTGGCTGAAGTATTGGAGCTTCAGCATCAGTCCTTCCAATGAATATTCAAGGTTGATTTCCTTTAGGATTGACTGGTTTGATTTCCTTGCTGTCAAATTGGAGCTTCAGCATCAGTCCTTCCAATGAATATTCAAGGTAGATTTCCTTTAGGATTGACTGGTTTGATTTCCTTGCTGTCCAAGGCACTCTCAAGAGTTTTCTCCAGCACCACAGTTCAAAAGCATTAATTCTTTGGCACTCATCCTTCTTCATGGTCCAGCTTCACATTCATACATGACTACTGGAAAAAAAACATAGCTTTGACTACATGGATCTTTGTCGGCAAAGTGATTTTGCTTTTTAACACAATGTCTATGTTATAGCTCTCCTTCCAAGAAGCGATCATCTACTTTCATGGCTGCAGTCACCATCCATGATGATGTTAGAGCCCAAGAAGAGGAAATCCGATTACACCTTTTCCCCTTCTATTTGCCATTAAGTGATGGGACTGGATGTCATGATATGAGGGTTTTTTTTTTTTTTTTAATATTGGATTTTAAGACAGCTTTTTCACTCTCCTCTTTCACCCTTGTCAAGAGGCTCTTTAGGCTCTTAATTTTCTCCCATTAGAGTGGCGTCACCTGCATATCTGAGGTGGTTGATATTTCTCCTGGCAATCTTGATTCCAGCTTGTAACTCATCCAGCCCAGCATTTTGCATGCTGTGTGCTGCATATATGTTAAATAAACACAGTGAAATATATAGCCTTGTCATACTCCTTTTTCCTTAACCCCCATCTGTAACTGATTAAGAGACCAGAGCAGAGATTCTCAATTCTTCATGTCTATTTGAACTAATCTCATTAAAGTTTAAATATCACTGTAAAACAATGACCAGGTGACCACTTGGATATTTTTTAATTGCTCATTTATTTAAAATTTATAGGACTGTTCAGATGATCCACTTCTCTATTTAATAATCTTGGTTATTTGTCTTCCAATAAATTAGTCCATTTCATCTAAATTTTCAGAATGTGAGGCATACATTTTTTGTTATCATTCCTTATTATGCTTTAAATGATTGTAGAGTTATTAGTGTATATAAAGTGCAGTGTATTTCTTTCCTGACACTGGTAACTTGTTTCATTTTTTTCTTGATTGATTGCTATTGTTTTAAACCATTTTCTTGTTCTCTTTCAAATAATCAGCTTTTGCTTGCATTGATTTTCTCTAATTTCCCTCTTTTTCAAATTCATTGATTTCAGCTTTACTCAATTGTTTTCTTTCTGTTGCTTGCTTTTGGTTTGATTTGTTCTTTTTTAGAACAGTTTTATAATGTGGAAAATTAGATCACTGACTTGAGGCCTTTCTTCCTTTATAATATAATCACAAAATATATCCTTAATTCTGTATATTTCCTTATAAGCTCTATGTTAATCAGTCTTACACATTTAAAATTCATACTTAAATTTTCCTATTTAAATATTTTAAACTTCAAAATATTATTTTATATTCTTTTATTTCTGACTTAATTATGTTATAGTAGTGAAATATACATTGTATTTTTCCTTTCTGACTTTTTCAATGATTTAGAACATTGTATATTTTTGTGAATATTTCATGTGCTCTTCAGAAAAGATATATTTTGCTGCTATTTTGCACAGTGTTATCAATTTTCAATTAAATCAATTTCACTGAAAATGTTATTCAGCTCTTTTATATCCTTAACTGACTTTGTCTACTTTTTCTATTGCTGTAATGGAGTGCTTCAACCTCAACAATAATTGTATTTTTTACATCTCCCTTGAATTCCATTAGATTTTGATTCATGCACTTTGAAACTCTAACATTAAATGTATACACATTTACAACATTCATGTGTTCTTGGTGTTTTATTTCTTTATCATGATGTAGTGTTTCTCTTTACTCTGGTATTATTTCTTATTCTGAAATCTATTTTTTCTTATATTACCATTATCACCCCCTATCTTTTTTTCTTTAATTAGAACTTGCATCATATAGTTCTATATATTCTTTACTTTGAATCTATTGTATTCTTTAACTTAGTTTTTTGTAAAAATTGTATATTTTGGTCTTGCTACTTCATGCAATTTTGTAGTCTTTGTGTTTAGACCAATAAGATTCATTGTAGTCATTGTTGTAGTTGATTACAATCTAACATTTTCCTGTTTTTTATATGTTCCGTCAGTTCTCTGTTCCACTGTCTCCTTTTTTCCCTGTTTTGATTATTTTTATGATTTCATTTAATCCCCACTATTGCTTATTATTTATAATTAATTTTTGTTTTAATGGTTGTCAGTGTTTATAATATTAATTAATTGCAGTCTCTTTTAATAATATGATACTATTTCAGATGTAGTATAAGAACCCTACACCAATAGATATGCAGTTACTTACTCCCATATTTTGTACCCTTATAAAATACTTTAACCTTGAATACTATAAACCTAATTATATTTCTTCTAATTTTTCTTTCTTTTCTATTTAAAAAATTGTTTTTACTTTTTTATTATAAAATATTTTAAATATATGGACAATTAGAAACATTAATATAATAAACATCAACATGCTCATCATGTACTTTGTCAGTTGTTAACATTTTGTCATATTTACTTCTTTTATGTATATATAATATATATATCATTTTTCTTGCCGAGTGATTTTTTAAATTGATTAATTTATTTTAATTGGAGGCTGATTACTTTACAATATTGTGATGGTTTTTGCCATACATTGACATGAATCAGCCATAGGTATACATGTATCCCCCATCCTGAACTCCCCTCCCACCTCCCTCCCCATGCTATCCCTCTGGGTTGTCTCAGTGCACTGGCTTTGATTGCCCTGTTGCATGCATCAAACTTGGACTGGTCATCTATTTCACATATGATAATATACATGTTTCAATGCTATTCTCTCAAACTAGCCCATCTTCACCTTCTCTCACAGAGTCCAAAAGTCTGTTCTTTATACCTGTTTCTCTTTTGCTATCTTGCATATAGGGTCGTCATCACCATCTTTCTACATTCCATATATATGTGTTAATATACTGTATTGGTGTTTCTCTTTCTGACTTCACTCTGTATAATAGGCTCCAGTTTCATCCACTTCATTAGAACTGATTCAAATGTGTTCTTTTAAATAGTTGAGTAATATTCTATTGTGTATATGTACCATAACTTTCTTATTCATTTGTCTGCTGATGGATATCTAGGTTGCTTCCATATCCTAGGTATTATAAACAGTGCTGTGATGAACATTGAGGTACACATGTTTCTTTCAATTCTGGTTTCCTCAATGTGTATGCCCTGCAGTGGGATTGCTGGATCATATGGCAGTTCTATTTTCTTTTTTAAGGAATCTCCACAGTGTTCTCCACAATGGCTATACTAGTTTGCATTCCCACCAACAGTGTAAGAGCGTTCCCTATTCTCCACACCCTCTCCAGCATTTATTGTTTGTAGACTTTTTGATAGTAGCCATTCTGACAAGCATGAGATTGTATCTCATTGTGGGTTTTGTGCATTTCTCTGATAATAAATGATGTTGAACATTTTTTCACTTGTTTGTTAGCCATCTGTATGTATTCATTGGAGAAATGTCTATTTAGTTCTTTGGCCCATTTTTTGATTGGTCATTTATTTTTCTGGTATTGATCTGCATGAGCTGTTTGTATATTTTTCAGATTAATTCTTTGTCAGTTGCTTCATTTGCTATTATTTTCTCCCACTCTGAAGGCTGTCTTTTCACCTTGCTTATAGTTTCCTTCATTGTGCAAAAGCTTTTAAGTTTAACTAGGTCCCATTTGTTTATTTTTGCTATTCTTTCCATTACTCTGAGAGGTGAGTCACAGAGGATCTTGCTGTGATTTATGTCAGAGTGTGTTTTGCCTATGTTTTCCTGTAGGAGTTTTATAGTTTCTGGTTTTACATTTAGATCTTTAATTCATTTTGAGTATATTTTTATGCATGGTGTTAGAAAGTGTTCTAGTTTCATTCATTTACAGGTGGTTGACCAGCTTTCCCAGCACTACTTGTTAAATGGATTGTCTTTTCTCCATTATATATTTATGTCTCGTTTTTCAAAGATAAGGTGTCCATAGGTGTGTGGATTTATCTCACGCTTTCTATTTTGTTACATTGATCTGTATTTCTGTCTTTGTGCCAGTACCATACTGTCTTGATGACTGTAGCTTTGTAGTATAATCTGAAGTCAGGCAGGTTGATTCCTCCAGTTCCATTCTTCTTTTTCAAGATTGTTTTGGCTATTTGAGTTTTTTGGTATTTCCATACAAATTGTGAAATTATTTGTTCTAGCTCTGTGAAAAATACCATTGGTAGCTTGATAGGAATTGCATTGAATTTATAGATTTGAGAGAGTCATTTCCTAGGCAGGTTGATAAAAAGTCTATTGTTCCCTAAGGAAAGAGGGGTCTGGAATTCTCAAGGAGGAAGAAAGGACAAACTTTTTTCCCTTCTACATTCCTTAGGTTTATATAACAATAATGTATCTTCTGGCTAATCCTCTTATCTTAAAATTAAAATTATGAGAATAAGTCTAGTGAGGTCTTTACAACCTCCAGACATTCTTTTGATTCAGTGTAATAACTAATTGGAGAATGTATTACTCCATTGCTAACACTAGCAAGGCGTACTCTGTCTGCCCCCTTCTGATGCCTATGTCAGAATCTTTCTCAGTCTCCTTTATACTTTAATAAAACTTTATTACAAAAAAGCTCTGAGTGATCAAGCCTCGTCTCTGGCCTCGGGTTGAATTCTTCCCTCCGGAGGCCAAGAATCCCGGCGTCTTTTTATGGTTCAGCAACAACCTTTCAGATTGCTTTGGGTACTATACTCATTTCACTATATTGATTCCTCTGATCCATGAACATGATATTTTCCTCCATCTGTTTGTGTAATCTTGTATTTCTCTCATCAGTGTTTTATAGTTTTCTATAGGTAGGTCTTTTGTTTCTTTAAGTAGAGTTATTCCTAATTATTTTATTATTTTCGTTGCAATGGTGAATGAGATTTTCCCCTTAATTTCTCTTTTTGTTTTCTCATTGTTAGCATATAGGAATGCAAGGGATTTCTGTGTATTAATTTCATATCTTGCAACTACTATATTCACTGATTAGCTCTAGTAATTTTCTGGTGGTGTCTTTAGGGTTTTCTATGTAGAGGATTATGTCATCTGCAAACAGTGAAAGTTTTACATCTTCTTTTCCAATCTGGATTCCTTTTATTTCTCTTTCTTCTCTGGTGCTGTGGCTAAAACTTCCAAAACTTTTTTGAATACAGGAAGTGAGAGTAGGCACCCTTGTCTTGTTCCTGAGTTTAGAGGAAATGCTTTCAATTTTTTCACCATTGGGGATAATGTTTGCTGTGTGTTTATTATATATGGCTTTTATTATGTTGAGGTGTATTCTTTCTATGCCTGCTTTCCAGAGAATTTTTATCATAAATGGATGTTGACTTTTGTTAAAGGCTCTCTCTGCATCTATTGAGATAATCATATGGTTTTTATCTTTCAATTTGTTAATGTGGTATATCACATTGATTGATTTGCAAATATTGCAGAATCCTTGCATCCCTGGGATGAAGCCCACTTGGTCATGATGTATGAACTTTTTAATATGTTGTTGGATTCTGTTTGCTAGAATTGTGTTGAGGATTTTTGCATCTATGTTTATCAGTGATATTGGCCTGTGGTTTTCTTTTTTGTGTGTCATCATTGTCTGGTTTTGGTATTAGGGTGATGGTGACCTCATAGAACGAGTTTGGAAGTTTACTTTCCTCTACAATTTTCTGGAAGAGTTTGAATAAAATATGTTAGCTCTTCTCTAAATTTTTTTGTAGAATTCACCTGTGAGGCCATCTGGTTCTGGGCTTTTGTATGTTGGAAGATGTTTGATTACATTTTCAATTTCCATGCTTGTGATGCACCTGTGAAGATTGTCTATTTCTTATTGCTTCAGTTTTGGAAGGTTATACTTTTCTAAGAATTCGTCCATTTCTTCCAAGTTGTCCATTTTATTGGCATATAGTTGCTGGTAGTCTCTTATGACCATTTGTATTTCTGTATTGTCTGTTGTGATTTCTCCATTTTCATTTCTAATTTTGATGATTTGATTCTTCTCCCTTTTTTTTTTCTTGATAAGTCTGGCTAATGGTTTGTCTATTGTATTTATCTTCTTAAAGAACCAGCTTTTAGTTTTGTTGATTTTTGGTATAGTCTCCTTTGTTTCTTTTTCATTTATTTATGCTCTGATTTTTATGATTTCTAAAAGCTAACTTTGTTGTTCTTATTCCTTCTTTTTCTAGTTGCTTTGGGTGTAAAGTTAGGTTATTTGATTTTTCTCTTGTTTCTTGAGGTAAGCTTGTATTGGTATAAAACTTCCCCTTTAGCACTGCTTTTACCGAATCCTATAGGGTTTGGGTTGTCATGCTTTCATTTTCATTTGTTTCTGTGCACATTTTGATTTCCTTTTTTATGTCTTCCATGATTTGTTGGTTATTCAGAAGCGTGATGTTTAACCTCCATATATTTGTATTTTTATAATTTTTATGTATTTCATATCTAATCTTACCATATTGTGATCAGAAAAGTTTCTTGAAGTGATTTCAATTTTTTTGAATTTACCAAGGCTAGATTTATGGCCCAAGATGTTATCTGTCTTGGAGAATCTTCCATGTGCATTTGAGAAAAAAGTGAAATTTATTGCTTTTGGGTGGAATGTCCTATAGATATCAATTAGGTCTAACTGGTCCATTGTATCATTTAATGTTTGTGTTTCCTTTCTAATTTTCTGTTTGGTTGATCTATCCAGTGGTGTGAGTGGAGTATTAAAGTGTCCCACTATTATTGTGTTACTTTTAATTTCACCTTTCATACTTATTAGCATTTGCCTTACATATTGATGTGCTCCTATATTGGGTGCATATATATTTATAATTGTTATATCTTCTTAGATTGATCCTTTGATCATTTGTCCTATGTCTCTTTTCATGACCTTTCTTTCAAAGTCTATTTTATCTTGTATGAGTATTGCTACTCCTCCTTTCTTTTGGTCTCCATTTCCATTAAATGTCTGTTTCCAACCCTTCACTTTCAGTCTGTATATGTCACTTGGTTTGAGGTGGGTCTCTTGTAGACAGCATATATAGGGGTCTTGTTTTTGTATGCATTCAGTCAGTCTTTACCTTTTGGTTGGGGTATTCAGCCCATTTACATTTAAGGTAATTATTGATAAGTATGATACTGTTGCCATTTACTTTGTTGTTTGGGTTCGACTTTACAAACCTTTTCTGTGTTTCCTGTCTAGAGAAGATCCTTTAGCATTTGTTGAAGAGCTGGTTTGGTGAGCTGAATTCTTTCTTGCTTGTCTGTAAGGCTTTTGATTTCTGCTTCATATTTGAATGAGATCTTTGCTCAGTATAATAATCCAGGTTGTAGTTTTTTCTCTTTCATCACTTTAAGTATGTCCTGCTATTTCCTTCTGGCCTGAAGAGTTTCTATTGAAAGATCAGCTGTTATCCTTATGGGAATCCCCTTGTGCGTTATTTGTTGCTTTTCCCTTGCTGCTTTTAATATTTTCTCTTTGTGTTTGATTTTCATTAGTTTGATTAATGTGTGTCTTGAGCTGTTTCACTTTGGGTTTATCCTGTTTGAGACTCTCTGGGTGTTTTTGGACTTGGGTGGCTATTTCCTTCCCCATTTTAGGGATTTTTTTCAACTATTATCTCCTCAAGTATTTTCTCACGCCCTTTCTTTCTGTCTTCTTCTTCTGGGATTCCTATGACTTGAATGTTGGAGCATTTAACAAACATTGTCCCAGAGGTCTCTGAGGTTGACCTCATTTCTTTTAATTCTTTCTCTCTCTCTCTCTGCTTCATTTATTTCCACCATTTTATCTTCCACCTCACTTATCCTGTCATCTGCCTCAGTTATTCTACTGTTGGTTCCCTCCAGAATGCTTTTGGTCTCAGTTATTACATTATTCATTATTGATTGACTCTTCTTTATTTCTTCCAGGTCCTTGCTAAACATTTCTTGCATCTTCTCAATATTTGTCTCTAATATATTTATCTGTAGCTCCATTTTGTTTTCAACATTTGGATCATCTTTACTCTTATTATTCTGAATTCTTTTTCAGGTATACTCCCTGTTTCCTCCTCTTTTGCTTGGTTTGGTAGGCATTTATCATGTTCCTTTACCTGCTGAATATTTCTCTGCCTTTTCATTCTGTTTAGATTGCTGTGTTTGGGGTGCCCTTTCTGTAGGCTCCTCTTTACTGTGGAACCTGCTCCCTGTGGCTGGGGTTGGACTAGTACCTTGTCAAGGTTTCCTGGTTAGGGAAGCTTGCACCTGTGTTCTGGTGGGTGGAGCTGGATTTCTTCCCTCTGGAGTGCAATGAAGTGTCCAGTAGTGACTTTTGGGTGTCTATGGGTTTGACATGGCTTTGGACAGCCTGTCTTTTAATGCTTAGGGCTCTGTTCCTGTGTTGCTGGAGAATTAACATGATATGTCTTTCTTTGGAACTTGTTGGTTCTTGGGTGGAGCTTGGTTTCAGTGTAGGTATGGAGGCTTTCGAATGAGCTCTTATCTATTAATGTTTCCTGGAATCAGGAGTTCTGTGATGTTCTCTAGTTTGGAGTTAAGTCTTCTGCCTCTGGCTTTCAGTCTTATTCTTATAGTAACCTCAAGATTTCTCTATCTATACAGCACAGATGATAAAACATCTAGGTTAATGGTGAAACAATTCTCTACAGCGAGGGACACTCAGACAGATTCACATAGTTACATAGAGAAGAGAAGAGGGAGGAGGGAGATAGAGATGACCAGGAGGAGAAGAGGGATAGTCAAAAGGGGAGAGACCAATCTAGCCAGTAATCAGATCCCTAAATGTTCTCCACAGCCCAGAACACCCAGATAGATTCACAGAGTTAAGTAGAGAAGAGAAGGGTGAAGGAGGAGATAGAGTTGACTTGGGGGAGAAAAGGGAGAGTGCAAAGGAGAGAGAGCAAGCAAACCAGTAACCACATTCTTAAGTGGAAATGGATACTGAAGATTAGATTCTTATAGGTACAAAATTGATAACAGATACCAAAAAGCAAAGATTAAAAACCTAGAGTAGAGGTTAGACTCTCAAAAATATAATATTGTAAAGTAATTAGCCTCCAATTAAAATAAATAAATTTAAATTAAAAAAATAAAATAAAACAATATTAGAAATACAAAACAAAATCAATTACAAACATAAAATGGGGTCTTTTTTTGCAAGGTAATAGTAGGTTATAAAAATGAAAATTAAAGGTATAATAACAATTTTTTAAAATTAAGTGATAATATTAAAATATATCTAGTGTTTTCTCTGGAGCTGTTGTGGGCGGTATGGGTTCAGCTCAGCTTCACATAGTTCCTTGTTCCAGCTTGTACTTGTTCTCAAGGTCTATTGGCCCGCTTCAATGCTTAGTTAATGTTAACTTTAAGGTTTTGATCTGTTTCACCTATCACTTCTAGAGCAGTTCCCTCTTCTTTGTTTATTTTGGCTTCCTGTGTTTGAAAGTCTCTTCAGTGTTTAATTTCTGCCCTGACACAAGTGGGTGAAGGTGGTCACTTATTTAGGTTCACTTGTTCAGTTTTGTTGTGGGAAGGGAGGAACATTCCAAGCAAATATCACTGGCATGTGTGGGGAGTGCTTGCAGTGTATGGATCACACTGGGTTTGCCCCAGTTCACAGAGACATGTGCTTTCCAGGTCTACACTGCTCAGGTTCCAGGGTGCTCTGCAGGGCACTGTCCAAAGCAGGCCCTGCATTTCGTGCACTTCCCAGGTCTAAGCCGCTCAGGTTCAGGTTCTCAGGTACTCCGCAAGGGCACAGACTCAGTTAGACTTGCGTTTTTTGCCTTTCCCAGGTCCAAGCAGCTCAGGGAACCAGATACTTGGCAAGTACACTGTCCCAGCTGGGCCATGGGTCTTAATCACCTCCCAGGTCCTGGCTACTCGGTTCCCCCGGGTACACCATGAGAGCACCATCTCAGGTACACCGTGTGTCTCCTCTGGGGAGCTACCAGGCTGTGACCCTCCTGGCAGATATCAACCGTCTAGGATCCCAGGAAGATGTGGCTGTGCGTTAGATCCTTTCGCAGAAAAGTTCTCTCTCTTTTTTTTTTCTCTCTGGAGATCCCACAGTTTGGGTTTGCTATCTCACATTAGCTCTCTGACACTGTCCTCAGGGCATTCAAGCCCTGTCCTTACCCTAAGGACCTATGATGATGCAGCCAGCGCCTCCCTGTCCAGCCCTTGCTTGCTGGTGGTGGATGTATGCATCTGGGCTACTTCTCCGCTGGCAATTGTGGTTAGGAGCCTATTCTGGGGGCTTTTTTTTTTTTTTTCTCTCCTCCTGGTTATGTTGCCCTCTGAGATTCCAAAACTCTCCATGGACCCATCTGTGAGTGGGTTTCATGCTGTTTGGAAACTTCTTCTTCATGACTCCCTCCCCAGGATGGATCTCCATCCCTAACTCTTTTGTCTCTCTTTTTGTCTTTTATATTTTGTCCTACCTCCTTTCAAAGAGAATAGGCTGCCTTTCTGGGTGCCTGGTGTCCTCCGCCAGCATTCAGAAGTTGTTTTGTGGAAGTTGCTCAGCATTCAAATGATCTTTTGATGAATTTGTTGGGGAGAAAGTGGTGTCCACATACTATTCCTATGCCATCTTGGGCTCCTTCTAATTTTTCTATAGACAGGAAATTGATGGAGGCCTTATCCAATATCCTGCCCACATTCTATCTTCTGCATATTCAGTAATGTTCTGTGGAGAAATCCCAGGATTGGGACTCAGTTAAAAACTGCCATTATGTGTACAGCTCTAAGGGATTTACATACTGTCATCCCGCATGCACGCATGCTAAGTTACTTCAGCCATGTCTGACTCTTTGCGACCACGTGAACTGTAGTTGCCAGGCCTCTCTGTCCATGGGATTCTCCAGGCAAGAATACTAAAGTGAATTGATATGCCCTCCTGTAGGGGGTCTTCCAGACCCAGGGGTTGAACCCACATATCTTAGGTCTCCTGCATTGGCAGGAGGGTTCTTTACCACTAGCACCATCTGGGAAGCCCCTATCACCCTGATTCATACTCAAATTTTTACCAATTTCTTTATGTTTAAATTCTTTGGTCTTCCTCCAATACTTTGCTAAACATGAGTGTATCCATGTACTATCTTTCCTTAGAGGTGCTTGTGTTTCTTTAAATTTTAAGCAAATTTGCTGACCTCTCATCTCATTTCTCAGACATTTTCAAGGAAAGTTATGATTTTGTAGATTATCCACGTTATTACACAGGAGGGATGATATTTCCTACTCTCTTTGTTTTAAGCAGAAGTCAGTAGTCTGTGCCTAGATTTTTATATTACTATCCCTCTGTCTTTCAAACTCCACCGCAACGCTGGTATTAGTTCAATATCACCTCAGTATCTACCTCTAAAACTTAGGAATCCAATAAAACTTCAGTGTGTGAAGATCCCATTTAATTCAAATGAGAAGTAAAAAAGAGTATCATTTGACAATTTTAATCTCATAAAGATTCAAAATGAATTCCCAACTTTATAGCATATTCTTTTTTTGGTATCTGATTTTGATTGTTTCATCATCATAATCTAAATCTATTCACAAGCAAATTATAGTCATATACAGTATTTTATAACCTATCTTAAGTGTATTCTTTTTTTTCCCCTATAAACACACCTCAATTGAAGTATTGTATTCACGGTTCTATAAACCATCGAAGAGAAAAACCCATCCCAAGACCCTCAGTGAATTAGGGTATCCAAATGCTTATCTGTTCTCTTGTTTAAGAAAACAGTTTAGTCATTTCTCATAACATTAGGTAGTTTTATTGATTCTGTTTTTGAGGGGTTTTGGCATGACTTTTTCCATTCTATGTAAATTATATGCCATTATAAGGAAACCTGAAGATAGTGTTAACATTCAGGTCTTTGGAACAATGTTTGGAGGATAGAATAGATGCAAAAGTCATTAAAAATTCACTACCACCTTTAATTAGACTAGTTTAACTTTGAAGGCTCAACAAATGAGCTTAGCTAGATGAAGTGAGTTTTTGTTAGTGTTTCTATCATCATCGTATTTATTAATTGAAGGTCTGTACACAGACTGAGAATTGACAAGGCATGTGATATGGATTAATTTCTGACTCTGAAGAAATTATGACCTCTTTACCAATGAGAAAATATGCAAAAGTTATAGAGAAATTCTTTTCTAGCTCCCTGGAAGAATCTGTTATGTTAGATTTTCTTGCACTTTTTCTTGGCTTAGTAGTCAGTTATAGCTTTAAGAACTTAATTATCTGACAAAAGCAAAAGTTAAATTCTCATTAGAATAAACATTCATTGTGAGCCTCTGCTGATTTGTAATTGATTTTTATGCTTATTTTCTCGGATTAAAAATTACTCCTATGTTGAAATTGAATGGAAAGGAAATTTTATAACAAGTGCATAATATTAGCAAATGTTAAAACTTCTGTTTTGTAAGTAGATATTACTCTTCCTCAGCATTATCTAGTAACATGCTGAATTATTGCTGGTTCAAAAAATAATTTTAAAAAGTATTGACTTAATCATATAATGTTAAGCATCTCTGCACTGGTGCTTATGACAGGACTACAGTCACATTAATAAGAGATATTCAGGCATATTCAATATTTTTCTCTACTTGGAATTACTTTATAATGGTACAGTGCTTATTTCAGGCATTTCATCAAGGACTAAAAAGCATATCACTGATTATGAAACTTTGTTTTCTTGAAAATATTATAATCTAGAGTAAATCTCATTAATTCATACATTAGTTTTTTTCACATTTGCAGAGATTTTGACAAGGATTAGAATGATACTTAAAAATGTTTGCTACACAAATGCATGCTGTATTAATGATTAAAATACTTAAGAATAAACACTATAGACAGCCTCAATTTCTTCAGAAAATCAGTTTTAGTTCAAAGTAATCTTTATTTTTACAGGTTTTTTTTACCCATTTATTATAGTAGATTCTTAAAGATTTATGTTTGTCCTTATTTTTAAATCCTATTTTATAGACAGTTGGTATTATAGTATGGTAAAGTTACATTTTTTTTCTTAGAATATACTATAGCCTTCATCATAATGGATTCAAGAAGTAGGAAAGCAGAGAGTATGTTAGACAATGACTTACCATGCCTTATATTTCTAGGGTAGCACTCAGCCACATTTATATTTCTGACCTCTCCATTCAGTTAATTCTATAATTGGTGAATATTGCTAAGATTCTCTATTCATTCTCTCATTTCTACTAATAAAACATAAAATTTACCTCAAGCATCAACGTGTCCTACTGAAAGGCTAATTTAACACTTTCTATTGCAATAGTTGTGGCCATGTGAGGAGATGGGAAGAACCAAGTGGTATTTTAGGAAATCTTAAAACAGAGGGTGGGCTCTTTTCCTTTCATTTCTCTTTGTTGCTGGCTGAGTGTAGATGAGGTGGTATTGCTATCGCTGTGAATCATATTTATGATGCTCATTTCTTGTTAAGAATAGCAAAACAGCAAATCAAACAGAGTTGGAGCATTCATGGAACACTTATATTCCAGCAGCTATAATGTAGAATCTGTGTTGTTTATTTATTGGTAATTTGTATTTTCTGTGACAAGCAGACAAACATAAACTAAATGATACTCTGATTTTGAGAGAAGTTGCAGAGCATGCTTCTCTCAGCCTTTCCTTTCTCTTTTCCTAATCTGTAGATTTGTCTGCCTACATGATGGCTACATTCAGGACTGATTGCTTAAGGGTAGTTTGCAAATGTCAACTGAGTTGAAAACAGAAGTAAATCTGTGTAGTTATGCTTGTTAGGTCTAGAAAACTCATTTGACTGCAGATCTAAAAACAACTTCTTAAAACAGTTATCAAAAGAGCAATCACTGATATGAATGAGAAAAAGCAGATAACTATATATAGCAGTGTACTGGTAAGTGTCCAAGACTTACTCTCCAGGAAAAGTAGCCTTAATTTTTACTGTTTGCTTATTTAGTTGATTGAAATACTCTCATGGCCAATTTCAGGCTATAAATGTGATATCATTTAATGAAGTTGACAGCAAGTGCGGTAGTGGATAATTATGTGGTATTTCTGCCACAGAGACAAGAGATATAAATAACCTCAAGAACTTATAAAACAGCAACATGTAATAAAATAATCAGGAAATTATGTTTTAATATTAATCACCTTCATATTTACTATAATTCAGTTAGTAGTAAGTTTATATAACTCATTTTTTGATAATAGTTGCATTTAACAAGAAACTTTCAAAATTTTTGAAGGTTAAAAATTAGGCCTCAGCAGTCAGTATGTATTGGCTGTTATATTTATAGACTGAATATATACATATATATATATATACATATATATATATATAATATTAGAATTATTATTGTTTTGGACAATTCTGTATCAATACTGCATTTGAATGCTATGCTCAGAATAATAAATTATACTATTTTAATAATGTTTGTTTTCATGTTACAACTTATTTAATTTTATCAAAATCTAATTAATTAATCCCATGCACAGGCAAGATGTATTGCTCTTCTACATAAGCAAAGTGGATTGATTTTCTATACTTCTTTCTTGAGGTGTCAGTTTCCTAGTATTCACTGATTATTCTTAATAATTTCCTATGGTTACTTCACATATTATCTCCATATGGGAATATAGGATTTCAGGTATGAAGATAAATACAGTTGAAAGTATTATGTCTGTTAAAATGCATTATTCACTAACTTATGTTGATTTGCATTTAAGTTTTTAATAAACAAGTATTCTTCCCAGTGGTGCAGTGATAAACATTCTGCCTGCCAATGCAGAAGACCCAAGAGACTCGGGTTCCATCCCTAGATTTGGAAGATTCCCTGGAGGAGGAAATGACAACCCACTCCAGGATTCGTGCCTGGAAAATTCCATGGACAAAGGAGCTTGTCAGAGTATAGTCCATGGTGTTGCAAAGAGTCAGACATGGTTGAGTGCACATACACTATTGTTTTCAATTTTTTTTTTTTTTTTAAGATCCAATCTATATTTTGTTTAAAGTTCTGAGGGGTTGATCACTGGGAAGTGTTTGATGATGAACAAAGTATTTTTATGGTCTATCATTTAATAGTATTTATTATAGTGAGGCTCACTTTCCTTACATATACAACTTGTGAATAGTGACAGACTGAACTTATCTTGTGAGGATTAATGAAGTGACAAATGTAGAGCAACTAGTGTATAATTGGTCCATACCTAGATCTCTCTGTTTGATTTTCTTACTCTTACTTGTCTCTTATAGTACAAAATATATAAACCAGATGCTAGAGTTGATTAGATTTCAGGAAAAGAGCTTGTTTAAAAGAGGAATTAAGAAGGTATACCCATGTAGTGACACTGTATCCAAGGATAACCAAATATCAGAGAGATGAGGAACTGCGCATCAGGTCATAACAGAAGAAGGTAAATGGCAAAACAGTAAATAGAACCATTTATTTTTATACCCAAAGTCTAGCATGAAAGGATCAAGAGGGCAATTTTGCTGATTCCTAAGGGGTACATGACACTAGATTTCTGACGTGTTACATTAGCATTGTTAGCTCTGCCACTTCCAGTCATTGAATAAACAGAAACAGTTTATATCAGACTCTTAGGGCAGATGTTGAAATCTGCCCTGTGTCCATCAGAGAACATTTTTGGACAATAGAAATTAATGTAAAACAAAAGAAATCTGACCTTGTGACTGACGGTATAGAAAAGTAGTTTTCATCAAAATTTGGAAGTTTATGTTTCAAGCTGTATTCTATTCCTTGACTAAATTTTCAGCCAATATCTGAGGCTTTGTTATAATAGATACCTGTGTTCATCTGTTATAAGTGTTCTTCTCAAGATCCTAGATCAAAAAGTGTGAATAATGCATAAATACTTAAGCTACTTTTGATATGTTTTATAATGTCTGATTATGTTGTTGGAGTGAACAGTGAGAGTACCCTGAGGAAAATGCATTTCATATTTATTAATTTTAGTTTAGATGAATTATGATCCTGTAAATAATTAATTTTATAAAATGGAAAATATTATCAGAGGATTAAGGAGATGCCCATAGGATGTATTCATTCTCTTAGCAGCTGGCTGCCATTGCCAATGTGTCTTTCAGAGCTGCCAGCTTGCCTTTCAGTGATAACAGTTGCTATGTTGCTAAGAGCCTGGTTTTTTAATAATGCAGCTTTAGTCCAGTCTAAAACTTCTGAAACTAAAAAGGTTTGAGATTCGTATTGCAGAAAATTGTAAGGGAGGGCCTAATTTTCTAACTGGAGGGCCCTGACTGGTATGTCTGTATATAGAAAACGGTGGCTGTGGCAGCCTTATAAAAGAAACTAAGAATAGAAAGCATCACCGGCCCCCCTCCCCCTCCCCCTTACACATACCCAGACACCAATTCTTAGGACTGGCTGTAAGCTGATCTCTCCAGTGGCCTCTATTTAATAAGAAACAAATGACCACCTATGGTACTGCTCATCCTTTTATCCCTACACAATTATTGAATTGAAATATATTTGCTACAGAAATATCTTTTATACAGAAATATAATTTGCTTACAAAAGTTTAGTCTTGAATTTAGATATCAGATATTATTCCCTTCCTTCTATTTGAATTTCTAGGTGTAGATATATATTTTCCACAGACAATTCATATATGTTTCATATAAGTGCTGATAAGAACAGAATGTTTAGTGATTAGCCTTTAGGTAAGGGGGAAAAAAAACAGATAATATTGTAGCAAAATTTAAGATTTTGATTACCTTAACATGGTAAATATGTCAAGTAGAACCCAGTACTTAGCTGAAATATCAACACTCAGTACACGTTGGCTCAGTCACCTAAACTAATTCTGCTGGTATTCACAAAAAAAAAAAAAAAAAAAAACAAGAGCAAACAAACAGTGAAAAATTGAACATAATAACAAGATACTCTAGTTTCCTGGACATTTTTCATTATGCTTCCCTCCTCCGCTTAAAGAAAGAGACAGGTTATCATAAATCAAAAATATCATCATGATAACTAAAGCTATTTCTATACTTATTATGTTTTTTTATCCAGAGAACTATTGGTAGTACTTTTGCCCTGACACAGGAAAAGAATATCCAACTAGGTTACCAGGACCTCAGGTGTGCTTCTGGACCGCCTTGTCTTATTCACCAGAGCCCTTGCAGGACTTCACTTTTAAAGATGCTGACATCTATTGAAGTTGCAGTGTGTCAGAAAGATGTAGCCTGCCTTCAAATGAGGATACTTACTGTATGTTCTGACTATTTGTCATTGTGTAAAAATGTACTCCAATACTTAGGGCTTAAAACAACTGCCACGTTTTCATAACCTCTGGGTCAAGAATTTGGGGCCTGGCTCAGCTGGATGGTGTTTTTGCAGTATAATGTTACAGATAGGAGACTTGGTAAGATTCAGTCAGCAGACAGAATAATCTGGAGTATTCAAGGCGATTTTATGCCCATGCCTGTCTTGTCTGATAATGATTGGAAGGTTAGACACACCTAGGATTGGTCAGCTGAACTCCCGGATGCCATAGATTCTCATTCATGACTATCTCAACATAGCCCAGACCTTTTGGAGCCATAGGCTTACCCAAGAGATTGTCTCATGAGACTCGTGATGAAAGTATCCTGTCTTTTGGGTTCTGAACCTAGAGAGTCACAGTGACCTCAGATTGTCTCAATCTGCAGCAGTTTGAAGCAGGATTTTGGTTTCTGGCCAGAGACTGAAGTCATGCTGTGACAGGGAGAACATTGAATCCTAGCCACCAGATCACCAGGGACCAGTGGTCAGTGACAAGGCCCTGGCCCATTAGCTGTTTAGAAATGAATTTCCACATAGAGATAGAAAATAGAGAAAGTATGTATTAGGAGAAAAAAGGGTACCTGTGAATAGACACATGGGTGGACTCAGAGAGTCCACCTGTGGTAGTTTGAATCTCTTTTATAAGACATTTCTTTCTGGTTTCCTTTGGCCAATCCTCTGACTTTTTCTGGTACTGAGTCTGTATTTGGCATATTTCAGGGTCTTCTCATTTGTGAGTGTGTATCTATCTCTAAGCCAAGATGGATTCTAGTGAAGAGGCCTGTTGGTAGTTTGGCATTGCTTTCTGTGGGGTGATACCCTCTTTCATTTCGACCTTCAAGGAGCCATTCTGTGTATAGTCAGGAGGTTCTCCTTGACTTCAATAATAAGGACTATGTGTTGTGTATTAATTCTATTTGTTGGAAACATATATAGAATTTCTATTTCTTTTTGAGTCCAATTTGGTAATTTGTGTCTTTGTAAGAATTTGTTCATGTCATCTAAATTATCTAATTTATTGACATACATTATCGTATAATGACCTTTTCTCTGTAAAATTGGCAGTGATGTCTTCTCTTTAATTTCTGATTTTAGTAATTTTACTCTTTTTCTCTCTATGTTTTAATCTAACTGAAGGTTTGATAATGTTACTTATTATTTCAAAAAATCAACTTTTGGTTTTGTTGAATTCTTCAATTATTTTTTCTTTTCTCTTTTTCACTTATTTCCAGCCTCTTATTATATTTTTTCCTCCTTATCATTTTGAGTTTATTTTGCTTTTTTCTTTAGTGTTTCATAGTAGAAGTTTAGGTTATGGATTTGAACTTTTTTTCTTTTAAAATAAGTATTTACAGCTTTTTATTATATCCCTTGAGTTTTGTTGTGTTGTACTTTTGTTGTTATTCATCTCTATTTTCCTTATGCTTTTTCTTTGACCCATTGTCTATTTTGGAGTGTGCTCCCATTATTTAATTGCTACAAATTTATGGATTTCCAAAACATTTCCTCTTTTTTTCTAATTATATTCACTTGTGGTTGGAGATCATTCTTTGTGCTGTTTTAGTATTTTTAAAATTTATTGAGTCTTCTGGCTAGCTTATGATCTGTCCTAGAGAATGTTCCTTGTGAACTTGAAAATAATGTTTATTCTGCTGTTTTTGGATGAACTGTTTTATCTGACAGTTCTACCTGATTTATAAGGTTGTTCTTCTATTTACTTGTTGATCTTATGTCTAATTGTTTTATTAATTATAGAAAGGAGGATATTGAAGTCTCCAACACTTATTGAATTATCTATTTATCCCTTTAATCTGTAAGTTTTGCCTTCTGTATTTTGGCATCTGTTGCTAGTCATATATATTTGGTAAATGTCATATTGTACTGATGGATTGGCCCCTTTTTAATTTTAATATGCTCCTCTCTGAAATGCCTTTTTAGCTATTGTATCATATCTGGCTTTATAGTGAATAATCACCATTTTCCTATACAATTGCTAATTTTTCAAATTCTTAGTCCTTTAAATCAGTGTTATCTAAAGACTAGCTATAAGAAGAAAATCCATTTGTAAGATATATTAATTTTAAAAATGCTCTCCCTATTTAAATAGGATTCATAAACAAGTGTAAATACCACTGTTGCAATGTAATAAATGAATAAGTAGAAGTTTCTATAGGGCCAAAGACACAGATGAATGTATAGGTGATTCTTTATCGAGGAGAGATTTGTTTTAATGATTGTTAGTGAAAAAAGATGATACCTGATATGTACCTTAAAGAATGAGAACACATGATTCCTCCATGGAAGTAAGTAGAGGGTTATAGAAAAGAATAGTATGAGCAGTGACATGAAAGTGAAAATTTCCAAGGCATAACTAGGCATCAGAAAGAATTTCTTGACTAAAGTGTTGATGCGGGGCAGCAGTGACACATAAGGAAGGACAGGATGGAGACTCTTTTTAGAGAAGTTATTTACTTCTACAAGTGCTTATTGCCTCTATATGCCAGTACTGTGAGTCTGGCAGGAGAGGAAGCTATTGCTTAGACTGAGTGGAGAAGCACTGGAAATGTAAATATGGATGGTGACATGTTTCATTTTTTAAATTAATTATCCTTTTGTATTAGAAATGGTTTTATAAACTATGAATATGCCAAGGAACAAATAATAAAACAAACCAACATATCTTTTAAATGGAGTCACTTCAAGAGGCAAGCTGATAGCCTCTAATAATTCCTTGCTATACCTAGTATATTAGAGTTAAAACAAATTAGACTTTTATGTTTCTAGTTGTGAAATCAGGAGAATTGTAAAAATTTGAAAATTCCAGGTGAGGGACTGGATGTGAGGCAAGGTGCTAGGATTTTTTTCCCATTACTTATATTTTGTCAGTTAACACTTGCAGCTTAATAGAATCTGTTTTTCACCTGTTATTTAAGGGAAAAAAGAAAATGAAAAATAATGAAAGGGGATGAGAAGATGGGAGAATGATAGATTGTGTATAGAGATTAAAGGAGGGAAAATGACAAGATGAGTACATAGCAGCATGATGTTAAATCATGAGAGAGAAATTGATGGTGAAGAGCAAAGGCATAAAAAAGAGTGAAGATGACAGGACACATCAATGAGACCAATGGTGCTTTATTCCACTTGTTCCAAAACTATATGATCCTGGCATTCTTACTCTAATAATTCTTAAACCTCTTACTCTTCCTTCAGTGTTAGGTTCAGAACTGTCCCTTAAGAGTCTGAGGATGTTCCGTTTTGTGAAAAATTCTATTTTTTTTTATGCTCAAATAAAAATTTCCATTTCTTTTCTTAGACCGATTTTTCTCGACACTTTTTTTGAGAACATATTTTGTATTATTTCTATACTTTTAAATGTATTGAGGTTTATCTTATGGCTTAGCATATGGTCTGTCCTGGAGAATTTCCCACGTGTATTTGAGAGGACTGAATTCTGCTGTTGTTGGTGGAGTGCTCTCTCTGTATCTATTAGGCCTAACTGGCTTATATATATTTCTATGTTAGCAGATATAAACCACTTCGAACTATTTATGTTAAAAATGCTCATATGTGTATTGACAACTAAATGCATTTACTTTAAACTTTAGTATAATGGAAGGTGAATTGTTTTAAAAATATACAAAGGGTAACAGAATCATATGAAAATATCATTCTTATTTCAAAATTTTTCTACATTGCATTTCAGAAATAAGACACAGATATTTTGATTATTTTGTTAAAATTAATTAAATAATTATATATGCATGTTAACATAGAGGCCATTTTTTAAATTCTATGTGCGGTACTAAATTCTGACTTTTAAAATATTTAATTAATTATTCTACAAATATTCTTCAAGTTCTTAGTCTGTGCCATATACAATTTAGATACTTGGGATTCAGCAATGGATAAGACAGACAAAGCATCAGCTTTTAGGAAGCTTAACTTTTATTAGAGAAGATAGTCCAGAGCAAATAATGCATGAACATGGAAATATCAAACAGTAGGTAGAATAAAAATAATAAACAAGAAGTGTCTGGAATATCTTTTAGTAAGATAGGTAAGAGAATATATCACTGAGAAGATAGAATTTGAACACAAGGTCTGAAGGAGCCATCAATGTGAAGACTTTGGGTAGAAACTTCCTGAGAGAAAGAAAAGCAAGAATAAAGCAGTTTAAAGGGAACTAAAATACCAATATAGCTAGAGTAGAAGAGATCAGAGGGAAAAGATGGAGGAAATGAAACAGATACTTGGGCAGGATTTGTGCTAGGAACTCTCAAGCTATGTATAAGAATTTTCTTGAAGATTTTCTATATTTTATTTAATATATGAATATTGTGATGGACCAAATGTTTATATGTTGGAGCCTTAACCACCACTGTAGATATGGTATTTGGAAGTGGAGCCTTTGGAAGGGAATTAGGTTTAGATGAAGTCTTGAGAGTAGGAGATCCATGATGGGATTAGTATTCGTATTTAAAGAGATGAGAAACCAGAAATTTCTCTTTCTCAGCCTTGTGGAGGACACAGAGAGAAGGCACCTATCAGCAAGTCAAAAGAGAGATTTCATTAAGAACCAAATCTGCTGGAAATTTTATCCTAGGCTTCCTAATCTCCCAAATTATGAAAAATTTGTTTATCAGTCACTAAGTTGTGTCTGACTGTAATGCCATGAACAGCGGCACTCCAGGCTTCCCTGTCTCCCTGAGTTTGCTCAAACTCATGTCCATTGAGTCAGTGATGCCAAAACCATCTCATCCTGTCTTCTGCTTCTCCTCTTGCCCACAATCTATCCCAGTATAAGGATCTTTACCAATGAGTCGGCTCTTTGCATCAGGTGGCTCAAGTGTTGGAGCTTTGGCACCAATCCTTCCAATGATATTCAGGGTTGATTTCCTTTAGAATTGACTGGTTTGGTCTCCTTGCTGTTCAAGGGACTCTGAAAAGTCTTCGCCAGCATCACAGTTTGAAAGCACCTATTATTTGGTGCTCAGTCTTCTTTATGGTCCAACTCTCACATCCATACATAGCTACTGGAAAAACCGTAGCTTGATTATACAGACCTTTGTTAGCAAAGTGATGTCTCTGCTTTATAATACACTGTCTATGTTTGTCATAGCTTTTCTTTCAAGGAACAAGCATCTTTTAATTTCATGGCTACAGTCACCATCCACATTGATTTTGGAGCCCAAGAAAATGAAATCTGTCACTGTTTCCAATTTTTCCCAATCTATTTGCCTTGAAATGTTAGGACCAGATGCCTTGATCTTAGTTTTTTCTTTTAATGTTGAGTTTTAAGCCAGCTTTTTAACTCTCCTCTTCAAGAGACAATTTAGTTCTGCTTTACTTTTTGCCATTAAAGTGGTATCATCTGCATATTTGAGGTTATTAATAGATTATTGATATTTTCCCCAGCAATCTTGATTCCATCTTGTAAATCATCCAGCCCAGCATTTTATATGATGTACCCTGCATATTAGTTAGATAAGCAGGGTGACAATATACAGCCTTGATGATATACTCCTTTCCAATTTTTGAGCCCATCCATTGTTCCATGTCCAGTTCTAACTGTTGCCTCTTGATCTGTATGCAAGTTTCTCATGAGGCAGGTAAGGTGATCTGGTATTCCCATCTCTTTAAGCATGTTCCACAGTTTGTTTTAATCCACACAGTCAATGCCCTTAGCATAGTCAATGAAGCAGAAGTAGATGTTCTTTTGGAATTCCCTTGCTTTTTCTATGATCCAGCGTATGTTGACAATTTGATCTCTAGTTCCTCTGCTTTTACTAAATCCAGTTTGTACACCTTGAAGTTCTCACTTCATGTGCTGCTAAAGCCTAGTTTGGATTTTGAGCATAATCTTGCTACCATGTGAAATGAGTGCAATTCTGTGGTAATTTGAACATTCTTTGTCATTGCCTTTCTTTGGGGCTGGAATGAAAACTGACCTTTTCCAGTCCTGTGGCCACTGCTGAGTTTTCCAAGTTGCTGGTATATCGAATGTGGCACTTTAACAACATCATCTTATGAAAAGTAAATATCTTTTATTTAACCTATCTACCCTATGGTAGTTGTTACGGCAGTCTGAGAAAAGACAGGTATGCTTTAGAGAAATTCAGTGATTTTCCATGGTCAACAGCAAGTGAATAAAATATTTATAACTCTTTGACTCAATTTATTTTTTCCCTTAGCTAATGGCCAACATTGCCTACTTAAACACACTTAAAATGTTACCAATATATTTCTAAACCCTAAATGTTTAAATTAAAAAGAATGACAACAGAAGGTTTCTCTTAACATCAATTATATTCCAGGAATTATATATATATATATATATATATATATATATATATATATATATATATTAGAAATTTTAAATTGTGTTTTTAAGATTAACCTTATGCATAGATGAATCATTGAATATGAGGATTTAGGGAAAGGATTTCTGACCAGTTTTTTAATCCAGAGTTTTAGGCTAAATGCCTCCATTAAAGATTCATTATCATCAGTTAAGTAATGTACAAAGAAAATAAGTTCACAGTGAACCAGTCACGTGTTTATTGAACAAATTCACCAAGTGTTTTGTGACTATCAAAATAAGCAAAGGTGTCTCTCTTTCTACTATAATCAATATAAATGGAAGATATAAGAAATTGTATATGAAAAGATAATGTGAAAAAAATATAGAAAATGCATCAATGAATTGTTGAGGTAAATATTTTAGAGAAATTTAATAAGAAGAATACACTGGGGATTGGAAGATCAGTGAAAACTTTACAGACAAGTTGGAACATGAGCTAACTCTTAATGATTAGCTACAGTTGAGAAGAAATGCGGGCTTTTGAAAATAGAGTGATACCTGCAGATGAAAAAACGTATGACTGTTTGGTGCAGATTTATTTCTCTCAAGGGATAGGCAGAGGTGAGTTTAGAGAAGAAATATATAGAAAGAAGAAATGAGACAAAAGGTTAGCAAGATAAGAGGAAATACCTTTTATGGTTAAATGATCTGTTATGACAGATAGCATGCATGATGCTTTAAACATGTTAAATATGAAAAGACCTCATTAAAGTAACAGTTGACTAGAATTTAATACAATGTTGGAGTTGAGGATGGCAAATTATTTTTAAAAATTACTATGAATGAAAGATGACGGAGTATGATAATCACTAGGCATCTAGATATATATTTTAAGAACACAAAACAGAAAATGATTGCATTTGTCAAATCTTAGTGCTTTGGAAGTCTGTATTGCAATTTGGAACTGATTTATTATTTAGTCATTTAAGGGGCTTCCACTCAAGAGTTCTAACACTCACATACCTTTGTGTTTTGGCACGTGTCTGTATACTGTACATGTGTGCATGTGCATGTATGCAAGTGTTGTTGTTGGAAGGGAACAGGAATGGGATATTTTCCAAAACTGTGGTAAAGTGACATTTGAGGCACTTGGTTTTAGAAACCATTGAACTTTATAATATTGAAAACGACTTCAAAGTTTCCAGAACATTATTTTCAGGCATTATTGAGTTGCACAGAGGACAATTTAGTATCATTATGGATTTCTATACACATTAACTAATAAACCACACAATTTTCCTGAAAAGGAAGCAATTGCTGTGGTGATCTCTATTAATTCTAGTTAGTTATTATTGTATATATTGTTACAAATAGGCTTCTTGGGACATTTTAACATTTATTATAAAATTCTTAGGAGAACCAGTGATAATGATGCAATTACAGTATGTCAACTGCTTGGTTATTATATATCACTACAGTCACTTTTTAATTAAAAAACTTTGAATATTCTGGCATTCGTCTGCATAGTGTGAATGAACAGGAGAGCTAATTGTGATAAAATAATTCAGATTGGGTTTTATAAAGTACAATTTAAATCTGATCTCTATCTGTGTGCTTTTGGAAAAATATGTCTTAGAAAATTAAGGTGGGCTCTATACTTGCCAGATTAGTGAGAGAAAGAAATATCTCTGTACATACTCTATTTCTCTGGTTACAAATTAGTGTAAAAGGCAAGCAAAACATGAGAGCCTGATGTTTGCAAAATTCCATTAATTGGAAGTGCATATATTATCAACATTCTCCAAGAAAATCAGTGTGAGTCCTGAGTATGCAAGGATTGTGATGTAACCAGGAACTAAGATTACAGATCTACCCAGATTGCACCATATAGATGGTATTTCTCAGAGCTCCAATGTAGCTTGTGGAAAACTTTGGAAGCTGAGAGGTGATGTTTGGAGAAATGCTACATCTGGTATTTTTAATTAGAAGATTGTGGCATAAAATTAACCTATTTTCTCAAAAATTATATAAAATATTAAAGGGCAAAAGAAACAATGTGCAAACTATTTCTGGAGAAGCTAGGAGACCCCACATTACTTAAATCAACAAGTAGTAAGTGGAAGGGATGCTGGTAGCTATGGTAAGAAGCAGAGAGAAAATACCACAGTGGTCTCTTTGAAGGAGCCATCAGAGCAATTTACAGGAAGGGCATTGGAATAACCTGAGGTGCAAAGCCTAAATCCCATGTTTGCAAAATTGACGAAGGTTAACACCTTGCTGTAAGGATCATTTCTAGATGTTATTTAGTTTTGAGAAATAGAGGAGGTGGATATAAATATGGAATCATACAAATAAGCCATATTTGCAAGTCTATTTCCAGGGGGAACAGAAAGAAGAAAATATTTCCTGACTGAAAAACCCAGTTAACATAACTTTATTTACTAGGTTAGAGTTAAATACTAAACAAAATAGACATAAGGTCATTAGCCTGGAATCTAGTCTTGTTTTTTTCCACATGAAAACATCTTTAAAATAATTGTCTCAAGTTAAAAAAAAAAAACTTTAAAAATAAGTAATCAAAAAGGATATAATACATATTAAAAAATAAAACAGACAAACAAAAAGATTGTAGGTGATAAGCACTCCAGAAAAATACTTTCATGGAATAAATGAAAATTGTGAATTCTAAAAAAAAGAATAGATTGTGTCTCAAAAGGTAATATAGCCTTAAATATATATAAAATAAAGAAAAAAATTTACTCCTGAAAAGACAAAATTATAGTTACTGAGACATGACAAGTTGTTGGTAAAGATTTAAGAATAGCAGAGGGTATGGTTAAAATGACAGCATGAGAGAGTTTACCTGGGAAAGAAGTTATGAAACTGTTCCTAATTGTATTGCTGGTTACATGACTATATATGTTAAAAATCATAAAATTTTATGCTAAAAAGGTATATTTTAATTTGAAATTCTTAAAAATAACAAGAAAAAACAAATAAAAAGTCTCAGATATATGAATACATATATCATTTATTCAACTTTTCAAAAATTTCCTTTCTAATTTGTTAACATATTAACTTCATATTCAATTGCTTTAGCTGTTTTTAAGCAGGATATCTTTTTGATCCTGAGTTGGAAAATTGAATTACAATTAAATTTAAAGAATTTGAGACAAATTTATTCTGGGGCACTAAATTATTATGCATTTGAGTGATTTTTAGCTAAAAGTATTTATATATATTAGAAAAATATTAATTCATTTTTCATTCATTCATTAATTAATGAATTAAATCATTTATTCATTAAATAATTAATGACTTAAATAATTCATTCATTAATTAATTTTAATTAATTCATTAATTCATTTTAATTCATCTGAAATATTCAAACTATCACTTTGCCTCTGGAAGTCTAGCTTAAGCTTGTTCATGTGGAAAAGTAAATTTTGAAAATTATTGCCAGTAGCGCTAAAATCAATTCTGAAATGCCTGCCATTTAAAACCTTGAGTTAATAAAGCTTTAAATATTTATAGGATTATCCTTATCTATTTTTAAATATTCTAGAATCTTCTCAAACACTAATGCTTTTCACTTAACAATGATTACTTGGATATAATTCAACTAAAACCTTTATAACATTTACCAATCCTGCGTTTTTTTCTCATTGCTTTCTGACCATCACTAAAGACATAACTACATTTACCAAACATTTTGATGGTGCATTAAAATTGTTCTAAATCCTTCTGTTAATGTTTCATGGTATCAAGTGTCCTATTATTTATCTGAAAGAATATTCTATTTGCTTGTATTTTCATAGAAAACTTTTTAAAAGATCACTATTTGTATCCAGTGCAATTTTAAATATTGCATTTTCTAAGTCTAATATTTGAAATGTAAGTATTTAATACTAAACTTTTAGATATTTTAAATTAAATATTTAAAATTTTAAAATTTTAAATAACATTCAGTTTTAACGAATTCACATATAATTTAGAATTTTTCTCTGGGCCATATGATATAATCATGTTTTATTGTAGTTTCATAGCAACTTTATTATATAATATACTTGCTGCTGTGTCTATAGAAGGGAATTTATGAAATAGCCTTTATCTAGTCACAAGTTCTTTATAGTGTTATATTTTTACATTTTAGATTATTGCATAAATATTATTATATTATTGTAAGGAATCAGCTTACATAGATGTGGAGACTGAGGAGTCCGAAGTTCTGCCATCTGCAAGCTGGAGAAGGAGGAAAGCTGGTGATGTAATTCAGACCCAGTCCAAAGGACTGAGAACAAGAAGAGCTGATGATATAGTTTCCGGTCTGGGTGTAAATGCCAGTGCAACAGTAGTGACAGAGTAGGAGAATTTTCATGTCTCAGCTCAAATAATTAGACAGTTCAGTTCAGTTCAGTCACTCAGTCCTGTCCAACTCTTTGTGACCCCCATGGACTGCAGCTCACCAGGCCTCCCTGTCCATCACCAGCTCCCAAAGGTTACTCAAACTCATGTCCATTGAGTCTGTGATGCCATCCAACAATCTCATCCTCTGTCATCCACTTCTCCTTCTGCCTTCAATCTTTCCCAGCATCAGGGTCTTTTCCAATGAGTCAGTTCTTCACATCAGGTGGCCAAAGTATTGGAGTTTGTGCTTCAGCATCAGTCCTTCCAATGAATATTCAGGACTGATTTCCTTTAGGATTGACTGGTTATATCTCCTTGCAGTCCAAGGGACTCTCAAGAGTCTTCTCTAATACCACAGTTCAAAAGCATCAGTTCTTCGGTGCTCAACTTTCTTTGTAGTCCAACATCCCATCCAAACATGACTCTTTAAAAAACCATAGCTTTGACTAGATGGACCTTTGTTGGCAGAGTGATGTCTCTGCTTTTTAATATGTTGTCTAGGTTGGTCATAGCTTTTCTTCCAAGGAGTAAGCATCTTTTACTTTCATGGCTGCAATCACCATCTGCAGTGATTTTGGAGCACAAAAAAATAAAGTCTCTCATGGTTTCCACTGTTTCCCCTTCTATTTCCATGAAGTGATGGGACTACCATGCCCATGATCTTAGTTTTCTGAATATTGAGTTTTAAACCAACTTTTTCACTTTCCTCTGTCACTTTCATCAAGAGGCTCTTTAGTTCTTCTTCACTTTCTGCCATGATGGTGGTGCACATCTGAGGTTATTGATATTTCTCCTGGCACTCTTGATTCCAATTTGTGCTTCATCCAGTCCAGCATTTCTCATGATGTACTCTGCATATAAGTTAAATAAGCAGTGAGACAATATACAGCCTTGACCTACTCCTTTCCCAATTTGAATTACTTAGAAACAAAGAATAAAATTTCAGGTAATATTTATAATTGGAAGAGAAGCTATTGCTGATGTGTTACTAATTCATTTTGATATTAAAGACACTTATGATTCTGTCATGTGCATAGAATTCTTTCAGCAACTTGTTTTTATCTTCCCAATTTTGGTAAACTCAAGTGGTAAACTCTTTTACACTTAGTATCTCTTTAAAAGTACATTATGGAGTTCTAGTTGTCTGGAAGTAGCAATATTAAAAGATAATCTTTGAATTTACATTCACTCTGTGTGATAATGTGATCATGATAAAAAAATTTTGTAATTTTATTCTATTATATACCAAAATAACTTTTTATTTGGGCACTATAAGTTAATTTTAATGGAGGAGAAAGCTGACTTGTTAAATGAAATGGATAAGGTATGGGGCTCAGTGTATTATTTTGAAATACAGTTATATTTAGGTCTTTAGTATTTTGAGACTGATTTTCAAATTAGGGAGATTAAAAATCTATTGAAAATTGTTTTTTATTATATTTTTCCATTCTTTACAAAAGTTATTCACATACGCAGCAATGTTTCTTTTAATAGGTTAAAAATATTGTGTTGAAATAAATTTGACACTGTAGTATAAGAACATTTTCAAATGAAGTTCTCCAGAGAGTTTATGATAGAGGATAAAGTGTATGTCCTGAGAAGTTACCATATTTCACTATAGGGCAACTGCATTTCAAGAGACTGAAATAGTGTACTCTCTTCTTCCATTAATTTATTGTCCTTTATTTATGAGGGAGATTTTTTATCATGGTGTGCAAAATTATTAAATAATTACGATAAAGTGAAAGACAGTTGCAAGAGCCTGTTCGTCTGAGAAGAATTAATTTCTTTGAATTAATGTTTGTCATGTGTAATTTTCAAATCATTTTTTTCACAGTTGTTACATTTGTGGAACTGAATGAAGAACAGTTTTGCAAACTTTTAGAGAACTGGACTTTATCATAGATAATTTATGAACTTTATGTTCAAATTTGGGATAAATTAAAAATGGTTTGTGAATTTAACTCCATTTTATAATTTTACTCCAAATATATAGTTTCATGAATACTGCATCATAGCCAGCTATCATTTCCTTGGATATCAGTCTAGAACAAATGCTATGCTATGCAGAGAGTGAAAACACATGAAGACACACAGGTTCATGCAGTTTTATAGCTCCTTAAAGCCCCCAGTTATGGATAGACAATTGACTTCTTGCCTGAAAGCATACCTGTATTGCTCTTTAATACATGCAAAAGCTGATCGATACTGAACTTGAGATAGAAATAGAGCATGAAGTAATACATTTTGCATTATTATGCAAGGTCTACTGTGAGGTAGGGACATGGCAAATATTACACAACATTCACCAAACCCTCTTCTTTCCTGTCTTTATTCCTTTTTAAATCTAGTCTAGATTTTCTAATTGATTACTACAAAGGAGCTCCTTCTCAACTCTGTTGCACCTACTTGACAGAAATCTAAACTAATGAAACCAGCTGCCCAGAAGTTACAGAAAAATCACACAACCAGGAAGGTGAATGATTATGACTTCATACTAATAATGCAAATGGGTCCTTAATACAGCTCTTAGATCCCATTATTTTTCTATAGTAAATGAACTCTGCTTCCCATCACAAGACTTTTTCATAACTTGTCTTCACTCTCTAAAACTCCCACCTCTTGTCCTATGTCACTTTTCAGTTGATGCCCTCACATCATACTGCATTGAACAAACAAAAGACATTATACAAGTGCTTAACTCTTCATAGTCAAATATGTTAATATAAAACAATAAAAATCAGTGCTATCATCATTTCTTGTCCTCCTTTTACAATGGGAAGAAAACCATTGTAAAATGGAGAAAAAAGGATTTCCACAATTTTGCCTTTGGGTTCACTCAATCGTATATGACTCTTTGTGACCCAATGGACTGTAGTCTGCTAGGCTCCTCTGTCCATGGGATTTTCCAGGCAAGAATACTAGAGTGGGTTGCCATTTCTTCCTCCAGGGGGTCTTCCAGATCCAGTGATAGAACCCAAGTCTCCCGCATTGCAGGCAATCTCTTTACCATCTGAGCCAGCAGGGAAGCCCTTGGGTTCTGGAGCACACTCAGACATCTCATTAATTTAGTTTCTTTTTAAACAATCTCCCTGAACCCTCTTGGGTCACCATGCTTTTGCTCTGTCATTCTCATCAGTGTATAAATGAATTCTGCTTGCTATTGATATGCACATCACTATCCCTGGAACTAGGGTTTAATTTAATGTGAAGTGAATGAATGGATGGATGCATAGGTGGATGAATGTATGTATGGACTGACCCAGAATGTGAAAGGATTCTTTAGGAATTTTCCAGTTTATAATAAAACTTCTTTGACAAAAAGATCTAAAGGTTTAGATATATTTGTTAAATGATATCTACATATAACTTCATATAAAGTATGTTACATAGCTGATTAGATATTATTTAGTTGCATTAGGCAAAGAGAATAATTGGCGAAATTTTGTGTTGAAATATCTGAGTAAGATATCACACAATATATTTACCTTGTGGAAAAACACAAGATTTTTCAAGAAAAGTGCACATCATGAGGGAAGTAAAAAATGTTTTTTCCTTCAATTTATATACTTGTTATAAAAGCCATTAGGCATTTTCCTATAGGCAGCATTATTTTAATGTAAGAGCTCTAACAGTTGGTCTATAGTTATTGTACAGCTTTCCACACCTCTTGAGAACAAATACTAGTAGGCAAAATTATTAGCCTTGTTTCTCATCAATGATACTTTATGAAAAAATGCCAATTTTCTGTAATTATAGCATGAGCATAAACATATTAAACTATAAAAAGCATATATTTGACTTTAATACAGTTGTTTTTTTGAAGATAGAAAATACATTGAAAGTAAAGAAAAACAAAGTCAATTAAATTTGAAGACCTACTAAGGATTATAGTTCATTATATCTTATCCAGGTTTCTTGAGTTTCTTGAAATATAAGCTCGAGAAAGTAATATAAAAACTTTGAGATCATTTTTATTGCTATATTAATTGTTAGATTGGATGGTGATGTCTTTCAAGTGATTTCATTTGGATGAAGTGGCTACTGGTTGATGCCTTTATCTCATAGGCACACTGCTAGTATGTTCTTAAATTGCCTAATCTTAAGAGAGTTCCAGAAAACATCTATTTCTGCTTTATTGACTATGCCAAAGCCTTTGACTGTGTGGATCACAATAAACTGTGGAAAATTCTGAAACACATGGGAATACCAGACCACCTGACCTGCCTCTTGAGAAATCTGTATGCAGGTCAGGAAGCAGCAGTTAGAACTGGACATGGAACAACAGACTGGTTCCAAATAGGAAAACGAATACGTCAAGGCTGTATATTGTCACCCTGCTTATTTAACTTCTATGCAGAGTATATCATGAGAAACGCTGGACTGGAAGAAACACACGCTGGAATCAAGATTGCCAGGAGAAATATCAATAACCTCAGATATGCAGATGACACCAGCCTTATGGCAGAAAGTGAAGAGGAACTCAAAAGCCTCTGGATGAAAGTGAAAGTGGAGAGTGAAAAAGTTGGCTTAAAGCTCAACATTCAGAAAACGAAGATCATGGCATCTGGTCCCATCACTTCATGGCAAATAGATGGGGAAACAGTGGAAACAGTGTCAGACTTTATTTTTTTAGGCTCCCAAATCACTGGAGATGGTGATTGCAGCCATGAAATTAAAAGATGCTTACTCCTTGGAAGAAAAGTTATGACCAACCTAGATAATATATTGAAAAGCAGAGACATTACCGACTAAGGTCCGTCTAGTCACGGCTATGGTTTTCCCTGTGGTCATGTATGGATGTGAGAGTTGGACTGTGAAGAAGGCTGAGAGCCGAAGAACTGATGCTTTTGAACTGTGGTGTTGGAGAAGACTCTTGAGAGTCCCTTGGACTGCAAGGAGATCCAACCAGTCCATTCTGAAGGAGATCAGCCCTGGGATTTCTTTGGAAGGAATGATGCTAAAGCTGAAACTCCAGTACTTTGGCCACCTCATGTGAAGAGTTGACTCATTGGAAAAGACTCTGATGCTGGGAGGGATTGTGGGCAGGAGGAGAAGGGGACGACAGAGGATGAGATGGCTGGATGGCATCACTGACTCAATGGACGTGAGTCTGAGTGAACTCCGGGAGATGGTGATAGACAGGGAGGCCTAGCGCACTGCGATTCATGGGGTCGCAAAGATTCGGACACGACTGAGAAACTGAACTGAACTGAACTTAATGGTAAAATGTTCTGTGAAGCAAGGCTTGAGAACTCTTCATTTCACTCTCACTTCTTTCTTTTTTAAGGTTTGTATTTTATAAGGAGAGCCAGTTAATTAATGTGGATGATGATGCTGAGAATGACCTTCTCGTTAATACAATTATGCTTGTGATTTCACACATTGCCAGTTTAAGTAAGGAAATAACAGGAATTTTTTTTGTTTTGAATCTTTCTTCTCCCCATATTATTTGAGAATTCATTTAAATGACCTTTCCTATCCTCTGGCTAAAGAAAAGCAATAGCAAAATTGATAGTAAACACAACTGAAATAAAAATCACTTTTTTTTTTTTTTTTGCGATGCAAGTTCTACTTCTGCAGAGATGATTTACTTCACCTTGTATTGATTTTTTTTTTTTTCAAAATAAAATTGGCAATGCCCTTTGAGTAAGGGCGCCATGCCATAGAGACAGATGGGCAGGAAAGTAGGTAGCTTAGAGACCACACTTCTTTGTCAGATTTGTTCATACCATTCATGCCAGAATGGTAAATGTTATTCTCTCAAAGTTCCTCTGTTTTGGGGAAGACTAGTTCTCTTTTAGAGATGAAGCTCATTTGGGAAAAAAAAAAAAAATCTCTGGTTCATGATCAGATTCAAGAAAAAAACTAAGTGGATCACTTTTTCTGTGAATAATATTCTAATGAATCTTAGTGACTACAGAGAACTTTACTAAATCTAAAAAAAAAAATTAAATAGGAAAAAACATAGTTTCTGTAAATTAAGAAGGCTATATGAGTTAGAAACATATCAATTTCTCCTTCCCTTGTACACACATAGTATGCCATGAGGCTTAATTCTCTGGAATTCTTTCTTCATTAAAACTGGAATACTTTAACTAAGGATCTTGGTTCATCTTTTTGCATGTTTCTACCCAGTTTTCCCACTACCATCAGTTGAGGTGGCTATTTTTTCCCATTGCATATTTTTGCCTTTTTTTCTTGTGGTTATATTGATTGTATATGCATGGGTTTATTTCTGGGCTTTCTGTTCTATTTCATTGATTTGCTTGTCTGTTTTATATCAATACCATGCTGTTTTGATTACTATAGCTTTATAATATAGTTTGAAATAAGGAAGTATGGTGCCTCCATCTTTGCTCTTCTTTCTCTGTATTACTTTGGATATTTACGATCTTTTGTGCTTTCAAAGATATATTTTTTTAATTTCTATAAAAAATTTCATTGAAATATTGGTATAAATTTCACTTAATCTGTAGAAATGCTTTGGAGAGTATGAATATTATTTTATATTTTTCAGATATTAATTCTTGTAACCCATGAATAAAGAATACCTCTATATGAGTCCTCTTCAGTTTCTTTATCAATGTCTGACAGTTTTTCAGTACAGATATTATACCTCCTTGATAAAAATTTTCTCTAAATATTTTACCTTTTGATGCTTTTATAAATATGATGGTTCTCTTAATTTTTCTCTCAGGTATCTTGTTCATGTACAGAAACACAATTGAATTTTATACTGAATTTTGGCTCCTGCAAATTTTTAAATTCATTTATTTGTTCTAACTCTTTTGGTGGCGTCTTTAGGGTTTTCTGCACATAGTATGATGTTATTTTCAAATAGAGACAATTTTACTTTTTCCTATATGATTTAGATGCCTTTATTTCTATTTCTTTACTAATTGCTTGTTAGAACTTCCAGCATTATGTTTATGAAAGTGATGAAAGTGGGCATTCTTGTATGTTCCTGACCTCAGAGGAAAGCTTTCAGCATTTTTCTGTAGAGTATGATATTAACTGTGGGTTTTTCATATATGATCTTTATTATTTTGAGATGACTTTTTTTATACCCAGTTTATTGAAAGTTTTTATCATGAAAGGCTATTGAATTTTGTCATATATATTTTTCTGTCTATTGAGATATTCATATGGTATTTATCCTTCATTTTGGTTTATTCATTTACAGATACTGAGCCATCTGTGCATTGCATCTCAGTTTAAAGAAATCCCACTTGATCATGACCTTATTAATGTATTTTAAAATTTGGTTCCTACTGTTTTGTTGAGGATGTTTCAAGCTATGTTCATCAAGGATATTGGCCTATATATATATATATATTTTTTTTTTTCTTGTAGTGTCCTTGTTTGACTTTGAAAGTGTATGTGTTATTCACCCTGTTGTGTCCTACTCTTTGCAATTTCATGGACTATAGCCCACCAGGCTCCTCTGTTCATGGGATTTCCCAGGCAAGCTTACTGGAGTGGGTTGGTATTTCCTTCTCCAGGGGATCTTCCCAACCCAGGGATCAAACTTGAGTCTCCTGAATTGCAGGCAGATTCTTTACCATCTGAGACACCAGAGAAGCCCCTGTCTGACTTTGGCATGCAGTTGATGCTGCCCTTATAAAGTGAGTTTGGATGTGTTTCCTCCTATTTTTGGAAGAATTTGAGAAGAATTGGTATTAGTTCTTTAAATGTTTGGTAGAATTTACTAGTGAAGCCAGTTAGTCTTGAACTTTTCTTGGTTGTGAGGTTTTTGATTACTGATTCATCTTGATTCCAGTCATAGTTGTTATTTCTTCCTGGTAATAATTTGTATGTTTCTAAGAATATATCCATTTCTTATAGATTGCTTTTTTTCTTGAAGTATAAGTTTTCATTTTAGTCTTTTATGGTCCTAAGTATTTTTATGTTATTCTCTGTAATATCTTCTTTTAATTTATAATTTTATTTACGTCTATCCTTTCTTTTTGTTCTATTGTGTCTCACTAAATGTTTGTGTATTTTGTTTATCTTTTCAAAAACAAAGCCCTTAGTTTCATTGATTTTTTAATATTGTCTTTGGTCTATACTTTATTTATTTATGCTCAGGTATGCATTATTTCTTTTTCTTCTAACTTTGGGTTAAGTTTTTCTTTTTTGTATCTAGTTTCTTAAGATGTAAAGTTAGGATGTTGGAGGTCTTCCTTTTTCATTAATGTGGGTGTTAAAATGAGCTTCCCTTTTAGAACTGCTTGTGCTGCATCCCCAAGATTTTGATAAGCTGTGTTTCTGTTTCCATTTGCCTCAATATATTTTTTTTTTTTATTTCACTTTGATTTTTCTTTGACTCATTGATTGTTCAGGAGCATGTTGTTTAATCATGTCATATTTGTGACTTTTCTATTTTTCTTCTTATAGTTGTTTTCTAGTTACCTATCATCATAGCCTAAAAAGATGATTGATATGATTTCCTTCTTCTTAAGTTTGTTATGACTTGCTTTGTGGACTAACATATAATTTATCTTGGGAAGTGTTTCATGTGCATTTGAGAAGAAGGTTTATTCTGCTACTGTTGGATAAAATGCGCTGAATATATTTAATATTTATGCTCTGAATATGATTTAATATGAGCTTAAGTCTGATGTTTCCTTATTGATATTCTATCTGGATGATCTATCTGTTATTGAACATGCCTATTGAAGTCCCCTTTTGTTATTTTACTGTGGCCTATTTCCTCCTTCAGATATGTTGGTTTTACTTTATATATTTAAATGTTCCTCTTTGGGGTATATAAATGGTCATAATTGTTTTATGCTTTTGATTAATTGATACCTATATCATTATATATTGGCTTTCTTTGTTTAAAAATTTGCTAGATATTCTGTGACTCCTCAGGGAGAAGCTCAGAGTGGGGATTCCCTCCTGATTGTACGGTGCTGTATTGAGGTTGGGGCTTATGATATGAGTTTCATTTTTTTGCACCCATTTTTATTTGGATATCCTGTCATTTATCTGATGTGTAAGAATTGCTCAGTTAGTTTATTCTCTTTCAGAGAGAATTGTTCTGTGTGTAGCTGTAAATTTGGTGCAGCCATGAAAGGAAGAGAGCTCAGGAACCTCCTATGTTTCCATTTTAGTTAACTCTAAATTGATATAAATTTAGAACCAAATGAAAACCTTTCACAGAAGTTCTTTTGAAAAGCAATATACCTTATGTCTGTTGTATTGATTAACTGAATATATGCCTCTAAAATATTAACAGCCATGGGCATTACTTAAAGCAAAAAAAATCATTATTTGTTTTCTTCAGCAGAGATCATTTGTATTTATTTGTAGAGGGCAAAAAATAAATCAGATAAGCTGGAAATTTTATCAGAATGGTATGTGAATTATCCCTGTTTTTCCAAATATCACAAAACCTTATTCTAGGACATAGATGCTAAATCATTATTCACTACAAAAGCAATAAGTGCAGATGCTTTTATGGATTAATAGAGTATGGTTCTATTACTGGTGGTTTCTGTGTGGAAACTACACAGCTCTTGATATTGTCATGACAAGGGTACTGTGTTGTGATAAAGAGATATGGAGCTTCTAGGGGTGGTGCTGCTTGGATGGCCTCTCTACCTTATCTCTATGCAGATCTTTGCTCTCTTTTCTATATCTTCCACTATTTGCCATAATATTACCCTTATTGCATGTACTGGAGATATTAGGAAATGAATATTTTCTCTTTTTCTCTTGTATCTTTCACATTACAGATTATGTTTTGTTCTTTCAGATTGCCATACATAATAACACCAGTAAATATCTCTCTCTTTTATACATATTTAGGGACCAGCTGTTGCTCCTCTAGTTTAGTGATTCTTCCTAGTTGGTCTGAGGAATATTTGGGGGATTTTGAATTCATTATTTCAGAAATCAATGCAAAAAAAGTAAAGAGGTAAATAACTTGAGCCAAGGAACCAGTAAGTTATACTTGGCCAGGTTGCATAGTTTTATTTTGCTTTCCTTATACCTTTATTTGAATCTATTTTGATTCTTACCCATTAGGAAATTTGGACTTACTGATAAACTTTATGTGCTCAGGTTTTTCATCTGTGAAATGAAGTAGGACCAACATAGTATCTTGTGCAAATTAAATATGTAATATTTACTAGCTCTAGTTGTTTGTGCATATTTCAGTGTAGCCTATACTCCTCAAAGAGATGGAGCAGTATTTGTTCTTTGCTGAATCTTCATCATTGTAGACACATGTGTCACAGGCCTTCATTTTATGTACATCTATTAGCATTCTTAGGTAAATGCTTGCTGAATGAACATAAAGACATTCTACTCATGGTATTTGGTTTTTACAGAAATCTAAGGATCAAGACATTGATGATATTTTTTATTTTCTATATAAAAAAAGTGGTCTCTGTTTCTTTGACATTGATACTGTGGTTTTCTCTAATCAAAGTCACTTATGTGATTTGAACCTAAATTTTATATTTATTAATCCAAAGGAATGGATTTTCTACCCATGTGATAGTATTTTAAGAATGGTATTTCAGACAATCTACAGAAGATCATTGATCACATTTTACGTATACCATACAGAATTATGGGAAACATTTTAACTATACAAAGCTATCAGAGGATTGAGAAGGGAAGAATAAGTCTAGTGTTGCAAATGCTAGCCTTGGGATTACAAAATTTCATCTATACAATTAACTGCATGTCATTAAGGAAATATGTTAGTGCTTTGAACTTTATATCCTTATATCTGCAGTGAGAACAACCACCACTCTCTATAGCAGAATTAAAACTAAAGCAGTACTGAGATAATAAGGTGATACCACTTTGAAAACTGTTAAGTTCTATATAGGCATATAGTTTTAGATAGGCCTAAAACAGTCTTATTACAAGAAATGGAAAAATAGTAGGAGATGGACTACTCAGAGCAGAGAAATTTGGGAAAAGAAAAATTAGGTCCAATGCTCCATACTCTTCCATGAGGTCACAGAATTAGAGAGCCAGGAGGAAAGGTGCTTATCTACAATGCTAGAAGGAGGGCACAGATATCTGGAAAAGATCCCAGAGTGCAGCTTGCTCAGCTGTGTTAAGTGGGAAGCCTGAATTGGCTACTTAATTTTTTTCCATATGGGTGAGATATTTAGTGTATTGAGAGCACTGTATTGAAAAAATTTGAAGCATACTTAGGATGACACTTTAGGAAGTTAAGAAACAGTCTAGACTATGTTTTGATGGGATACAGTGTAATGGGATACAGTGTAAAAAATATGTTCTCAATGTTATTTAGAAGCTGAGGAAATTGAAGTGAATGCCGCCTTTGTTTTCTTGGCAGCAAATTTTATAGCAGAAGCAGCGGCTGCTTCAGTCTGTGGGGATTCCTCTAGGTCACTGGGATTGTAGCTGGTATCAAAGCTCTTCCAACCCTGTGGGCTAGTCATTTAATTTTAACCTCATCTCTGGAGTCTAGCCTTTGATCAAGCAACCATGGCTTGACAGTCATCATTTGACATTGTTGCCCAGGTTGGGATCTTTCCTATGTTATTTACTTTCTATGTCATGGGCTTGGCTTGCTGGCATAATCATTACTTGACATACCGTCTGGATTTGATGTTCTTGTCTCAAATGAGGATGTCTATGAATTTGGCTCACAACATTTTCAGTTTCAAGATTAAGAGTCTATAAAAGAGGAGGAGACAAGTAATTCTCATCAGTTCAGTTCAGTTCAGTCGCTCAATTGTGTCCGACTCTTTGTGACCCCATGAACCGCAGCACATCAACCCTCCCTGTCCATCACCAACTCTCGCAGTCCACCCAAACCCATGTCCATTGAGTCGGTGATGCCATCCAAACATCTCATCCTCTTTCGTCCCCTTCTTCTGCTCTCAATCTTTCCCAGCATCAGAATCTTTTCCAATGAGTCAGCTCTTCACATCAGGTGGCCAAAGTATTGGAGTTTCAGCTTCAACATCAGTCCTTCCAGTGAACACGCAGGACTGATCTCCTTTAGGATGGACTGGTTGGATCTCCTTGCAGTCCAAGTCTCAAGAGTCTTATCCAACATCACAGTTCAAAAGCATCACTGGGTAGCAAATGAACACTTTTAGATAAAGCTAACAGTTCCTTTGGCACTACTTAAAGGTACTGAGAAAAGCTGGCCAGATAATAGTGCTAGTCACTGCAAATGAATAGTTAAAAATTTGCTGGTTTATGAAGTGATCTGTATTTCATTTAGTTCTTAAAGTTGCTAGTTTGGACTTGTGGCTAATCCTTACTTATAAACTTATGAAATTTCTTTTATTATTTCCTCCCCTTTCCCTTCCTGCTTTCCTTCCTTTCTTTCTTGTATGTGTATATGTGTGTGTGTAAGAAAAGTAGGCAGTGTTAACTGATGTCTGTGGAGATTTGCTTATATCTAAAAATGCATGAAGAAAAAACCTATGTATTAGAAAAATTCACTTTTAAAAGTTTTACTGAGATAAAAAGACTTCACATGAGATTTCCCTCATCACATTTTTTAGTGTATGATATACTATTGTAACCTATAGGTAAAATGTTGTACAGCAAATATCTAAGATTAATCATCTTGTATAACTAAAAATTTATACTGATTGATAGGCAACTCCCACTGTTCCCTTATCCCCAACCCTTGCCATCTAAAATTACATTCTTTGCTACTATGAGTTTAACTTTTAGATACCTGATATAAGTAGAATCATCCAGTATTTGTCCTTCTGTAACTGGCTTATTTCACTTGGCCTGATGTCTTCAAGTTTCATCCCTGTTATTCCATATTTCTGGATTTCCTTCTTTTTTAAGGTGAATAATATTCCATTATATGCATATATAGGTTTGTTATTCATTTATTTGTTGATAGACATTTAAATTGTTTCCATATCTTTGTTATGGAATGTAAGTTCCTGTGCCTGATACATAATAAGGCCAAATAATACCAAAACTTTGGAGTTTGAGGAAAAGAAGGGTTTATTTCAGGGCCTTCAAGAAGACAGGTGTCTGTGCCCCAAAAGCCTTGAACTCCTCAAATGGTTTCAGCTAGACATTTTTAAAGGAGGGTTGAGGGATGGGCATGGTTAGTTGCTGCAAACTTCTTGGTGTCAAATCCTTTGTTCATCATCTGTTCATGTAGGTCAAGTAATCCTCCAAGAAAACAAATGTTATTCTCTGTTCTGCAATTTTTTTTTTCTCTGTATGAACAGACTCTTAAAGGTCAGAGCCTTAAGAATAGGCTATCCTGTTTATTTCAAGCAAAAAGCATCATTCTTCTACAAAAGGTGCAGAGCCAGCAGGACTAAGCACATGAAACAAAGCACTGAATGTTAAAAGGAACAGATCTAATATGGAGTCAGATTTTGTCCTCCTTACTACATCTTAGTGTTTATTTCAGACTATAGGTAACAGTCTTTTACAAAAAGTGCAGAGTCAGCATGACTAAGCATAGGCAACAAACACAAAGGTTTAAGTGAAAAAAAAAAAAAAAGAAAGATATAATATGAAGTCAGATTTGTTCTCCCTATTACATCTTGGTTATTGTGTGCCATGGTGAACAAAGGAGTCTATTTAATCTTTCTTCAAGATCCTGATTTCAATTTGTTTGGACAAATACTAAATAGTTGAATTGGTGGATTCAGTTCATTTCAGCCGCTCAGTTGTGTTCGACTCTTTGTGACCCCATGAATCACAGCACGCCAGGCCTCCCTGTCCATCATCAACTTCTGGAGTTCACTTAGATTCATGTCCATCGAGTCAGTGATGCCATCCAGCCATCTCATCCTCTGTCATTCCCTTCGCCTCCTGCTCCCAATCCCTCCCAGCATCAGAGTCTTTTCCAATGAGTCAACTCTTAGCATAAGTTGTCCAAATTACTGGAGTTTCAGCAGATTACATGGTAGTTATTTTTTTTTTTTTGATTTATAATATTTTTTTATTTTTATTTTTATTTTTTTATATTGACGATTTATTTTTAATTTTTTTTAATTTAAAAGCAATATGGAACTTCAATGGGTTCTTTGCAGCCATTGCACTAGCATTCCTGTCAACAGTGTAGGAGCATTTCAATTTTTCCACAGCCTTGTTAACACTTATCTTCTGTTTTTTGTTAATAGCCACCCTAGTAGGGTGTTGCAGTATCTCATTGTGGTTTTGATTTCCTTTTTGGTGATGACTGGTGATACTGAACAATTTAATATATTTTGTCTTCTTTGAAGAAAGGTTGTTCAAGACTTAGGTCAACTTCTTAATTGGGTTATTAGGTTTTTTTTTTGCTATTGAGCTATAGAACGTTCTTAATATATTTTGAAAAACAACCTCATATATTTTGACATCAATGGTTTGCAAATCTTTTGTGTGCAGAAGCTTTTTTGATGTAGTCTCTCCTATTTTTGCTTTCATTGACTATGCTTTTCATTATCTATCTTGAAATCCTTGACAAGGCCAATGTAAAGAAACCTTCCTTCTATGTTTTCCTCTAGGGATTCTACAGTTTCTGGTCTTGAATTGAAATATTTCATCTATTTTGAGTTGATTTTTGTGTGTTGTATAAAATAAGTACTTAATTTAATTATTTTGCATTTGGATTTTGAATTCTCCCAGTATACATTTCTTGAAGAAAATTTAGACACCAAAATTTTATTTTTATTAAATTTTTCTGTGTTGACTTTTCATATTAGCAAGAACTGAGACAATGAAATTCCATGTTTTCTATCATATAAATCATATTTTCTTTTCATAGGCAAATAGCAGAGTTTAAAAATAAAAGCATCTTAAAAGGAAAGATATTTTCATGCTGAAGTAGATTTTGTTCCCTCAGATTAGACTTTAGAAATTAAAGCAAATGCATCATTGATATTATGTTGTTTTCTCCCAGACAAGAAAGCAATGAATAATTAACATTGTAAGTAGCTTAAAAGTTCTTTTTAAAACAAGAACAAATACATTTATAATATTCTGTAGAGCTTTGTTTTTGCAAAATCCAAAAAGATTATGATGATTAGGAAAATGACACTTCTCCATTAATAGTTCTAAAAATTTGTGAATCTTGCTTTTCTAAAGCTATCTCAAATATAGAAAAACTTTAAATTGTACACATCTGTAAATTTATGTATATTTAAATGAATTCTGTGCATACAATAAAGACAAATATATTTGTCACTGAAATATATATTTTTATATTATTAATGCATTAAATCATATATCATTTTTTGATATTCCAAAGTATACTAAACTACATTTAAAATATAAACTATACTTCAAGTAGATGAATGACAACATATATATTCATGTATGCATTCTGTTTTTTTCAAATACATATACACTCAGATATGTATCCCTTCATGGATCACAGCCTTGTCATACATAGCAAAGAAGCTTGCAAAACTTAATGAAGCTATGAAGCATGCCATGCAAAGTCACCCAAGACGGATGGTTCATAATGAAGAGTTCTGACAAAATGGGTCTACTGGAGGAGGAAATGGCAAACCACTACAGTATTCTTGCCTGGAGATCCCCATGAAGAATGAGAAAAGGCAAAAAGATATGACACTAAAGGATAAGGCCCTCAGGTCAGAAGGAGTCCAATATGCTACTGGGGAAAACAGATAGCAATTACAAATAGTTCCAGAAAGAATGAAGTAGCAAGGCCAAAGCAGAAATGACACTCAGTTTTGGATGTGACAGGTGGTGAAAGTAAAGTCTGATACTATGATGAACAATATTGCATAGGAACCTGGAATGTTAGGTCCATCAATTTAAATTGGACACAGTCAAGAAGGAAATGAAAAGAGTGAACATCAACATCTTAGGAATCTGAACTACAGACCTCTTCAAGAAAACTGGAGATATAAAGGCAACATTTCATGTAATGATGGGCACAAAAAAGGACAGAAATGGTAAGGGCATAATAGAAGCAGAAGAGATTAAGAAGAGGTGTCAAGAATATACAGAAGAACTATACAAAAAGATATTAATGACCCAGATAACCACAGTGGTGTGGTCAGTCATTCAGAGCTGAATATCCTGAGGGAAAAGTCAAGTGAGTCATAAGAAGCATTATTACAAACAAAGCTAGTGGAGGTGACCAAATTCCAGCCGAGCTATTTAAAATCCTAAAAAATGATGGTGTTAAAATGTTGCACTCAATATGTCAGCAAATTTGGAAAACTCAGCAGTGGCCATAGAACTGGAAAAGGTTAGTTTTCATTCCAGTCCCAAAGAAGGGCAATGCCAAAGAATGTTCAGACTACTGCACAATTGCTCTTGTTTCACATGCTATCTAGGTTATACTCAAAATCATTCAAGCTAGGTTTCTGGGAAACTTTTTAAAGAGATGGGAATACCAAACTACCTTATCTGCATGCTGAGAAACCTGTATGCAGGACAAGAAGCAACAGTTATTAGGTTGGTGCAAAGGTAATTATGGTTTTGCATTGGTGAATTTTGCTATTTGATCGTGGGGTATATTCTTAAATAAATGTGGTTATGTTTTACATCATTTTAATGAGCATGTCTTGCTTTCTGGTTTTTACTGGTAATTATTACTTGCTGTTTATTTTATATATATTTTAGACTGTGGAAGTGATGTTAACAAAAAGGAAATTTGAGTGGTTTTCTTATTTGAGTTCATAATGTGTGGTAAAGCAGTGGAGATAACTCACAACATCAACACATTTGGCCCAGTAATGCTAATGAATGTACAGTGCATTGGGGATTCAAGAAGGTTTGCAAAGGAGATGAGACCCTTGAAGATTAGGCCAGCCATTGGAAGTTTACAACAAGCAACTGAGAGGATCACTGAAGCCGATCCTCTTACAACTACTTAAGAACTTGCCCAAGAATTCAATGTTGACTATTCTATGGTCATTTGCCATTTGAACCAAGTTGGAAATGTGAAAAGGATCAAAAAGTGGGTGCCTCATGAGCTGACAGCAAATTTAAAAAACTGTCATTTTGAAATGTTGTCTTTTCTAATTCTATGAACAACAATGAACCATTTCTTGATTGGATTGTGACGTGGGACAAAATATGGATTTTATATGACTGCCAGCAATGACCAGCTCAGTGGTTACTCTGAGAAGCTCCAAAGCACTTCCCAAAGTCAAACGTGCCTGAATCCTGGTGAAATCATTGCATCTGAGAAGTATACTCAACAAATCAATGAGATGCACTGAAAACTGAAACACCTGAAGCCAATATTGGTCAACAGAAAGAGCCCAAATCTTCTCTGCAATGACACCCAGAAGCATGTCACACAACAAAGGCTTCAAATGTTGAATGAATTGGACTACAAAGTTTTGTTTCATCTGCCATATTCATTTGGCTTCTTGCCAACTGATGAACACTTCTTCAAGCATCTTGACAACTTTTTGCAGGAAAAATGCTTCCTGAAAACAGTTGGATTCATAACTAACAGCAGGATTCATAAAATGCTTTCCAAGAGTTCATCAAATCCTGAAGCACAGAGTTTTGTCCTACAGGAATAAACCAACTTATACTCAGTAAAACTGTCTTAATTTTAATGGTTCCTATTTTAATTAATAAAGGTGTGTTTGAGCCGAGTTATAATGATTTAAAATTCTGGGTCTGAAACTGTAATAATTTTTACACCAACCTAATAGAACTGGACATGGAACAATGGACTGGTTCAATTTTGGGAAAAGTATGTCAAGGTTATGTAGTGTCATCCTGCTTACTAAACTTACATGCAGAGTACATCATGTAAAATACTGAATAAATCCCAAGCTGGAATCAAGATTGCCAAGGGAAATAGCCACCTCCAGATATGCAGAAGAAACCACACTAATGGATGAAAGAGAAGAGGAACCAAAGAGCCTATTGATGAAGGTGAAAGAGAGTGAAAAAGCTGGCTTAAAACTCAACATTCAAAAAACTAAGATCATGGCATCTAGTTCTATCACTTCATGGCAAACAGATGGGGTAAAATGGAAACAGTGGCAGATTTATTTTCTTGGTCTCCAAAGTCACTGTGGACAGTGACTGCAGCCACGAAATTAAAGGACACATGCTCCTTGGAAGAAAAACTATGACAAATCTAGACAGTGCATTAAAAGCAGAGACATTTCTTTGCTGACAAGGGTTCTTATAGTCAAAGCTATGGTTTTTCCAACTACCATGTATGGATGTGAGAGTTTTGAGAGTTGGATCATAAAGAACCTTAGTGCTGAGGAATTGATGCTTTCACACTGTGGTGTTGGATAAGACTCTTCAGAGTCCCTTGGATAGCAAGGAGATCCAACCAGTCAATCCTAAAGTAAATCAACCCTGAAAACCCTGAATATTCATTGGAAGGAGTGATTCTGAAGCTGAAGCTCCAATACTTTGGCCACCTGATGCGAAGAGCTGACTCATTGGAAAAGACCCTAAAGCTGGGAAGGATTGAGGGCAGGAGGAAAAGAGGATGACAGAAGATGAGATAGTTGGATGGCATCACCATGGACATGAGTGGACAGGGAAGCCTGGCATGCTGCAATCCATGGAACTGTAAGAATCTGAGATGATTTAGCAACTGACCAACCACAAAAATACTTCAGCAGTATGTGAACAGAGAACTTCTAGATGTACAAGCTGTGTTTAGAAAAGGCAGAAGAACCAAATAGTAAATTGACAACATCCAATGGATCATGGAGAAAGCAAGAGATTTCCAGAAAAACATCTTCTTCTGCTTCATTTACTACACTAAAGACTTTGACTTTGTGGATCACAACAAATTCTGGAAGATTTTTAAAGATATGAGAATACCAGACCACCTTACCTGTCTCCTGAGAAAGCTGTATGGGGGTCAAGAAGCAGCAGTTAGAACAGGACATGGCACAACTGATTGTTTCCTAATTAGGAAAGGAGTACAGCAAAGCTGTATATTGTCACCCTGCTTCTTTAACTTATATGCAGAGTTCAGTTTGGAAAATGCTGGGCTGGATGAATCACAGGCTGGAATCTTGATTGCTGTGAGAAATATCAACAATCTCAGATATGCAGTTGATACCACTCTAAAGGCAGAAACTGAAGAGAAACTAAAGAGTTTCTTGATGAGGGTAAAAAGGAGAGGGAAAAAGCTGGCTTAAAACTCAACATAAGGTCATTGCATCTGGTCCCATCACTTCATGGAAAATAGCTGGGGAAGCAATGGAAACAGTAAAAGACTTTTCTCTTCTTAGGCTCTAAATTCACTACAGACAGTGACTACAGCCGTGAAATTAAAAGACAGTTACTCCTTGGAAGGAAAGCAATGATAAAACTAGACATTATTTATTATAATGATAACTATATTATAAATTAGGATATTAAAATGCAGATATCTCTTTGCTGATAAAGGTCCATCTAAGTCAAAGCTATGGTTTTTCCAGTAGTCATGTACCATGTATGGATGTGAGAGTTGGTCTGTAAAGAAGGCTAAGTGCCAAATAATTGATGCTTTTGAATTGTGGTACAGAAAACTCTTCAGAGTCCCTTGGACAGCAAGGAAATTGAACCAGTCAATCATAAAAGAAATCAACCATCAATATTCATTGGAAGGACTAATCCTGAAGCTCCAATACTTTGGCAACCTAGTGCAAAGAGTCCATTCATTGGAAAAGACTCTGATGCTGGAAAAAGATTGACAGCAAAGAGAGAAAGGGGCTTCAGAGAATTAGATGGCTAGATAGCATCACCAACTCAGTGGACTTGAATTTCAATAAACTTCATGAGATAGTGGAGGACAGAGGAGTCTGACATGCAGCAGTCCATGGAGTCACAAAGAGTCAAACATGACATAGTGACTGAACAGCCACAGAAATCTTTATGGATATGTATGTTTCTCTCTATCACTATATGGATATATGTTTGTTTTCATAAATTTGAGTATTTTTGAAATTTTGTGTCATTTGATTTCCATGGTAAATTTAGCCTACTTCACGGCTCTGCTTCTGAGTGATTTCTGTTAAATATGGGTATTTGGTCAGGATAATTTTTAAACACTATTAAGGGGAATGAAATCTATAATTGGTTTGTTTATAACTAGATAAAAATGTTTTTGTCAAAAGTATTAATTCAAGAAAGAAAAGAAAAAGAAAGTAACTGTACTATTTTTTTTCTTAAATGTTCTAAGTGAATGTTTAAGATAATTGAAACATTTTCATTATGAAGAGTGATCTGAATATTTACATTTATTAAACCTATATCTCAATAATACTATTTTTCCTTTTGATTAGACTTGTTTTTCTTCCAGTTTTATTATTATATAGTTGACATGCAGTGTCATATAGATTATTATTTTTTCTTTTTAATTTTTATTTTTATTTTATTTTACTTTACAATACTGTATTGGTTTTGCCATACATTGACATGAATCTGCCACGGGTGTACATGAGTTCCCAATCCTGAACCCCCCCTCCCACCTCCCACCCCATATCATCTCTCTGGATCATCCCATGCACCAGCCCCAAGCATCCTGTATCCTGTATCGAACATAGACTGGCGATTCGTTTCTTACATGATAGTATACATGGTTCAGTGCCATTCTCCCAAATCATCCCACCCTCTCCCTCTCCCTCAGAGTTCAAAAGTCTGTAGTATACAGCATAATTATTTGACTTACATATAGCAAGAAGTATTATAACAATAAGGTTCAATTCAGTTCAGTCACTCAGTCATGTCCGACTCTTTGCGACCCCATGAATTGCAGCACGCCAGGCCTCCCTGTCCATCACTAACTCCCAGAGTTCACTCATATTCATGTCCATCAAGTCCGTGATGCCATCCAGCCATCTCATCCTCTGTCGTCCCCTTCTCCTCCTGCCCACAATCCCTCCCAGCATCAGAGTCTTTTCCAATGAGTCAACTCTTCGCATGAGGTAGCCAAAGTACTGGAGTTTCAGCTTTAGCATCATTCCTTCCAAAGAACACCCAGGACTGAAATCCTTTAGAATGGACTGGTTGGATCTCCTTGCAGTCCAAGGGACTCTCAAGAGTCTTCTCCAACACCACAGTTCAAAATCATCAGTTCTTCAGTGCTCAGCCTTCTTCACAGTCCAACTCTCACATCCATACATGACCACAGGAAAAACCATAGCCTTGACTAGATGGACCTTAGTTGGCAAAGTAATGTCTCTGCTTTTGAATATGCTGTCTAGATTGGTCATAACTTTTCTTCCAAGGAATAAGCGTCTTTTAATTTCATGGCTGCAGTCACCATCTGCAGTGATTTTGGAGCCCAAAAAATAAAGTCTGACACTGTTTCTACTGTTTCCCAATCTATTTGCCATGAAGTGATGGGACCAGATGCCATGATCTTCGTTTTCTGAATGTTGAGCTTTAAGCCAACTTTTTCACTCTCCTCTTTCACTTTCATCAAGAAGCTTGTTAGCTCCTCTTCACTTTCTGCCATAAGGCTGGTGTCATCTGCATATCTGAGGTTATTGATATTTCTCCCGGAAATCTTGATTCCAGCTTGTGCTTCTTCCAGGCCAGCATTTCTCATGATGTATTCTGCATATAAGTTAAATAAGCAGCGTGACAGCCTTGACGTACTCCTTTTCCTATTTGGAACCAGTCTGTTGTTCCATGTCCAGTTCTAACTGTTGCTTCCTGACCTGCATATAGTTTTCTCAAGAGGCAGATCGGGTGGTCTGGCACAGTGTGTGTAGGGCCCACAAAATTTTTAGGGTCACAAACAAATGTTTTAACTTATTTTAATCAGAAAAATACATTATTCAATCCAAAAAATGTAATATTAATACATTATTTATACCAAAGCAGTCATATTATTTTATGTATATTTTAGTGTTTCTTATTTTTTTTTTTTTTGTAGAAATTACCCATGAATGTCTTAGTTACATCTTAGGCATAGCCCATGCAGTAGAGTACAATCAGAAATGTGAATAAATATGGTTTAGATTATATGGGGGTTACTGCCTGATAATTATGTTTCTCAGATACATGTACCCTAATGTTCACAGAAGCACTGTTGTGTTCACAGAAGCACAGTACTGTAGCCAGGATATGGACAGGATATATATATATATAGACTCAGGTGCCCATCAACAAATGGTTTGCTAAGAAATAATTTTATATACAATATCATATATATTATGTATATTATATGTATATAGTAGAAGATTACTCGGCCCCAAGAGAGAAATATTTTCATTTACAGCAACATGGATGGACCTAGAAAATATTGTGTTTAGAGAAGTAAGTTGGAAAAAGACAAATAATGTATGACATCACTTATATGTGGAATTAAAAAAAATAATACAAATGAATCTATATGCAAAAGAGAAACAGACTCATAGATATAGAAAACAAACCTATGGTTGCCAAAGGGAAGAGAGAGATGGGCTGGAACAAATTAGGAGTATAGAATTAACAAACTACTATACACAAAATAGAGAAACAAAAAGAATTTACTATATAGCACAGGGTATTATATTTAAGAACTTATAAAAACCTATATTTGAATATATTCTAAAAAATTGAATTACTATGTGATACACTTGAAATTTTTGTAATATTGTAAATGATATATACTTCAATTTCAAAAAGCCCTGAAAAAGAAAGACCTACCTCCAGGAGAGACTAATATAAATAAAATACACACCAGGTTTATATGCCATGTAATTCTTATTTATAAATATTTGTAAATAAATAATGGTAGGTGATTTAATATTCATGCCGAAAATTGCCTTCTTCAGAGTTGGCTGAGAAAAATCATGAGAAACTCTGGGCTGGAAGAAGCACAAGCTGGAATCAAGATTGCCAGGAGAAATATCAATAACCTCAGATATATGGATCACACCACCCTTATGACAGAAAGTGAAGAAGTACAAAGGAGCCTCTTGATGAAAGTGAAAGAAGAGAGTGAAACAGTTGGCTTAAAACTCAACATTCAGAAAAATAAGATCATGCCTTCTGGTCCCATCACTTCATGGCAAATAGATGGGGAAACAATGGAAAAAGTGACAGACTTTATTTGGAGGGCTCCAAAATCACTGCAAATGGTAACACAACCATGAAATTAAAAGATGCTTGCTCCTTGGAAGAAAAGTTATGACCAACCTAAACAGCATATTAAAAATCAGAGACATCACTTTGCCAACAAAGTTCTGTCTAGTCAAAGCTATGGTTTTTCCAGTAGTCATGTATGGATGTGAGAGTTGGACTATAAAGAAAGCTGAGTGCTGAAAAATTGGTGCTTTTGAACTGTGGTGTTGGAGAAGACTCTTGAGAGTCCCTTGGACTGCAAAGAGATCAAACCTGTCCATCCTAAAGGAAATCAGTCCTGAATATTCATTGGAAGGACTGATGCTGAAGCTGAAATTCCAATACTTTGGCTACCTGATGTGAAGAACTGACTCATTGGAAAAGACCCTGATGCTGGGAAAGATTGAAGACGGGAGAAGAGGACAACAGAAGATGATATGGTTGGATGGCATCACTGACTCAATGGACATGAGTTTGAGTAAACTCTGGGAGTTGGTGATGGACAGGGAGGCCTGGCATGCTGCAGTCCATGGGGTCGCAAAGAGTTGGACACGACAGCAACTGGGCTGAAATGAACTGAACTGAGAGTTTGCTAACTTACTTGTTGCTGTGAAGATGAATTGACTTGAAGGGCTGCTAATCCATTTGTGTTCAGATAAAAGTACTAATCACAAAAAGAGACAATATAACCTGAGTGTTTACTAACAAAAATTTATACAACTTTTCATAAAAAACACTTAATGATTGTTTTTGTGATTTCTTATAAAAAACTAAATATCTAAGTATACCTGTCCATCATATCTTCTTAAAAAGCCATATTTTCAATGCAGAAGCAGAGTTGTTAAAAAAAAAATAAAATGAAGTAGTTATGAAGAAGTTCACCCTCTAAGTGAAATTATGACATAAAGTGAACAAAGTAAGGAAAGATCAGAAAATTTGAGTTGAAATGTCATGTGTATTCTCCCGTGTTGTGTGCCCACTCACCTAGTCGTATCCAACTCTTTGTGACCCCATGGACTGTAGCCTACCAGGTTCATGTGTCCTTGGAATTCCCCAGGCAATAGAACTAGAGTGGGCTGTCATTTTCTCCTCTAGGATATCTTCCCAACCCAGGGATTGAACCCATGTCTCTTGTGTCTCCTGCATTGGTAGGGAGATTCTTTACCACAGTGCCGCCTGGGAAGCCCATAGTGTCCTGCCCATATCTTTTTCTCTAGACTCTTTGTCTTAAGTGATAAGTAGAACAGAAATATCTACTTAAAATTTATAACTTCACTGTCATAATTGAGCAAAAGTTCTGAAGAAACTTCCTTCTCTATAAAAATTAAGCCCTGGATTAGAGAGATTTTGAAGATTTATTGTGATGGTTGCTTTTATGTGTCAGCCTAGTTAAGCTTGTTAGGTGACTAGTGGTTTGTCAGTTGTTTTATCAAATATATGTTATTGTGAAAGTGCATTTTTTAAATTTATTTTTAAAATTTTTAATATAAATTTATTTATTTTAATTGGATGCTAATTACTTTACAATATTGTATTGGTTTTGCCATACATCAACATGAATCAGCCACGGATGTACACGTGTTCCCCATCCTGAATCCCCCTCCCACCTCCCTCCCTATACCATCCTTACAGGATGCTTGGGGCTGGTGCACTGGAAAGTGTATTTTTTTTAAATATGTGATTAATATTTAGAATCAGTTGACTTTAAGCCAAGCGCCTTGTCCTCTGTAATGTGAATTGGCCTTAAAAGCAAAGATGGTTTTCCTAAAGAAGTTATTTTGCTTTAAGACTGAAAACTAGAAGCTCTTCTCTAAGCTTCCAGCATGCTGGCCTGCTCTACAACTTTTGCACTTGCCAGTACCACAAAATACTGTATGAGCCAATTCCTTGAATGAATGCCTCTCTCTCTCCCTCCCTCCCTGACTATCTCTGTCTCCTGACGATCTGTGTCTCTCTCTGTCTCTCTCATATGAATATCAGTGTGCTTGGTCATCAAAACTTGCGGTAGAAAGTGAAAGTGTTAGTTACTCAGTCGTATCTGACTCTTTGCAACCCCTTGAATCCCAGGCTCCTCTGTACATAGAATCCTCCAGGAAAGAATACTGGAGTGGGTTGCTATCCCCTTCTCCAAGGGATCTTCCCAGCCAGATATTAAACCTGGGTTTCCCACATTGCAGGCATATTCTTTACCATCTGAGCTACCAGGGAAGATATAGAACCTTTTAAAATATGACTCATTATCCTTTCTTTTTTCAGTTTTCTCAGAACCTCCTAAATAAGGCAACTATGATGATATATTGTACTGCCAGCAAAGTAATTCGATTTTAAATGCTTTGGGACCAGGGACAGTGCTTATTATATTCTTTCTTTTCAGTCTTACTAAGAAGCACAATGTCTGTAATTGCTGTTCAGTAACTATATTCTTAAATATTTTTAGCATATATTGACCTCTGATTCCATGTATATTATCTGCAATGCTAAAGGCTTATAGGAGCCCTAGTAAACAGTGACGCACTTGAAAGTTGCTCTATTATATAACACAATCCATTCAATAGGGTTCCTTTTAAGTAGCTCACTGCAATTTTCAATTCAATTACAAACAGATAAAAGCATGTCTGTAAAATGAATTTGTGTAGTTTCTTATAAGCATCGAAAGGCTTAAAAGCAGCATTCTACTTTTTTTTTTTTTTTAAACATCACAATGCTTTTCCACTGACTGCACTCTATTTTATTGGGCAAAGGATCAGAAAATCAAGTGTTCTGACAAATAGCTAGCCTTGCAGAAGAATGAGGTAAGGTGACCTAAGTAGCCTTACCTATTGCCTTTAAATTTGGAAGACTTTATTTTTTTTTTAAATGATGAGACGCCCCTTTTGGTTTGTCTTTGAATTTAATCCTCAAGCTTTCTTATTTGTCCTTTAAATTGAATGTTTGGAGTCAATTTTGTGTGAAGCTCTGAAAACTGCAGGCCTGCAGAGCTGGAAAAAGAACATTGCCTGCCTCTATTCAAAACTGCACTTATGGCTATCATTTGGGACTTTAAAAAAAAAAAACTTGGCTTGTTGCCTACATTTCCTCCATTCTGTATTGCTCTTTCTATTCCTTTTCATTCTTTTAATTTTCTATTGAGTTTGCTCTTACTTCCTTCCTTTTCACCATGTCATTCTTTTTGTTTGGTAATTTTCTTGCACTGTTTATCTATCCCTTGTTTTATTCCTTTTCCTTTCTTGGCTCCTCTTCTTTTCCTTACCGTAGGGCTTCTTGAAGATCAGGATTGCTATTATAAATCTGAAAATTACCTTTACCATGTTTTGGAAAAATTTAGCTCTCAAACTCCCTGTTGACCCCAAGCTGATGCACAAATGTTCTTCAGTTGCCAGATGGCAGTCAATACTTTTGGAAAGAAAACGGGTCCACAAGGTCTCTGAATTTATAAACTTCCCACAAACCTCTTAGGTTTGATGGATGAGTGGCACACAGGTTTGTGGGAAAGACATTGTCGTCCTTCACATTTAGCCCTGGGGAAGAAATGAAAAGGCAGGTGTCTGTCTGAGTAGGATGTTGAAAGAAGAAATGAGAAAGGGAGGTATAATCCTGAATCACCATGCTTGACATTTTTGATTATAGGAAGACATTATTGCAAATGAATAAAAGTTTGTACTTAAACATTTAAGTTTTCCCTCCAGTTGATATGGTATATATTTATGGTTTATATCAGAAAAGGTACGTTTTCACAAAGTCATTGACTCTAGACTTTCTCTTTATTTTGTTCTCCCCTGTTTTCATCCTTTTATACTTTCTTATACTCTTGCATTCAGTCAGTTCAATTCAGTCACTCATTCGTGTCTGACTCTTTGCAACCCCATGAATCAAAGCACGCCAGGCCTCCCTGTCCATCACCAACTCCTGGAGTTCACTCAGACTCACGTCCATCGAGTCCGTGATGCCATCCAGCCATCTCATCCTTGGTCGTCCCCTTCTCCTCCTGCCCACAATCCCTCCCAGCATCAGAGTCTTTTCCAATGAGTCAACTCTTTGCATGAGGTGGCCAAAGTACTGGAGTTTCAGCTTCAGCATCATTCCTTCCAAAGAAATCCCAGGGTTGATCTCCTTCAGAATGGACTGGTTGGATCTCCTTGCAGTCCAAGGGACTCTCAAGAGTCTTCTCCAACACCACAGTTCAAAAGCATCAGTTCTTTGGCGCTCAACCTTCTTCACAGTCCAACTCTCACATCCATACATGACTACTGGAAAAACTGAAGCCTTGACTAGACGGACCTTTGTTGGCAAGGTAATGTCTCTGCTTTTCAATATGCTATCTAGATTGGTCATGAATTTCCTTCCAAGGTGTAAGCTTCTTTTAATTTCATGGCTGCAGTCATCGTCTGCAGTGATTTTGGAGCCCAAAAAAATAAAGTCTGACACTGTTTCTACTGTTTCCCAATCTATTTGCCATGAAGTGATGGGACCAGATGCCGTGATCTTCATTTTCTGAATGTTGAGCTTTAAGCCAACTTTTTCACTCTTCTTTCACTTTCATCAAGAGGCTTTTTAGTTCCTCTTCACATTTTGCCATAAGGGTGGTGTCATCTGCATATTTGACGTTATTGATATTTCTCCCGGAAATCTTGATTCCAGCTTGTGCTTCTTCCAGCCCAGCGTTTCTCATGATGTACTCTGCATAGAAGTTAAATAAGCAGGGTGAAAATAAACAGCCTGACCTACTCTTTCCTATTTGGAACCAGTCTGTTCCATGTCCAGTTCTAACTGTTGCTTCCTGAACTGCATATAGATTTCTTAAGAGGCAGGTTAGGTGGTCTGGCATTCCCATCTCTTTCAGAATTTTCCACAGTTTCTTATGATCCACACAGTCAAAGGCTTTGGCATAGTCAATAAAGCAGAAATAGATGTTTTTTTCTGGAACTCTCTTGCTTTTTCCATGATCCAGCAGATGTTGGCAACTTGAACTCTGGTTCCTCTGCCTTTTCTAAAACCAGCTTGAACATCTGGAAGTTCACAGTTCACATACTGCTGAAGCCTGGCTTGGAGAATTTTAAGCCTGGTGGTACAGAGGTTAAAGCGTCTGCCTGCAATGTGGGAGACCTGGGTTCGATCCCTGGACTCCAGTATTCTTGCCTGGAGAATCCCATGGATGGAGGAGCTTGGTGGGCTACAGTCCACGGGTCGCAAAGAGTTGGACACGACTGAGCGACTTCACTTTCACTTACTAGCGTGTGAGATGAGTGCAATTGTGCAGTAGTTTGAGTATTCTTTGGCATTGCCTTTCTTTGGGATTGCAATGAAAACTAACCTCTTCCAGTCCTCTCACCACTGCTGAGTTTTCCAAATTTGCTGGCATATTGAGTGCAGCACTTTCACAGCATCATCTTCCAGGATTTGAAATAGCTCAACTGGAATTCCATTACCTCCACTAGCTTTGTTCATAGTGATGCTTTCTAAGGCCCACTTGACTTCACATTCCAGGATGTCTAGCTCTAGGTGAGTGATCACACCATCGTGATTATCTTGGTCATGAAGATCTTTTTGGTACAGTTCTGTGTATTTTTGCCACCTCTTCTTAATATCTTCTGCTTCTGTTAGGTCCATACCATTTCTGTCCTTTATAAAGCCCATCTTTGCATGAAATGTTTCCTTGGTATGTGTAATTTTTTGAAGAAATCTCTAGTCTTTCCCATTCTGTTGTTTTCCTCTATTTTTTTGCATTGATGGCTGAGGAAGGCTTTCTTATCTCTCCTTGCTTTTCTTTGGAACTCTGCATTCAGATGCTTATATCTTTCCTTTTCTCCTTTGCTTTCCGCTTCTCTTCTTTTCACAGGTATTTGTAGCTGTGAAAAGAAGAGACGGGAAGGTCTCTGAAGAAGAGACCTCCTCAGACAGCCATTTTGCTTTTTTGCGTTCCACTGTATAACCATAAGGTAAGGTACCTCGTCCAAGGTAAGGAGCAGCGGCTGTGCTTTGCTGGAGCAGCCATGAAGAGATACCCCACGTCCAAGATAGGAGAAACCCAAGTAAGATGGTAGGTGTTGCAAGAGGGCATCAGAGGGCAGACACATAGAAACCATAATAACAGAAAAAGTAGTCAATGTAATCACACTAGGACCACAGCCTTGTCTAACTCAATGAAACTAAGCCATGCCCTGTGGAGCCACCCAAGACAGGTGGTCATAGTGGAGAGGTCTGACAGAATGTGGTCCACTGGAGAAGGGAATGGCAAACCACTTCAGTATTCTTGCCTTGAGAACCCCATGAACAGTATGAAAAGGCAAAATGATAGGATACTGAAAGAGGAACTCCCCAGGTCAGTAGGTACCCAATATGCTACTGGAGATCAGTGGAGAAATAACTCCAGAAAGAATGAAGGGATGGAGCCAAAATAAAAACAATACCCAGCTGTGGACGTGACTGGTGATAGAAGCAAGGTCCAATGCTGTAAAGAGAATAGGAAGCAAATATTCCTTCCTATTCCTTGCATAGGAAGGAACCTGGAATGTCAGGTCCATGAATGAAGACAAATTGGAAGTGGTCAAACAGGAGATGGCAAGAGTGAACGTCAACATTCTAGGAATCAGCGAACTAAAATGGTCTGGAATGGGTAAATTTAACTCAGATGAATATTATATCTACTACTGTGGGCATGAATCCCTCAGAAGAAATGGAGTAGCCATCATGGTCAACAAAAGAGTCTGAAATGCACTACTAGGATTGCAATATCAAAAAGGACAAAATGATCTCTGTTCATTTCCAAGGCAAACCATTCAATATCACTCTTGCATTACAGTTGAATAATTGAATAATTTAAGCAAGGTTTTGTTTACTTGTTTTTCTATTTCTTAACCTGAGAAAAGGTGACATAATTTATTCTACTATTGTGAACACTGCATCTGGAAATGGGAAAGAAAATTTTGATACTTTCAGTTTTGTTCATGAAAAATCCTACCATTGCTTTATTTCACTAGGAGTTCAGATGTGCAAGGAAAGTATGTTATGTGTAAATACTTGTTAAAAAATAAAAAAAGACTCCTTCCATGAGTTTTTTGTTGTTTTGGAAAAAAAAAAATTGCTCATCTAGAATATTGCAAGAAACAGGTTGTGTTCAGAATAAGTATTAATTGAACAAATGCCATTTAATTGAAGAATTGAACAAAAAGATATACTAGGTATATTCACAACTATGTTCTAAACTGATGCCACCCATTTTTCCTCACATTTTCAAAACAGCATTTAAAATATATAATTTTTATTCTTATCTCTTCATTCCTCCTTCCTTCTTCATTTCTTTATTTTCAATGCATAGTTTGTATTTTGTTTGTTTTTTTATTTCAGATACCAGTTAATGAGAGTCTCTTTGGAAGGCATCATGCCCAATATGCAGGATACAGAATATCATAATATATTCCTTCTTCAATACCTCACAGTTTAATAGGGTAGACAGCTATAACCCATTCTGGGCTCTAAGTGTTTTCCAAGAAACACAGTGGATAAGTCAGGACAGTTATAAATCTCTAGCTGACCAACTGTCTTAAAGCTGCATGTGTGTATAAATAAAATATTCAAAATCTTTATTTTCCTTACTTTTTTTGTTTCTAACTAATGTGCTATTAGAGTCTAGGTCAGGAGACATGCAATAAAATTAATACTTCACTAGATAAATGGAAATAATATGAATTTTATACTAAAATTTTACAGTAGTTTTTATTACAAAATAAGAAATATATTCTTGAAATATGGGAAAGGCAGGTGGTTAACCCAAATTGTACTCAGGTACTCAAAGAACACTTAAAAAATTCCCATACATAAATTAAAATAGCAGTTCAAGCCAAAAGATATTAAGGTTCTTAAAAATAATAAAATTAGGATTCTTACATGTTAGGGAATTTTTCTGCATTACAGCATTGGATAACTTTTTCATGTTATTTGTTGGATTTTCTATCTCTTGTGCTTAGCTGCTCAGTTGTGTCCAACTCTTTGCAAACCCATGGACTGTAAGCCTGCCAGACTCCTCTGTCCATGGGGATTCTCCAGGCAAGAATACTGGAATGAGTTGCCATGCTCTCCTCCAATGGATTTTCCCAACTCAGGGATTGAACTCAGATCTCTCACATTGCCAGAAAATTCTTTACTGTATGAGCCATTTCAGACCAAAAAAATAGTCTTTTGGTTCATCTCTACTTATGTTCCATTAAGTTCTTCTCTACAAATTAAAAGAAAATTTTTTTTACTTCTCATTGAATTCAAAGACTTTCCCATCTGTCAGCAATCAACTTCTAGCAGTGTCTATTATGTTTTGATTTTATTTAACTTTTTGTTGTTTACTGGTATGATTTTGGTTCTGTTTGCTATTTTCTCTGGCCCTCAAAAGAGGTAGCTTTATGGTCATCCATCCAACCAATCCATTCTGAAGGAGATCAGCCCTGGAATTTCTTTAGAAGGAATGATGCTAAAGTTGAAACTCCAGTACTTTAGCCACCTCATGCGAAGAGTTGACTCATTGGAAAAGACTCTGATGCTGAGAGGGATTGGGGGCAGGAGGAAAAGGGGACCACAGAGGATGAAATGGCTGGATGGCATCACTGACTCGATGGACGTGAGTCTGAGTGAACTCCAGGAGTTGGTGATGGACAGGGAGGCCTGGCGTGCTGTGATTCATGGGGTCGCAAAGAGTCGGACACGACTGAGTGACTGAACTGAACTGATAATCAAAAAAATATGTCCAGGTGAGGATTTAACATTGCTAAAACCCAAAGATTCTAATTATAGAGTTGGTTTTCAGACTCAAATTTGCCTGACACTTATTTACCTTCTATACATTATCCAATTGTTTTTCCTGGGCAGGTGAGTGGTAATAACTGTTTCCTGTTTTTGGACCAAGTAAATGGAAGCTATATTTTTACTCATTCATTATTTGTTATACCAGTGTTTTTAGTTACATACTATATTGTTGTTGTTGTTTAGTCACTAAATCATGTCTGACATTTGTGACCCCATGGACTGTAGCCTGTCAGGCTACTCTGTCCATGGGATTCCCAAGCCAAAATATTGGATTGGGATACCGTTTCCTCCTCCAGGGGATCTTCCTTACCCAGGGATTGAGCCCATGACTCATGCATTGATAGGCATGTTATTTACCACTAAGCCATCTATTTTAAATATTAGTTCATAAGAAAGTGGAATGTTTATTAAGTTTTTTTTAAATTTACTTTATGCATCACTGGAAGAAAATGTTCTTAGGTGACTCAGTTCAGTGATACTTGATAGTGCATAGAGGTTTCAAGAATTGAAATGGGTCTTAAACTGCAAAAATCTGTTAGAGAACGCAACATATACTATTTAGTATTAGTTATGTGAAATCTTACTTAAAGAAAGGATTTTGCTAAGCAGTCTACTGAATTTCTATAAATAAGAATTTGGCCAATGAAGATTTGTGGTTCAGAGTCATAGACACTTAGATTCCTCCACCTATCTCTCAAAGGGAGAGAAAAAAAGTATAGTTGAAAAAATTAAAGCAGAGATTATAACAAAGTGAAACAAAAGTATTTTCAAGGTTATTGAAAGGTTATCTCTCTCATGCTCGTTGGAAGAGCATGAATTTCCAGAAGAGAGCTTGGGTTGAGGTAGGAGGTTGATGTGCTCCTGAGATGAGCAGCTGGAATTTGTCAAGCTGAGTAAATTGGAGCCTGTCTTCTCCTGACACTTCAAGGAAAAAGTTAATAGCAGGAATAGAGAGGAGCTGAGCTCTGCTGGAGTAGAAGATAAGATGACCACATCTATCATTTTTTAAATCAAGGAGGCCTCTCCAACTGTGCATGTGTAGAAAGGCTCCATGGGGTCAAAAAGGGAGGGAGCACTATTTTTTTTTTTTTTTTTTTGAGGGCGAACTATTTTATAATATATGCCTTCAGTCTCCCAGAGATTCTCATGCTGGAATCCATCTTAGCTAAAAGATGTGTGTACATATGGAGGAGGGTCATGGGTCAGATCAGATATGGTAAACAAAGCAGGATGATTGACCAGAGGAAAACAAAGACTGACCCAGCAAAAACTGCCTTCATGGAAGTGAGTTAAGCCACCCCACTGATGCACTCCTCATTAGCAAGGATGTCCACATCCTTCTCTGGGTGTGTTGCTCTGCTTTGCTTCTGTCTTAAATAAACTACTCTGTGCTCTCCCACATGGGCTGTGCCTGTTTTACAATCTCAATCTCTTTGTATTTTTTTTTTTTTTTTTTTTTTTAGTTTTTCAATGAAGAGCCAGGGCCTCACTTCTAGCCACTAGCTCCTGGTGGACCAGCGGTTAGGACTTCTGTATTTTTCCAAGGAGCCTCATGTTTGATTCCGGTACAGCTTGATCTTGCTTCAAGCTATTTCTCATTGCTGACTTCCTGAGATCAGAGTTACACCTGAAAATTAGGGGCCAAAATCTACAGACCAGTGGAAAGGACTGAAAAATGATGGATTCTAGGAAGAGATAACATGACATTCATTTGCCAAATATATATTCCCTTTTTTAAATTTTTTTTTGTTTTAATGTGTTCATCTTTCTTTAATGAACATTTTCTATTTTCACAGTATATGAGTTTTAATAGAAAAATGTAGATTATTCACATTTTGTATAACAATAGATTTTATTGATCTTATTTTATGTTTACTATTCATTTACTTTATTAGTTTTTTTTTTCTTCCTTTTCCTTTTTCTAATATTCCCTAGTTTTATCAAATCATTACACAATCTCCTTTCCCTCCTGTTACTCTGGAAATATTCTTCCCACGATGGTTACATTCTTATTCTGAGGACTCATTAAGGAATACATGTCTCTCTACTCTTACATGAAAGAAAGATTAGAACCGTTTTCCCTACTCACAGCTTTGTTCCCAATTTACTTTTCCTACCTAACAAGATGAGGTTTGGGGTATCAGTACTTCCTGCAACCCACTCCAACCCAATGTCTGAAAAGACCTTTGCTCGTTCTTCTTTCTTTTGCCTCTTCTCTCACTCCTGATTCTTTGTTTCACTGAGACAGTTTAGCACTTTTCACTGCAGACTCTTATTAGGTTTGCTTTGACAATATCTCCTCTACTTTCAGAATCTTTATTTAGCTTCATTAATGTTTCTTCCCCTCTTTATCTCCTATACTCTTAAGGCTACTGTTGTGATTCGTTCATCATTCTAGTGGAATTCTTGCTCAATTTTCTTTAGATGGACTGTGTGGGTCTTATATACTCTGAGTCTTTGCTTATCAACTAACATCTTTCTTTCCCCTTGACAGGTAAATGTTATCTCATCCACATGTAGGATTCTTAAGTTGCAGTCCTTTTCTTTCACTAGTCAGCAGAAGTTATTACACTGTGCTTTTAATTGGGGTATATTAAATGGTCTTAGGAAATTTGATTTGAACAAATCAAGATTGAGTCCAGTCTTGCCAATTCTCTTTATATTTTAATACAATGCTCAGAAACAGAAATAGTTGACTTAATAAGACACTCATAAATTCTTAACCTACAGTTTTAGGAAATAAGCAGTATATATAACTTAACATACTCTTTTTGCCTAACACAATTGATAACCATAGTAAATGTCTATAGAAAATGTAGTAGAACAAGGTCCTTAAGTGAAAACATGGACTCCAAACCAATTATGAAGCATCAGTGTGTGTTCATGTGATATGTGTGTGTGTATGTGCATACATGTGTATGTATAGATAAGGAGTAAATGGATGTTTGAGACCTCCAGAGTGGACCAGATTTACATTAGGCAACACTCTGAAACACTTCACATTGTAGGACTCAAACATTAAAATAAATAGACCCGTTATTGCCCTCTTCTCACTCTCCCAAAGCCTAATTTTATATAAATATAAATAAAGCCCCAAGGATGTTAAATTCTAAAAAAAAATGTGTTTTTGTTTGCTTTCATGTGTATTTTATAATTCAAATTTAATAATGCCTTTTATTTTGAAAGAGCCAAGAAGATTCAAAATTGTGATTATATTTTGATCATTCCTGAAGTCTCTGGGAGATATTTATTTAATATATTAGGGGGCTTTTAAAATGCTTTATATTTTGGGGGCTTCCAAGTTGACACAGTGGTAAGGAATCTGCTTGCTAATGCAGGAGATAAGATGCATGTTGGATCCCTAGGGCAGGAAGATCCCTGGAGTAGGAAATGACAGCCTACTCCAGTTTTCTTGCCTGGAAAATTCCATGGAATTTTCAGTGAAGCCCGGTGGGATACAGTATATGGAGTCAGAAAGAGTCACATATGATTGAGTACACATGTACATACTTGTATGAAGTATCTTTTTTATCCAAAGCTTATCTCAGTCCGGTAGTTTAGTTGCTCAGTTGTGTCTGACTCTGCGACCCCATGAGCTGCAGCACACCAGCCTTCCCTGTCCATCACCAAATCCTGGAGCTTGCTCAGACTTATGTACATTGAGTCAGTGATGCCATCCAACCATCTCATCCTCTGTTGTACCCTTCTCCTCCTGCCTTCAGTCGTTCCCATTATCAGGATCTATTCTGATGAGTCAGTTCTTCACATCAAGTGGCCAAAGTATTGGAGTTTCAGCTTCAGCATCAGTCCTTCCAATGAATATTCAGGACTGATTTCCTTTAGGACTGACTGATTTATGTAGGACATTCAAATTCTCAAAATAAAGAGAATAATCTAGAAATAAGTGGAGATATTTTTGAGGCCTTTAGGAGCCAAATTACAACTCTCAAAGCTCATAGCATCTAGAATATGGATGAATGATATTTTCTTTCATTTTGGACTGCAAAATTCTAGTTAGCTTTTGTTGTTACACATTTTAGTTGAATACTTTAACATTCAACCAAATGCTCTGCTGAATTAAATTTTTTGATTGGTAGATATCCTACAGCTCTCCACAAGCCTACATCTTACACTCCAGTTACTTCTATGGAATATTTACTACCCAGTAATTATTTTAGCTCATTTACAACTGCAAAGAAATAGGCCATATTCTGTCTGTGACCAGTAAGTGTCTTCTTCTTTTCCTTCAGTACAACAAAGAAATATTTAAAACTTAATACACACTATTTATCTCAGTTTCTTTTGAAAGGACCTAAACTGGTTTAACAGTTTTTCTTGGTGTTAAATAGGACTGCCAAAACTTTGAGTACAGTTCATTATTCCTAAAGAACCACTTTTATTTTTCAGTCATGAATGAATTTAGTATTTACCCTTAAATCACAAGGATTCTTTTTTTGTGTGCTAAACTGAGGATCAGGGGATTCTTCTTTGGTTTGTTTTCTGTCCTGATTTCTTTCTTTCTTTTTTTTTTCCCCTGTCTCTCAGTAAACAGAGAAATTTAAAAATGTAGAGGTAGCAGTGACTTTGGGAAATACATTGTATTACAATGACATTTTTAGGTAAAACATGTATTTTCATAGTAATTACTCATCTGGAGTAGAGTTATTTTAATTAAAATAGGCAGGTTGATGAAAGGAGCTATTGCCTTAATCTTTCAATTTTAATATTTACATTGAAGTTCTATAATTGTGCTCTGCTTGGCTTTTTGATGAAAGCATTTCTCAGAAAAATAGCAAAGGACAGACAACAAATAACTTCAATATTTTCATTATTTTTAGAATTTAAAAAAATATATTTTATTGACTGCAGATAGATAAATCAAACAAAAGTATCTCTAAATTATTACTAAAAACCTAATTTTAACTTCATATTTTCAGAATTTCTATATTCAGATAGAATAAAATGATTTTTATATACCCTTTTCTTTATAGCTAATGGGCAATGAAATACATTAAAAGGACATAAACAGTGTTCTTTTATAGCCTTTGAAATGTGTGTATAGGAGACAGGAAAGAAGAAGCATGTATTTGCACATGCTGCTGCTGCTGCTGCTAAGTCGCTTCAGTCGTATCCGACTCTGTGTGACCCCATAGACGCCAGTCCACCAGGCTCCCCCGTCCCTGGGATTCTCCGAGCAAGAACACTGGAGTGGGTTGCCATTTCCTTCTCCAATGCATGAAAGTGAAAAGTGAAAGTGAAGTCGCTCAGTCGTGTCTGACTCTTAGCGACCCATGGACTGCAGCCCATCAGGCTCCTCCGTCCATGGGATTTTCCAGGCGAGAGTACTAAGGACATATATTATTTGAGAGCATCCTTTGTGCTAATTTTAACTGGAAATATCTGAAAATGTTTCAGATATTAAGAATGAAGCTTAGATACTATGTTTCTCTTTGAAATCTGATAAACTCTTGTAAAGAACTGGGATTTCATGTCAGACAATTTTAAATTAATTCCCAACTTTGCTACTTAACATCTGGGTAAACATGGGTGAGTTACACCAATCCTTTAAGGTAAAAGTTTATCACTATGTTTATATTTCAGAGAGAGTGTTAAGATAAAGTATTCAGTTTGTGTTGTCATGTGTAGCCCTTTCTCTACATATTATGTTAATGTTAATATGTTTAATAGGTATATCCATAGCTGAACTTTTCCTACAGATCCTCTTCTGCCTTTCTAAACATTTTTTTAAATTAAAGCACAAGGAGTTGTTGTTTTGTGTACAATTAATATACTTGTCTTATTTTAAAAAGAGGTTTCAGATGTGCAGAAAAATTCAGTAGAAAGTATAAGCTCCCTCTTGATATAGTGGTACAGTTTGAGATAGGGGAAGCATTTTATAATGCAATGATTAGTTCCTGGGTCTCAAGTCCAGAGAGTTATGATATTTCTTGGTAACTGAAATATTGATACTGCTCAAAATCTAGTGAAACACTATATACAAATTATTTTTTCAACTGCCCATTTAAGGGAATTGAAAGAAAAGTCATATGTTATAAATGAATGGGGTTTTTATTTTTTAATGCTGCTGCTGCTGCTGCTGCTGCTGCTGCTGCTGCTGCTAAGTCACTTCAGTCGTGTCCGACTCTGTGTGACCCCATAGACGGCAGCCCACCAGGCTCCACCATCCCTGAGATTCTCCAGGCAAGAACACTGAAGTGGGTTGCCATTATCTTCTCCAATGCATGAAAGTGAAAAGTAAAAGTGAAGTTGCTCAGTCATGTCCGACTCTTTGCAACCCCATGGACTGCAGCCCACCAGGCTCCTCTGTCCATGGGATTTTCCAGGCAAGAGTACTGGAGTGGGTTGCCATTGCTTTCTCTTTTTTTAATGCTAATTTGTGTATATTTCTAATTTAATATCTGTTTATCATAGAAATGTATTGTGAAGTTTTAGAATATACTAAATTATACATTTAGGAAGCACTTGGCTCAGATCATGAACTCCTCATTGCCAAATTCAGACTGAAATTGAAGAAAGTGGAGAAAACCACTAGACCATTCGGGTATGACCTAAATCAAATCCCTTATGACTATACAGTGGAAGTGAGAAATAGATTTAAGGGATTAGATTTGATAGAGTGCCTGATGAACTATGGATGGAGGTTCCTGACATTGTACAGGCAACAGGAATCAAGACATTGCCAAGAAAAAGAAGTGCAAAAAAACAAAATGGCTGTCTTAGGAGGCCTTACAAATAGCTGTGAAAAGAAAGGAAGCAAAAGGCAAAGGAGAAAAGGAAAGATATACCCATTTGAATGCAGAGTTCCAAAGAATAGCAAGGAGAGATAAGAAAGCCTTCCTCAGCAATCCATGCAAAGAAATAGAGGAAAACCATAGCACGGGAAAGACTAGAGATCTCTTCAAGAAAATTAGAGATACCAAGGGAACATTTCATGCAAAGATGGGCTCAAAAAAGGACAGAAATGGTATGGACCTAATAGAAGCAGAAGATAGTAAGAAGAGATGGCAAAAATACACAGAAGAACTGTACAAAAAGATCTTCACTACCAAGATAATCACAATGGTGTGATCACTCACCTAAAGCCAGACATCCTGAAATGTGAAGTCAAGTGGGTCTTAGGAAGCATCACAACAAACAAAGCTAGTGAAGGTGATGGAATTCCAGTTGAGCTATTTCAATTCCTGAAAGATGATGCTTTGAAAGTGCTGCACTCAATTTGCAAGAAAATTTGGAAAAGTCAGCAGTGGCCACAGGACTGGAAAAGATCAGTTTTCATTCCAATCCCAAAGAAAGGCAATGCCAAAGAATGCTCAAACTACCGCACAATTGCACTCATCTCACACGTTAGTAAAGTAATGCTTAAAATTCGCCAAACCAGGCTTAGCAATATGTGAACCGTGAAATTCCAGATGTTCAAGCTGGTTTTAGAAAAAGTAGAGGAACCAGATCAAATTGCCAACATCTGCAGAGTACATCATGAGAAACGCTGGACTGGAAGAAACACAAGCTGGAATCAAGATTGCCAGGAGAAATATCAATAACCTCAGATATGCAGATGACACCACCCTTATGGCAGCAAGTGAGGAGGAACTAAAGAGCCTCTTGATGAAAGTGAAAGAGGAAAGTGAAAAAGTTGGCTTAAAGCTCAACATTCAGAAAATGGCAATCATGGCGTCTGGTCCTATCACTTCATGGGAAATAGATGGGGAAACAGTGGAAACAGTGTCAGACTTTATTTTCTGGGGCTCCAAAATCACTGCAGATGGTGACTGCAGCCATGAAATTAAAAGACGCTTACTACTTGGAAGGACAGTTATGACCAACCTAGATAGCATATTCAAAAGCAGAGACATTACTTTGCTGACTAAGGTCCATCTAGTCAAGGCTATGGTTTTTCCAGTGGTCATGTATGGATGTGAGAGTTGGAGTGTGAAGAAAACTGAGCCCCGAACAACTGATGCTTTGTTTTTTTTTTTGAAGTCAAATATAATTTATTTAATTAATCTAAAAAGTACATATATGTGTGCACATACGTGTGTGTGTGTTTGTAGTTGTTTTCCTCAATAGGGAATTAAATAGAAGAAAATTTAGTCTTAGGACTTTTTTTTTTTTTTTGTTGTTGTTTTGTTTTTTTAGAGATCTTTTTTTTTTAATTTTTATTTTTACTTTGTTTTGCTTTACAATACTGAATTGGTTTTGCCATACATTGACATGAATCAGCCATGGGTGTACATGAGTTCCCAATCCTGAACCCCCCTCCCACCTCCCACCTCATATCATCTCTCTAGATCATCCCCGTGCACCAGCCCCAACCATCCTGTATCCTGTATCGAACATAGACTGGCGATTCATTTCTTACATGATAGTATACATGTTTCAATGCGATTCTTCCAAATCAATCCACCCTCTCCCTCTCCCACAGAGTCCAAAAGTCCATTCTAAACATCTGTGTCTCTTTTGCTGTCTCGCATACAGGGTTATCATTACCATCTTTCTAAATTTCATATATATGTGTTAGTATACTGTATTGGTGTTTTTGTTTCTGGCTTACTTCACTCTGTATAATTGGTTCCAGTTTCATCCACCTCATTAGAATTGATTCAAATGTATTCTTTTTGATGGCTGAGTAATACTCCATTGTGTATATGTACCACTGCTTTCTTATCCATTCACCTGCTGATGGACATCTAGGTGGTTTCCATGTTCTGGCTATTATAAACAGTGCTGCAATGAACATTGGGGTACACATGTGTCTTTCAATTCTGGTTTCCTCGGTGTGTATGCCCAGCAGTGGGATTGTTGGTCATAAGGCAGTTCTATTTGCAAGTTTTTTAGCGTGGTGATTCATTTCTTATATGATATTACACATGTTTCAATGCCATTCTCCCAAATCATCCCACCCTCTCCCTCTCCCACAGAGTCCAAATGACTGTTCTATACATCTGTCTCTTCTGCTGCTTCGAATATGCAAAGAGTCGGACACAACTGAGCAACTGAACTGAACTGAACTGATACAGGGTTATCATTACCATCTTTCTAAATTCCATATATATGTGTTAGTATACTGTATTGGTGTTTTTCTGTCTGTCTTACCTCACTCTCTATATAATCAGCTGCAGTTTCATCCACCTCATTAGAACTGATGTGTAGCCCAATGTTCATCACAGCACTGTTTATAAAAGCCAGAACATGGAAGCAACCTAGATGCTCATCAGCAGATGAATGGATAAGAAAGCTTTGGTACATGTACACAATGGAGTATTACTCAGCCATTAAAAAGAATACATTTGAATCAGTTCTAATGAGCTGGGTGCTCTTTGGAAGGAATGATGCTAAAGGTGAAACCTCAGTACTTTGGCCACCTCATGAGAAGAGTTGACTCATTGGAAAAGACTCTGATGCTGGGAGGGATTGGGGGCAGGAGGAAACGGAATGACAGAGGATGAGATGGCTGGATGGCATCACTGACTCAATGGACTTGAGTTTGAGTGAACTCTGGTAGTTGATGATGGACAGGGAGGGAAGCCTGGCGTGCTGTGATTCATGGGGTCTCTAATAGTTAGACACTACTGAGAGACTGAACTGGACTGATTGGATCATTGATAAAGCAAGAGAGTTCCAGAAAAACATCTATCTCTGCTTTATTGACTACACCAAAGCCTTTGACTGTGTGGATCACAAGAAACTGTGGAAAATTCTTCAAGAGATGGGAATGCCAGACCACCTGAGCTGCCTCTTGAGAAACCTGTAGGCAGGTCAGGAAGCAACAGTTAGAACTGAACATGGATCAACAGACTGGTTCTATACAGGAAAAGGAGTACACCAAGCCTGTATATTGTCATCCTGCTTATTTAACTTCTATGCAGAGTACATCATGAGAAACGCTGGGCTGGAGGAAGCACAATCTGAAATCAAGATTGCCGGTAGAAATATCAATAACCTCAGATATGCAGATGACACCACCCTTATGGCAGAAAGTGAAGAACTAAAGAGCCTCTTGATGAAAATGAAAGAGGAGAGTGAAAAAGTTGGCTTAAAGCTCAACAGTCAGAAAACTAAGATCATGGCATCTGGTCCCACCACTTCATGGCAAATAGATGGGTAACCAGTGTTAGACTTTATTTTGGGGGGCTCCAAAAACACTGCAGATGGTGATTGCAGCCATGAAATTAAAAGATGCTTACTCCTTGGAAGGAAAGTTATGACCAACCTAGATAACATATTAAAAAGCAGAGACATTACTTTGTCAAGAAAGGTCCATCTAGCCAAGGCTACGGTTTTTCCAGTGGTCATGTATGGATCTGAGAGTTGAACTATAAAGAAAGCTGAGCGCCAAAGAATTCATCCTTTTGAACTGTGGTGGTGGAGAAAACTCTTGAGAGTTCCTTGGATTGCAAGGAGATCCAACCAGTCCATCCTAAAGGAGGTCAGTCCTGGGTGTTCATTGGAAGGACTGATGTTGAAGCTGAAACTCCAGTACTTTGGCCACCTGTTTTGAAGAGCTGACTTATTTGAAAAGACCCTGATGCTGGGAAAGATTGAGGGCAGGAGGAGAAGGGGACGACTGAGAATGGGATGGTTGGATGGCATCACCGACTCAATGGACATGTGTTTGGGTGGACTGCGGGAGTTAGTGATGGGCAGGAAGGCCTTGTGTGCTGTGGTTCATGGGGTCACAAAGAGTCAGACAACTGAGTGGCTGAACTGAATGGAATTATACTAAAATTTTCTAGATTACTAATGATTTATTGATATTCTAAATTTGATCATCTCTAGATTGTGTGCTTGTTGGCTCAGTCTTATATAAAGAATTTATATTAAGATTTTCTAAATTTTATATATATATATATGGTATTATAAATCTGATTATCCCTTGATTATTCCTGAAATATCTGGGGGGGGGGAGGTTATGTATCCATTTGGGTGCTTTGAAATGCTTTAGCATCTTATTTATCCAAAAGATGGATACCCTCTACTTTCATAATAAAGAGAATTTTGACACTGATGAAAAGATTTTGGGTAGCCTTTAAGAAGCTAAACAAAAAGCTGAAATTTTATGTAAAAAGTCCAGGTACTTTACAAATCAATTATCAAAGCTTATCATTAGATATACATTTTACAAATTCCCATGAAATTGGTTAGCTAACATGTTCCTAACATATAACAGTTAATCAGAGTTAGTTGAAGAAGTATTAATAAGAAGGTTTTAAAACCAAAGGAAAAAAAAAAACACTTAAAAAAATAACAGCATACTGGCTTTGTTTAGCAAACTAGCAAACTGCTTCATTAGCCGTAATTAGCATAATATTACAGAAAAGAAAAGTGATTATGATGATTACCCGGGTTTTAGGAGAAATACATGCAAATACATGTATTCATGGATGTATTTTGTGTGCAAAACATTTTAAAAATGTGTTGTGTTTTAACTGTATTAGAACTCATGGCAAATTTAATTTTGAAACCTCTGGATTCCTGTTTGATAGCAGATAGTAATGAATTGTTGTATATAACAGATGTCTAAGCCTGCACAGATTTTGACTGTTAGCAAAACTAAACTTTCAGCAGGAGCATTATGAACAGAATGAGTGTCATAGAAAAAGAGAGGAAACTCTCTAAAATAATAGTGACATTTTCTTCCTAATGAGAAGCTTATCTAAGTGGGAGTGATTATTATTATGATGATGATTTTGTTTTAACCATCAAAGTGAAAGTGAAAGTTGCTCAGTCATGTTTGACTCTTTGAAACCCCATGGACTATACAGTCCATGGAATTCTCCAGGCCAGAATACTTAAGTGGGTAGCCATTTCCTTCTCCAGGGGATCTTCCCAACCCAGTGACTGAATCCAGGTCTTCAGCATTGCAGGTGGGTGCTTTACTGACTGAGTTATCAGGGAAGCCCTTTAATCTTCAAACTTCTCTTAAAAGATAGCAATTGTTCAGAGATGTTCATGACAATAAATTGGGCAACTGTGATGAAACAGCTAAATTCCCGAAATGAAATAATTTATCAAAGGTAACTCAAGAAAAAATAAATAACCCAAATAGTCCTTTTTATCTTGAAGAAGTTGTACATGTAACTAAAGACCTTTACACAAAGAACAGTTCAGAAAATATGGCTTTACTGGTGAATACTACTAAACTTTTAAAGAACAAAAATCTAATTTCTACACAAGCTCTTCCTCAAAAGTGAAGTCTGAGACATCATCCAATGTATTCTATGAATTTAGCTTGATACTGAAATCATACAGATATTGCAAGGGTAAAACAAAACAAAACCATAGACCATATCTTTAATGAGCATAGATGCAGAAATTCTAAACAAAATTTCAGGAAATATAATTCAAGTTACATTATATAATAGTATGAGAATCAAGATCAAATGAAACTTAGCCATTATATCAAGGTTAGTATAACTTTCAAAATAAATGTAATTCATCATATTAACAAATGGCATGAGAAAACTTTTGCATGATGGAAGTGTTCTGTATCATGGTTGCATGACTGTATAACTTTGACAGAATTTATAGAATTGTAACCTTGAAAAAAATGACTTCTGCTATAAGTGTATTATACCTCAATAAATTTAACTAAAAAGAGGTGAACTCAATATTTATATTGCATTAAAAAAAGATTTTTCTAATACATATGCTTAGCTAGATAAGCATGTTTTGATATTTTACTGAAATGGTCTGTTGCTTCCTAATTCGCTGACCACAGAAATTAATGGCAGATGACAATTAATCAAACATTTTTCATGTTAAAGTACAGAACTGAACATAGTGTCCCCTGCCTTAGATCTTCTTGCCCATATGGTAAAGGCACAATATTGGCAAAGAAACCTAGTGTCCATCTGGACAGAGATACATTTATTGAATTATGTGAAACTTTCAAACTCATTTACCTCATTTACTGAATGAGATAAAACTTTCAAAATCAACCATCTGTTTGTACACTGTTTTTGCAAAAACCCAAAGCCTGTAAATAAAACAACACATACATAAAAAGAGTAATCACAAAAAAAGTGACATTCAGTTTCCATAGTTAAAAGCTTTTCAAAAACATATATTGTTAGTTGTCAAATGTAATAATTTGTTGTCTTAATACAGATATTCTTTATTATTTGTGCAATAATTGTTAATGTTTTTATTGATCATCAGGTACAAAAGTTTCTTACCTATTTTTACATATGTCCCTTCAATTGATAATTAATGGTTGAGGTCAAACAAGGGTTTTACTGTTTTATTTTAAAGTGTTCACCACTTGTGATGTTTGTGGATTACTGAATGCCAGTGAGTAGAGAAATAGATTAAGTAAATGAAGTGTAATATTTATAGGGATTTTGTGAAAGTGAAGTCACTCAGTCGTGTCGGACTTTTTATGACCCCGTGGACTGTAGCCTACCAAGCTCCTCTGTCCACGGGATTCTCCAGGCAAAAATACTGGAGTGGGTTGCCATTTCCTTCTCCAGGGGATTTTCTCGACCCAGGGATCGAAACCGAGTTTCCCTCATTGAAGGCAGACGCTTTAACCTCTGAACCACCAGGGAAGCTTGTTCCACGTTACTTCCTCAAGTAGAAATACAAGATTTTGAAAAGCACAGACCTTGGAGCTTCATATAACAATGTTCAAATCCTCTTTTTATTTTTTTTTTCCTTTTGTCAACTGTGTGACTTTAGGCAGATCACTAAATTTGTGCCTCAACTTCCTCATCTGTGAAGAAGCAGTAGTAATACTGGCTTGTTGCTTGTTTTGAGGATTAAATGAGATCAGAGATAGTACAGCAGAATTATTACTTGTGTCATGAATAAAATTTGTATTATTATGGTATTTATCTTGAAAATACTTGTTTCTTACATGAATATCATTAGTGAGGGATGATGAAGAGAATCCTCTGGGTAGTGTAGAAATAGGCATTGAAAACAATATTTATTTTTCACTTTGTCTTGTGTGATGTAGCTTTAATATGCTGCCTAAATAACTATACCATATGTCTTGTCTCTGAGATATCTTGCAGGTTAGAGTGAGATCATGTGGACCAAATGAAAAAGAAAACCTTCATTGTTTGTCATAGAACCATTTTCTGTCTTTGCTGGCATTTTGTATGTTGCTTACTTTTAGAAAAGAAGAATAAAAGAGGTTTTCTAGTAAGAGCTTCTGTGATTGAGGAAGATAGAGTATTCTTTTTTTTTTTTTAACTTTACTATATTATATTGGTTTTGCCATACATCAACATGAATCCACCATGGGTGTACATGTGTTTCCAATCCTGAACCCCCCTCCCACCTCCCTCCCCATACCATCCCTCTAGGTCATCCCAGTGCACCAGCCCCAAGCATCCTGTATCATTCATCAAACCTGGGCTGGCTATTCATTTCATACATGATATTATAGAGTATTCTTTTTATGTATAAAATATTTCAGTATGAATTTTATTTCAGATGAAATTAAAACTTTATTTGAATAAAGTCTGTATGTTCAATTATTAGAATCCAGAGTTCCAGATGATAGTCTCAGATGATTTATTTGAGTATAATTCTACTTTGAGCTGTTTTTCCCTGAAATTAGATCAACAAACTAAAAAAAAAAAAAAAAAAAAAAAAAAAACCTCTTTTTTTTAGTACTAATATAGTATTAGAGTATTTGAGTCTGAGTGTTTTAAGACTTTAGTTTCATGCAACATTTATTCTATTTGATTTTTGATATTTTAAAATTTTATTTTAAAATAAAATCTATGTATTTTGGTGTCAGTTCAGTTCAATTCAGTCGCTCAGTCGTGTCCAACTTTTTGTGACCACATGGACTGCAACACTCAAGGCCTCCCTGTCCATCACCAATTCCCAGAGTTTACTCAGACTCATGTCCATTGAGTTGGTGATGCCATCCAACCATCTCATCCTATTGTCCCCTTCTCCCACCTTCAATCTTTCCCAGCATCAGGGTCTTTTCAAATGAGTCAGCTCTTCACATCAGGTAGGCAAAATATTGGAGTTTCGGCTTCAGCATTAGTTCTTCCAATGAATATTCAGGACTGATTTCCTTTAGCATGGACTGGTTGGATCTCCTTGAAGTCCAAGGTACTCTCAAGAGTCTTCTCCAACACCATAGTTCAAAAGCATCAATTCTTCGGTGCTCAGCTTTCTTTATAGTCCAACTCTCAGATCCATACATGACCACTGGAAAAACCATAGCCTTAACTAGACAGACCTTTGTTGCCAAAGTAGTGTCTCTGCTTTTTAATATACTGTCTAGGTTAATCTTAATTTTTCTTCCAAGGAGTAAGCGTCTTTCAATTTCATGGCTGCAGTCACCATCTGTAGTGATTTTGGAGCCCCCCAAAATAAAGTCTATTTTGGTGTGGAGCATGATAATTTGATATAATATACATATTTAAATGATTACTACAGTAAACCAATTAACACATTATCTAACATTTTATCAGTTTTTGTGTGTAATGAGAATAAAATCTACTCTCAGTAAATTTCTAGTAGTCATACATATTCACTGTAGTCAGTATGCTGTATATCTATAGAATTATTCATCCTACATAACTACAACTTTGTAACATTTGACTAATATCTCCCCATTTCTCCCATCTCTTTCCCCTTGTAACCACTGTTCTACTCTCTGCTTCTATATATTTGACATTTTTAGATTCTACATATAAGTGAGATCATGTAGTTTTTTCTTTCTCTATCTGGTTTATCTTATTTAGCATATATGCTACAGCTTCATCCTTGTATTGTGTATGGTAGGGCCTCTTTTTTAAGGCTGAATGATATAATATATGTGACATTTGTGAGATATATATATATATATATATGTATAAATTTCTTTTTGCATTTATGCATGAGTGGACGCTTAGGTTGTTTCCGTGTCTTGACTGTTGTGAGTACTGCTGTGATGAATATGGGAGTACAGTTATCTTTTCAAGTTCTAGGTGACTTTAAGTTGTGAGGAGACAACTATCCTCTAAGTGCAATTGTTGTTCTATAGGAATAGTATGTGATGACATTGAACAAATGCTTATGTATAACCTTTAGCTTTTTAAATGATATTAAATAGCTGTGTTAATGTGATGTGCATTTAACTGAGTATAAGAGTTATTGTGCACCACAGTAAGTAAGTTGGGCTTCCCTGGTGGCTCAGAGGTTAAAGCGTCTGCCTGGAATGCAGGAGACCCAGGTTTGATCCCTGGGTCGGGAAGATCCCCTGGAGAAGGAAATGGCAACCCACTCTAGTACTCTTGCCTGGAGAATTCCATGGAGGGAGGAGCCTGGTAGACTACAGTCCATGGGGTCACAAAGAGTCAGACACGACTGAGCGACTTCACTTCACAGTAAGTAAACAAAGAGTAAGCATTTTACTCACGTTGGTATAACCACTACTGAAGTGAGACTGCCTCCTATCCCTCTACATGAAATAATTTCATGTATATATACCTATGTCTCTATTTCTCTCTCTCTCTCTGCCTCTGTCTCTCTCTCAAAAGACTGAAGGCTAAAGGAGAAGAAGGCAGCAAAGGATGAGATGGTTACGCAGCCCATGGGGTCACAAAGAATCAAACACAACTTAGTTGACTTAACAATAACATAGACAACAACCCACTTAATTCTCCTATTTGAGATAGTTTAGATTTCCAATTGCTGGAGATTAAATTTTATTCTGTCTATCTTAATGAATATACATTAGGAAAAAAACCTAGAAAATTCTACCATTATGGCTATTTTAGTATTTTAATTATTGGATTTAACAGTTATATTTTAATTTATAACAAAAGTTTTGAGGTTATGTAGTCTACTAAGTCCACTAAGTCAAAATAAAAATGAGACTGTTAGTCTCTCAATCGTGTTCCACTCTTTGTGACCACGTGGACTGTAGCCCACCAGGCGTCTCTGTCCATGACATTCTCCAGGAAAGAGTACTGGAGTGGATGGTCATTTACTTCTCCAGGGGATCTTCCTGACACAGGGATCAAACCTGGGTCTCCTGCATTACAGGATCTTTACTTTCTGAGCCAGGGAAGCACTAAGTCAGAAGTGAATATAAAATATCATAAATTTGTAAGTAATAATTTGAATAATCTATTAGCTCTGTATTAATTTCTTATGGTTACCCTAACAAATTAGCCCAAACTTGGGGTGATTAAGGCATCAGCTATTTAGTCTCTCAACATTCTGGAGATTATCAATCCAAAATTAAGGTGCTATAAGGGTTATGGGAAATATTTTTCCTTGCCTCTTCCATTTCTGGTGACTTCAGTGATTCCTTGGTCTGTGGTAGCATAGCTCAAATCTCTGCTTCCATCTTCCTTTGGGCTTTTCCTTTATGCCTGTCTCTCCTCTTAGAAATATATTATCCCTCTTGGGCCCACCTTAATCCAGAATGACCTCATATTGAAATCAGCAATTTTATTATATCAGCAAAGTTTATTTTTCCAAATAATGTGTACATTTTCCAGGGGATTTTTTTTTTTTTTTGAGAAGTGATATGGTCATCATTTAACTTACCACCCTTGTTTAACTGTTTGTTCTTCCTACCATATTCTCCTTCAAAAGATAATCACTTTAGTTTTGCTCATCTTAATTATTTTTCCACTCAGACTTATAAACTAGTTTTATTCAAAATGTTCTAATCTTTTGTGTAAGTCTTCATATGAAACTTGGTGTCAGTGTGTCTGAAGTTCCTAATGTAGCAATTGTGCACCTACTGATTCTCACAAGAAGTAAAGACATGATTGAGTGCTGAGTGTTTTTGTAGAACATGCAAATACAAAAATGCAAAAGATTTAGTGGTTTGCATTTTATCTATAATTGACATATTTGGAGGAATCAGCTCTACAAAGGTTTTGAACTGTTTTAAAATCATAACAATTTTAATGTAAAAAATATTTCCAAAATGCCAAGGAGACAACTGAACATTAATCATTAGAAGAGTGGGATTTCAGTTCCTTGCTGAAACAAATCACATCTCTTCTCCTAGCTAGTCTATACATGAGTCACTGGGTTTTTCAATTTCTGAATTAAAGAAACCAGTTTATGCTTTGTAGTCAGATTTTTAAAAAATGTTAGACCCCTAAAAATCCTTCAAATATTTCCTCTGTCAAACTTCTGATATTTTTTAGATTATACATTGGTGGGCTGTGGGGATACTTATTAAAATTTTGACAGCATAAAAGAAAAGAAATCCCACAAACAAAAAACCAAATATATGTTTCAGGAAAATGATGAAGTGCTTTGTGATCCATACATTGTGGGGACAAGATTTTCATGAAAATCAAGAGTGTTGGAAAAGAAAAAAATGCTTCCTAGCTTTCACTAGTTTTAAAGGTAAAATTCCAAATTCAGTAAGTTTAAGAACTGTGTTGTTAAAAAAAAAAAAAAAGTGTGTTGTTGCTAAGATTAACATGGTGTTGGAAAATATAAATTTATCATAAGTATACTAAAATAATATCATTTTAATAATAGTAGTATTTTTACAGGTTGTTAACTAGTATAATGAAAACACTATTCTTGGGGTTGACCCAAATAAGATTTGAATCTTGCTTCTTTCATGATATCATGATTTTGGACAAGTTTCATATAAAATCCAAATTTCAGTTAACAATCTAAAAGCAGGGGTATTACTCCTGTTTACCTAATGGTTACCTAAGTTTCTTTAGAAAGATTAAGTTAAATAAGTTAATGTAGAATAAAACCAACTAATAGTGCTTGAAATATAGAACATTTATGATAAACCTCATTAAATTAGAATTTCAAGATTTGCATATTGAGATTTCTACTAGGCTTGTTGGATTCAGATCTTATCAAAATTTAATAATTGCAAATATATAAATTAGTGATTAAATTGCACATTTATTTATATCTTTAAATCAGTGGCAACATTTAAAACATATTGAGTTTAGAGTGTTTGATTAAACTCCTAAAATCAGACCATAGCAAGAGGAAAATTCTTTTCTATGACAAGGAAGAGTCTGAATTAGGATGTTCCTATCACAGACAGTGCTGTAGCTACTGCTTTGCTGTTCATAAAAAGGGAAAAAGTATTTCTGCCACTGCTAGTTTAAGTAATAGAGCATTCCATGAAAGGGCACATATGTAGAAAATTTTCTGTGTTTTTATTTATGGATTGAGACCCACTTGAGAAAATATTTAATTATAATGTGTTATTGTTCTCAATCAAAGATTGTACATTTTTATTAATTCACAAAACCTGGATTATATTAACTTACCCTGAACGTTAATAACATAGGCAATTAAGGCAATGCTTTTAGTCATTGAAAGTTATTTACCTCTCTTTCCTTGGACCTACATCAATGATGTGACCTGTTTTGAAAGGAAGGCAATTATATCATGTCTTCTAACTTACTGTAACATAAAGCAGTTTTACCTAATATAATTATCTAACATTTTATTAATTTTATATGTGGTCAGCACTTGCAGTTGTAAATGATTTAGAAGAAAACATGACATGACTCTGCCCTTAAGGAGCTTAAAATTTACTGGGGGTTTAGCACAAGAAATTACTAGAACTTGTTATTTAAATTAGCTTAATCAAACATATTAGCTAATCACTATTTTTGGCCATCAGGGAAAGTACAGATTAGTATGGATTGCAGTAGTTTCAATGATTTGTCCTGACAGTTGGCAGAAGGTTGACTGGAGTTGGGTGGATGAGTAGGACAAAAAAGGTAAATTTAAGTCCTTGTGAGAGCCATCATGTTGATGATATTTTCTCAGTGTAAGATGGAACACTCTTGCTAATGCAGATTTGTTGTTATGTGGTAATAATGACCTATTTCATATGAAGAGACAAACTTAAATATAGACAAGAGTCATATAAGCATAACTCTACAGGTACTGGGAGTCTATTGTAGGATTTAGAAATATTAAAAAATAAGTTGATGGATAAATACTTAGTTGTTGTAACACCATAGTTTGCATCTATTAAAGGATATAGGATTTAAGAATATGGAAGGCTACTGCAGTTATCCAACCCTGGGATGATGAAAGTCCAAACCAGGAAAATACAGCCAGAAATATAACATTGTATTTAATACAAAGTAACATTTTTGAAGTAGATAATACAGATAAAGATTAAATAGATCAAAAAACAAAGCAAGAACAAAAACTCAAAGTACCATGAGGCTGAATTAAGTGGTAAAGTCACAAATAAGAAGTTAGATGTCCTGGATTCTAGTACTGGATAATTTCCAGTAAAGAATTAATGAGCATTTTTTAATTGAATCTCCAGTAATAACTTAATTTTTGTAGAAGAAACAAATTATAATTTAAATTTATCATCATTAATTTCACCTCTGTCTTTACCCAACCTGTTCATTACTTTTTTCTTTTGATATATAAGAAATCTACATCAAGTGTAATACAGAGCACTGGATAACACTAAAAATAATTGGAAGTTCTCAGCATCACAAATGTTAATATGTCTTCTTTAGAGGGTGGGTTTAAGAATGAATAATTATAAAGTAACTACCACACAATATGATGTACAGTATTGTGGAGGATTGTTATTTAAATATTTATATTTATAAAATATATTTTTGTCAATATGGAATTTATTCAAATGTTTATTATAGTTTTCGCTCTGTTCTGGAGAATGTCCATGGAAAATTCCATGGACTATATAGTCCATGGGATTGCAAAGAGTTGGACACGACTGAGAGATTTTCACTTTTACTGTCACTTTTTTGACTTTTCATTTGCCCTTCTTTGGTCTGGAATTTCCTTCTTGATAAACCCCTGAGGTTCTCTCAAAATATAGCTAAATCTTCTTAATCCTTAAGACTGGGTAAGACTTTGTTTCTTTCTGTTAAAACATTTTCCTCACCCACTTAAATTGGGCTCATACTCCAACAGTATCTTACACATCTTTTTTCTTTTCTTTTTTCCATTTAGTTGAAGTTACAGGCTACAAGGTCCAAACTCCACAAGATCAAGAACTGTGTATGTCCTTTCCATGATTCTCTTCTCAGTACCTAATTCAAAAGTACCTATACCCAGTAACTATGGGGTAAGGATTTGTTGAATGGCTGTTTGACTAAAGAAACTGATAGCTTATGGTGAATGATATAAGAAGATTTAGCTTCAGGATCAGGGACCAGGCTTGATCACTTAGAGATTTTGTGTGATAGTAGCCTTATTACAGTGAAAAAGGACAGAGGAAAGCTTCTGACATAGACATCAAAAGGGGGGTAGAGAGTGCCCCCCTTGCTAGTCTTATCAAGGCCTTATATATTTTACCAGACCCACTCCCACAACATGCATCTTCAATTAACAAGATTAAAACTAACAAAACTAACAGCAGAAAGGTCTTAGGAAACCCACTCCCACAACATATCTTAAGATAACGAGATTACTCAGAAGGCTTTTTAAGAAGGAGAAACATGTCCTTGACCAAGATAAATTGTTATTATAAAATCATTAGAACAGAGCTTAAGTAAAAACATACCCTTGAGCAAGATGACAACACAAAAGAAGACTCTACACATGGACATCAGCAGATGGTCAACACTGAAATCAGATTGATTATATTCTTTGCAGCCAAAGATGGAGAAGCTCTATACAGTTAGCAAAAATAAGACCAGGAGCTGACTGTGGCTCAGATCATGAACTCTTTATTGCCAAATTCAGACTTAAATTGATGAAAGTAGGGAAAACCACTAGACTATTCAGGTATGACCTAAATCAAATCCCTTATTATTATACAGTGGAAGTGAGAATTAGATTTAAGGGACTAGATCTGATTGATAGAGTGCCTGATGAACAATGGAATGAGGTTCATGACATTGTACAGGAGACAGGGATCAAGACCATCCCCAAGAAAAAGAAATGCAAAAAATCAAAATGCCTGAGGAGGCCTTTCAAATAGCTGTGAAAAGAAGGGAAGTGAAAAGCAAGGGAGAAAAGGAAAGATATAAGCATCTGAATACAGAGTTTCGAAGAATAGCAAGAAGAGATAAGAAAGCCTTCTTCAGTGATCAATGCAAAGAAATAGAGGTAAACAACAGAATGGAAAAGGCTAGAGATCTTTTCAAGAAAATTAGAGATCCCAAGGGAACATTTCATGCAAACATGGGTGTGATAAAGGACAGAAATGGTATGGACCTACCAGAAGCAGAAGATATTATGAGGTGGCAAGAATACACAGAAGAACTGTACAAAAAAGATCTTCACAACCAAGATAATCATGATGGTGTGATCACTCACCTAGAGCCAGACATCCTGGAATGTGAAGTAAAGTGGACCTTCGAAAGCATCACTACAAACAAAGCTAGTGGAGGTGATGGAATTCCAATTGAGCTGTTTCAAATCCTGAAAGATGATGCTGTGAAAGTGCTGCACTCAATATGCCACCAAATTTGGAAAACTCAGCAGTGGTCACAGGACTGGAAAAGGTCAGTTTTCATTGAAATCCCAAAGAAAGGCAATGCCAAAGAATGGTCAAACTACCACACAATTGCACTCATCTCACATGTTAGTAGAGTAATGCTCAAAATTCTCCGAGCCAGGCTTCAGCAAAACGTGAACCGTGAACATCCAGATGTTCAAGCTGGCAGAGGAACCAGAGATCAAGTTGCCAACATCTGCTGGATCATTGAAAAACCAAGAGAGTTCCAGAAAAACATCTATTTCTGCTTTATTGACTATGCCAAAGCCTTTGACTGTGTGGATCACAATAAACTGTGGAAAATTCTGAAAGAGATGGGAATACCAGACCACCTGACCTGCCTCTTGAGAAATCTATATGCAGGTCAGGAAGCAACAGTTAGAACTGGACATGGAACAACAGACTGGTTCCAAATAGGAGAAGGAGTATGTCAAGGCTGCATATTGTCACCCTGCTTGTTTTAATTCTATGCAGAGTACATCATGAGAAACGCTGGACTGGAAGAAACACAAGCTGGAATCAAGATTTCCGGGAGAAATATCAATAACCTCAGATATGCAGATGACACCACCCTAATGGCAGAAAGCAAAGAAGCACTAAAGAGCCTCTTGGTGAAAGTGAAACAGGAGAGTGAAAAAGTTGGCTTAAAATTCAACATTCAAAAAGTCTGTTCTGTACATCTGCATCTCTTTTGCTGTCTCACATACAGGGTTATCGTTATCATCTTTCTAAATTCCATATATATATATGTTAGTATACTGTATTGGTGTTTTTCTTTCTGGCTTATTTCACTCTGTATAATTGGCTCCAGTTTCATCCATCTCATTAGAACTGATTCAAATGTTTTCTTTTTAATGGCTGAGTAATACTCCATTGTGTATATGTACCACAGCTTTCTTATCCATTCATCTGCTGATGGACATCTAGGTTGTTTCCATGTCCTGCCTATTATAAACAGTGCTGCGATGAACATTGGGGTACATGTGTCTTTCAATTCTGGTTTCCTCAGTGTGTATGCCCAGCAGTGGGATTGCTGGGTCATAAGGCATTTCTATTTGCAATTTTTTAAGAAATCTCCACACTGTTCTCCATAGTGGCTGCAAAGTTTGCATTCCTACCAACAGTATTAGAGGGTTTCCTTTTCTCCACACCCTCTCAAGCATTTATAGCTTGTAGACTTTTGGATCGCAGCCATTCTGACTGGTGTGAAATGGTACCTCATTGTGGTTTGATTTGCATTTCTCTAATAATGAGTGATGTTGAGCATCTTTTCATGTGTTTGTTAGCCATCTGTATGTCTTCTTTGGAGAAATGTCTATTTAGTTATTTGGCCCATTTTGTGATTGGGTCATTTATTTTTCTGGAATTGAGCTGAATGAGTTGCTTGTATATTTTTGAGATTAGTTGTTTGTCAGTTGTTTCATTTGCTATTATTTTCTCCCATTCCGAAGGCTGTCTTTTCACCTTGCTTATAGTTTCCTTTGTTGTGCAGAAGCTTTTAAGTTTAATTAGGTCCCATTTGTTTATTTTTGCTTTTACTTCCAATATTCTGGGATGGGAGGGGGAGGGAGGTGGGGGGCGATTCAAGAGTGGGAACTTATGTACACCCGTGGTGGATTCATGTTGATGTATGGCAAAACCAATACAGTATTGTAAAGTAAAAATAAATAAATAAATAAAATGGAATTAAAAAAAAAAAAACCCTCAAAATTCAGAAAACTAAGATGATAGCATCTGGTCCCATCACTTCATGGCAAAGAAATGGGAAACAATTATGTTTTGGGGGTTTCAAAATCACTGCATATGGTGACTGCAGCCGTGAAATTAAAAGACGCCTATTTCTTGGAAGAAAAGTTATGAACAACCTAGACAGCATATTAAAAAGCAGAGACATTACTTTGCCAACAAAGGTCCATCTAGTCAAGACTATGATTTTTTCCAGTAGTCATGTATGGATGTGAGAGCTGGACTATAAAGAAAGCTGAGAGCCAAAGAAGTGTTGCTTTTGAACTGTGGTTTTGAAGAAGACTCTTGAGAGTCCCTTGGACAGCATGGAGATCCAACCAGTCCATCCTAAAGGAAATCAGTCCTGAATATTCTTTGGAAGGAGTGATGTTGAAGCTGAAACTCCAAAACTTTGGCCACCTGATGCAAAGAACTGACTCATTGAAAAAGACCCTGATGCTGGGAAAGATTTATGGCAGGAGGAGAAGGGGAGGACAGAGGATGAAATGGTTTGACAGCATCACTGATGTGTTGGAAATGAGTTTGAGCAAGCTTCGGGAGTTGGTGATGGACAGGGAAGCCTGACATGCTGCAGTCCATGGGGTTGCAAATAGTCGGACATGACTGAGCAACTGAACTGAACTGATAATTTAAGTGCAACATTTCAATATTAATTGGTATTTATGTATATTTTTAGTTATTCTTTACTAATTGCTCTAGCAATTACAATGTGTATCTTAATTTATCACAATCCACTTCAAATTAATACTGAGTTAGTTCTGGTGAAATATATCAGATTTATTTCAATTATTATATCAACAATGGAGTTCAAAGTAGATTATATATCTATATAAAATAAATTATTTTGATAATGGTAATTATTGCCTATTAATGATTATTTAAAAAAAGAATCACTAAGTATTGTTACATATAAATATTGCTTACTAAAATCTTATATGGTGTTTATTATAGTCACAATGTTGTACAATAAAGTTATCACCCAGTAAACTACATTGTCCCCATTATGTTGTCACTTTTCATTCCCCTTATTCCTGTCCCTGGTAATCTTATATGCTTTCTATCACTAGAAATTTATGTATTCTGGATATATCATATTAGATAAATCAATACAATATGTGACCTTTCCTATGTGGCTTCTTTCAGTTAGAATAATGTTTTCAAGGCTATTCAAGTGGTAGTGTTTACTAGTATTTTAACTTTTTGTGACTCAATAATATCCCATTAATTAATAGCACGTTTTTTTTTTTAATCTATTCATTCATTCATTATGTTTCTGTGTGAATCTGTTTAATTTTATTTGAGTGGAATTTGCTGAGATACTTGGATGGATAGCTTTGAGTGTTTTATCCAGTTTTGTACACTTCTGGATTATATTTCTTTAGATAGATTTATTTGCTCAATAAGTTTTTTGGTAATAGGACTAATTCGTGGAACTTCAGCATTTTCCCATGGACCACTTTGTCTTCTGTTGATAAGATTTTTTTCTCGACTTTGTCTTTCAGCAGTTTGAGAATTTGTGTCTAGATATTGATCTCTTTGTAAAATTCTACCTGGAGTTCGCTCAGTTTCTTGAAATGATGGCTTAATGTTTTGGGGCTAATTTCAAGTTTTTGGCATTGTTTCTTAAAATATTTTTTCCTTTTTTTTTTCTTATATTCTCCTTCAGGGACTTCTCTTAAAATTTTGTTGATAGAGTTGACAAACTGTGTCACTCTATATTTTCTTCTAGTTAATTAATAAAACTAATTTCAACTTCAGTTCTTTTCAGCTCTGGACTTCCAATTTGATTTTTTTTTCTGTTTTCAGTTTCAGCTTTTCTACTGAGATTCTCTGTTTGTTGAGACATTGTCATCATATTTCCCTTTATTTGTTTAAAGACAATTTCCTTTAATAAATGAATGTATTGTAAAAGTAACACACATACACTCCAATATCTTATCCCAACCACAATTTCTATTAACTGATTTGTTCTTGAATAGAGGTCACACTTTTCTCTTTGCATATCACAATTATTTTCTGTTATTGAAAATGGAAATTATACATACAATATTATAGCAAAATTGAATTTTTAATTTTCTTGAGTCTTTCATTACTCCCTATTTCTTTTTTTTTTTTATTTTTTAGACTTAAACTGTTGGTGCCTCCCCTCCCCTAGGAAATGGCAACACATTCCAGTATTCTTGCCTGGGAAATCCCATGGACAGAGGAACCTGGTGGGCTACAGTCCATGGGGTCGCAAAGAGTCGGACATGACTGAGCAACTAAACAAGCATAGCCCTGCTTAAACACATTGAACCTGTAAAACTTCTACTCTCTGCCAATTAATCAGCATGGGTGTGCAAATACATTGAAGGTTTAGCCAGTTGTGGAGCTTTCCTTGGCTTTTATTTTCAGCTGAGATATCTCTCTCCCTTCACATGTACATATTTCCCATTCATCAAGGAAATTATGGAATGTATGCCATGGGTTTTCTGATGTTTTCTTTCAAGAATCTTCATGTTTTCTTTTTTTCAGGGGGTCATTGAACACCCCATCTTGGATTGAAAACTGGACCTAGCAGATGTTAAGATTTTCCCAATTATTTCCTACTCATTTTGCTTCATTAATGGCACCCCACTCCAGTACTCTTGCCTGGAAAATTCCATGGATGGAGGAGCCTGGTAGGCTGCAGTCCATGGGGTCGCGAAGAGTCGGACACAAACTGAGTGACTTCCCTTTCACTTTTCACTTTCATGCATTGGAGAAGGAAATGGCAACCCACTCCAGTGTTTTTGCCTGGAGAATCCCAGAGACGAGGGAATCTGGTGGGCTGTCGTCTATGGGGTCGCACAGAGTCGGACACGACTGACGCGACTTAGCAGCAACTGACACTCTCTCCACTGGTTTACATCCCTTGCCTAAAACAAAGTCCATCCACTCCAGCAACAATGTTACTAGCTTTCCTATTCTTCCCTGCTCTGGTAAAATCATTCTTAAGAAATGAGTTGGGAGGATCGCAACTTGAAAAAAGGTCACACATTTTTCTCTGTCACCATGCAAAGGTATGTCAGTTTTTATAAGTAAATGCTCCTCGATCTCTTGTTTTCATTTGATTGACTTCTAAAGCCCACAAAATAGTTTTTAATCGCAATATTGAACAGTTTTATCCTATTAGGGAGAGGATTAGTCACCTTTTCATACTACTCTAACCAGACATCTATAGCAGCCTCTATGTTCCAGATCTTTTACTGATGGAAGATTTACTTATTTATTTACTTTTACAGAATAGAAATAACAGTAAAGAGTTTTTTGATGAAGTGCTGAGATCAGCACAGAAATTAAGCTGGAGGTAATCTTGATTTTTCCAGGGAGAAATCAATGTACATTCATAAAAATTATATCTCCATTAACATCTTTATCACATGGAATTAGCCCATGGAAAGGAAAGAGTGGGGGTTAGTGGAGTGGATTTCTTTTAGCTATGATGTATTTGGGGAATCCAAATGGCTTAATTAATCTCTGGGCCTCAAGATTCTCATCACTAATACAATGAGTTTGTAATAATACATGGTTTGGCAGTTGTCTCCAATGCCTGCCTATACAGATGCTGCATTAGAGCCAATTTTAATACAGAATTTGTTAGGTCTTCTCTCTGAATTCCTGATTAAGTGGTAGAAGATGGGAAATAGAGTATTTTTAATAAGGTTCAATATAAATTTGAAATTTAAATAAATGCAAAATTACAGTTAAATAAATGTAAAAATGCACTGTTCTGTCTCCACTCCCACTATTTATTTTTTTTACTCTTCCTCTGGCATATATATCAGGATCATAAGTGAATATTCTTCTTTTTTTTTTTTTTCAAAATTATCACCATATGTGTGGTGCTTTCTTGAACTTAATAAAGGATGTCTCCTTTTTTCCTCCATTGATGATGGTACTTCATTCAGACACTGGCTATGGTTTATATAGGTATTAGCAGCTCAACCTAAAGTTTGTTTGCCTAGTAAAAATGCTGGCACAGCCCTCTCTGTAAGGATCAATAATACATGTGAGGCCAGAGAGGTCAGGGACAAACCTTGCATCAGTCATAATGTTGTCTTTTGACAAAATCCTTAAGAAAGGATATTTTGGCTTTTGGTCTACCACAGACTTCTTCTTCTTCTTCTTCTTTTTTTTTTTTTTTTTTTTTTTGCGTAATAAATTGTAAGGGAAAAAAAAAAAAAAAAACATGGCATGATGTAGGATTTGGGGGATATATAAAAATTTGCAATACATTAGAGCTGCCAGTAAAAGAAGCATATGATGGCAAGCAGGGGCACTAAAATTAAATCTGTGAATGATGACAAATAAATATAGATCAAATTAGAAGAACTTATAGGCTTTCTCACTTTTGCTTTCTGGTCTTTTCATATCATTGGAAGTCTAGGTGTCACATATTCATAGTTGCCAAAAAACACTGATTATGTTCCCTTGGCTTAGTTTCATATAGAAAGCTAGTGTGAAGTCAAGGACTAAAGGGTATAGTTGATTAAAAAAAAAAAAAAAAGCCTAGATAACATGAAATACCATGGACCAAATAGGTTTTTCATAATTATTCAAGTTTAATGTACGTACTACTTTTACATCTTTTAGTGTTTTTTTTTTTCAGTAAATTGCCTTTTTGTGCTTCATGCATTTGTGAGTTTTGCAAAACAAAAAATAGAAAAAGTGCTTTGCACAAAATAATAGGAAGGAAAATGAATGACATGCAGGGAAGACTCAGTTTGAGGCAATAACTGATCTCATTCATAAAAGTAGAAACTCTTCAAATATTTTCTAGGTGATGGTCTCAGAAAACAATCAAGCAAACAAGTAGTTCAGGAGAACTGGTAGGTGCAATTTATCACAAAATGCCAAATGATCTGAAAAGCAGCTCCAGTATCCTAAATCAATAGCAAATGTGCATTTTTTTTTCCATCTATCACCTGATAATATTAGAGATGATAGCTTATTTGATGAGGGAATAGCATTCTGTGCATTTCATTATGAGATTTGCTGCTGGGTATTATTTTATTTTTTTAATAAAATATTTTATTTATTTATTTATTTATTTATTTATTTAGGCATTTTGAATTTATTTATTTTTTATTTTACTTTACAATTCTGTATTGGTTTTGCCATACATTGACATGAATCCACCACAGGTGTACATGCGTTCCCAAACATGAACCCCCCTCCCACCCCCTCCCCACAACATCTCTCTGGGTCATCCCCATGTACCAGCCCCAAGTATGCCGTATCCTGCATCGGACATAGACTGGCGATTCAATTCTTACATGATATTATACATGTTTCATGCCATTCTCCCAAATCATCTCACCCTCTCCCTCTCCCTCTGAGTTCAAAAGTCCGCTGCTGGGTTTTATAAGAGTTCTTTTGAAAGAAAACTTTATCAACATTTCATTAAAACTGTTTCATCAGTCTGCTCACTTAAAAATGTATTTGTGCAATTCTTGGAAATGCTGAGATTCACTCTTTTTTGTCTCAATAAGGCATAATATATCTCCCCTGATGTTGGTTTCTGACAAATCCCCAGACACACTGAGCCTTTAGAGTAAAATCCAGCTCATTCATTTCTCATCTTACCAGAACAAACAAGAGCACTGGAGTGTTGTGCATTTTGGGGTTACAGATTATGATTTAAAATGTTCTCATAGACCCAAAAGAATCCGAAATGCAGTACTTGGATGCAATCTCAAAAACGACAGAATGATCTCTGTTCATCTCCAAGGCAAACCATTCAATATCACAGTTATCCAAGTCTATGCTCCAACCAGCAACACTGAAGAAGCTGAAGCTGAATCTGAACGGTTTTATGAAGACCTACAAGACCTTTTAGAACTAACACCCAGAAAAGATGTCCTTTTCATTATAGGGGACTGGAATGCAAAAGTAGGAAGTCAAGAAACACCTGCAGTAACAGGCAAATTTGGCCTTGGAATGCGGAATGAAGCAGGGCAAAGACTAAAAGAGTTTTACCAAGAAAATGCACTGGTCATAGTAAACACCCTCTTCCAACAACAAAAGAGAAGACTCTACACATGGACATCACCAGATGGTCAACACTGAATTCAGATTGATTATATTCTTTGCAGCCAAAGATGGAGAAGCTCTATACAGTCAACAGAAACAAGACCAGGAGCTGACTGTGGCTCAGATCATGAACTCTTTATTGCCAAATTCAGACTTAAATTGAAGAAAGTAGGGAAAACCACTAGACCATTCAGGTATGACCTAAATCAAATCCCTTATGATTATACAGTGGAAGTGAGAAATAGATTTAAGGGCCTAGATCTGATAGATAGAGTGCCTGATGAACTATGGAATGAGGTTCATGACATTGTGCAGGAGACAGGGATCAAGACCATCCCCATGGAAAAGAAATGCAAAAAAGCAAAATGGCTGTCTGAGGAGGCCTTTCAAATAGCTGTGAAAAGAAGAGAGGCAAAAAGCAAAGGAGAAAAGAAAAGATATAAGCATCTGAATGCAGAGTTCCAAAGAATAGCAAGAAGAGATAAGAAAGCCTTCTTCAGAGATCAGTGTAAAGAAATAGAGGAAAACAAAAGAATGGGAAAGACTAGAGATCTCTTCAAGAAAATTAGAGATACCAAGGGAACATTTCATGCAAAGATGGGCTCAATAAAGGACAGAAATTGTATGGACCTACCAGAAGCAGAAGATCTTAAGAAGAGGTGGCAAGAATACACAGAAGAACTGTTCAAAAAAGATCTTCATGACCCAGATAATCATGATGATATGAGCACTAATCTAGAGCCAGACACCTTGGAATGTGAAGTCAAGTGGACCTTAGAAAGAATCACTATGAACAAAACTAGTGGAGGTGATGGAATTCGAGTTGAGCTGTTTCAAATCCTGAACGATGATGCTGTGAAAGTGCTGCACTCAATATGCCAGCAAATTTGGAAAACTCAGCAGTGGTCACAGGACTGGAAAAGGTCTGTTTTCATTCCAACTCAAAAGAAAGGCAATGCCAAAGAAAGCTCAAACTACCGCACAATTGCACTCATCTCACATGCTAGTAAAGTAATGCTCAAAATTCTCCAAGCCAGGCTTCAGCAGTACGTGAACCATGAACTCCCTGATGTTCAAGCTGGTTTTAGAAAAGGCAGAGGAGCCAGAGATCAAATTGCCAACATCCGCTGGATCATGGAAAAGAGTTCCAAGCAAGAGAGTTCCAGAAAAACATCTATGTCTGCTTTATTGAGTATGCCAAAGCCTTTGACCTTGTGGATCACAATAAACTGTGGAAAATTCTGAAAGAGATGGGAATACCAGACCACCTAACCTGCCTCTTGAGAAATCTGTATGCAGGTCAGGAAGCAACAGTTAGAACTGGACATGGAACAACAGACTGGTTCCAAATAGGAAAAGGAGTACGTCAAGGCTATATATTGTCACCCTGCTTATTTAACTTCTGTGCAGGGTACATCATGAGAAACACTGGACTGGAAGAAATACAAGCTGGAATCAAGATTTCCGGGAGAAATATCAATAACCTCAGATATGCAGATGACACCACCCTTACGTGAAGAGGAACTAAAAAGCCTCTTGATGAAAGTGAAAGTGGAGAGTGAAAAAGTTGGCTTAAAGCTCAACATTCAGAAAATGAAGATCATGGCATCTGGTCCCATCACTTCATGGGAAATAGATGGGGAAACACTGGAAACAGTGTCAGACTTTATTTTTTTAGGCTCCCAAATCAGTGGAGATGGTGATTGCAGCCATGAAATTAAAAGATGCTTACTCCTTGGAAGAAAAGTTATGAGCAACCTAGATAGTATATTCAAAAGCAGAGACATTACTTTGCCGACTAAGGTCCGTCTAGTCAAGTCTATGGTTTTTCCTGTGGTCATGTATGGATGTGAGAGTTGAACTGTGAAGAAGGCTGAGCACCAAAGAATTGATGCTTTTGAACTGTGGTGTTGGAGAAGACTCTTGAGAGTCCCTTGGACTGCAAGGAGATCCAAGCAGTCCATTCTGAAGGAGATCAGCCCTGGGATTTCTTTGGAAGGAATGATGCTAAAGCTGAAACTCCAGTACTTTGGCCACCTCATGCAAAGAGCTGACTCATTGGAAAAGACTCTGATGCTGGGAGGGATTGGGGGCAGGAGGAGAAGGGGACGACCAAGAATTAGATGGCAGAATGGCATCATGGATTCGATGGACGTGAGTCTGAGTGAACTCCAGGAGATGGTGATGGACAGGGAGGCCTGGCGTGCTGCGTGCGATTCATGGGGTCACAAAGAGTCAGACACGACTGAGTGACTGAACTGAACTGATAGACCCAAATTCTTAAATTTAAATTAACTATCACATTTAAGAGCAATTTCCTGGCATTCTGTGTTCTTCAACTCAAGGGTTTTGTCCTGACCCAGTACATACTTCTACTCTGGCAAATGAGCAGTAATAGATACACTTTGGGTGAAATAAAGCAATAATGAACCAGGATTTACTATTTCAGCCAAAAATGTATCAAAATCACAGTATGTAAATGAAGCAGTTGATTGGTATAGTGAAAGTATGTGTATATGTAGATATATATATATAGGCTCCCAGGTGGTGCTAGTAGTAAAGAAACCACCTGGCAATGCAGGAAACAGAGGAGACTTGGATTAGATTCCTGGGTTGGGAAGATCCCCAGGAGAAGGAAATGGCATCCCACTCCAGCATTCTTGCCTGGAGAATCCCATGGACAGAGGAGCCTGGAGGGCTACAGTTCATAGGGTTGCACAGAGTCAGACACGATTTTAATGACTTAGCATGCACGTATGGCATCCCACTCCTGTACACTTGCCTGGAAAATCCTATGGACGGAGGAGCCTCGAAGGCTGCAGTCCATGGGGTTGCTAAGGGTCGGACACGACTGAGCAACTTCCCTTTCACTTTTCACTTTCATGCATTGGAGAAGGAAAAGGCAACCCACTCCAGTGTTCTTGCCTAGAGAATCCCAGGGACTGGGGAGCCTTTTGGGCTGCCATGTATGGGGTCCCACGTAGTCAGACAGGACTGAAGTGACTTAGCATATGTATATATGTATATGTATAATTATGTGTATATGTATATATGCAATACACACACACACACATACATATATATAATGATATAAATCTATCTTTAGAAGTTAGGATTTTTTACTTAAAATTATGCAGTTTTGACTAATCTCAGGAAGGGCCCCAAGGTAGGCTTCTCTCAGATCTGATGGGTCTAATGTACTTGCCTAGACTGAAACTTGCTCCAGGTTGGGCATCTTGCTACCAATCAACTTCAGCTGCTACCAATCAACTTCCACTGGCAAGACATAGGTAAGGTGCACTAGAATTGGCCACTATATTCATCAAAAGTCATTTAAAAGAAACCTGACCCTGAGTCAAATAAATGCTGCAGTTTTAATATTACTGTGTTCCAGGGCTTTTTTTTTTTTTTTTTGCCATTCTCTGACTGGATCCATTTCTCCTGTGTCCCTTTTAGCCGCTGACTGCTGCTTTGCCCTTTTGAACCTTCATATTATATACTTCAGTACATGTTTCTCATTCTCCCTGACTGTGGGCCACATGCCCTGCTCTGCACTCTAGTGATTGCTCCCTTAGTTTTGTTTGTCCATCTGCCTAATTCCAGACCTTCTCTGCCAGTGAGAGCCTTCTGATAAATAAGTAACCACCAACCTGCTGTTGCATTTTCTAATTGCCTTATCATCATTATTTATAAGGGAGCAAGTTTGTCTACACCAGATGTGCCATCCACTCTAGAGTGGCTCTGTTGCCCACTGGTCAAAAGGTTGAAAGCAGTTAAAGTATCTGGCCTCTGATTAGTTGATCTCTTTCACTTTTGAGTGGGGAGTGGAGTTGGAGAGTGGGTAGAGAATTACAAAGGTCACCTGAACTAAACTTCTTGTTAAATTGATCTTAAACAAACAAATGAAATGTAAACAAACTAATGAAATTTGCAAAAGAGAAAGAGACTTGATATCGGAAATGCTCTTAGTAGGATGTCCCTGGAGGAATATTTACATGGATCAGTATGGCTCCCTGGAGAAGTTCAGTTCAGTTCAGTCGCTCAGTCGTGTCCGACTCTGCGACCCCATGAATCGCAGCACGCCAGGCCTCCCTGTCCATCACCATCTCCCGGAGTTCACTCAGACTCACGTCCATCGAGTCAGTGATGCCATCCAGCCATCTCATCCTCCGTCATCCCCTTCTCCTCCTGCCCCCAATCCCTCCCAGCATCAGAGTCTTTTCCAGTGAGTCAACTCTTCGCATGAGGTGGCCAAAGTACTGGAGCTTCAGCTTTAGTATCATTCCTTCCAAAGATCCCAGGGCTGATCACTTGCAACTGTCTTCATTATAAAATGGAGATATTTTACATGCTAGTCTTTTGTGAAGTGATCCTGTGAGGATCACTTGGAAACGTGGGACAGAGTTTTATTCAACACGAGAAGAAATTTTGAGCAACTCTTAATAGCTCCTTTCTATGTAGTTCTTTAATTTCTTGTGTCCTTGACATTACTTCCCTGGTGGCTCAGACGGTAAAGCATCTATCTACAATGCAGGAGACCTGGGTTCGATCCCTGGGTTGGGAAGATTCCCTGGAGAAGGAAACAGCAACCCACTCCAGTACTCTTGCCTAGAAAATCCCATGGACAGAGGAGCTCGGTGCAGGCTACTGTCCATGGGGTCGCAAAGAGTCAGGCACGACTGAGCGACTTCACTTCACTTCACTTCTGACATTATTTAGTAAACATTGACACTAGTTAAGAGCTCTGATCTATGTAAGTCTAATTTGACAATGTGATGTGTATTAGCTCAGGATTTGGGGCTCTAGTGTGGGACTGCCTGGATATGAATCCTTGTTTCCCCAGTCTTTATCTGTGGGCTTTGTATAAGCTACCTAACCTATCAATGATTAATTTTTCTATTCAATAAAATGGAGATTAGGAATAGTTTGTGTTTTGAATTAATGAATGCAAAATGGAGAACAGTTTCTTGTGCACAGTAAACTTGAATGTAATGTTAAACATTTTATTATGATTTAGGTCAAAAACAGGACCACAATAATAACCAACACTCATAATATACTTAGGGTGCACCAGGAGCTTATTCAAGCAATTTAAAATAATTATTCTTTTCTAATTTTTACAATCAACCTGATTAATATAAATATTGAAAAGAATTTCCATAAATGGGGACAAGGAGAATAAGACTAGAGTTTTCACTTTATCCTTCTAAAGCATGTATAAGGCATAACCTCATGTTACTCCCTACCCCCAGAGTGAATGTCACCAGGCCCTTGGCACTCAAAATGCTGTCTACAGCATTGACACCACCTGGAATCTTGTTAGAAATGCAGACTCTCCTACTCAGTCAAAGACCTACTGATTCAGAATCTGCATTCTAACAAGATCCCTAGAGTGATGTATACTGCTGCTGCAGCTAAGTCGCTTCAGTCATGTCCGACTCTGTGAGACCCTGTAGACGGCAGCCCACCAGGCTCCCCTGTCCTTGGGATTCTCCAGGCAAGAACACTGGAGTGGGTTGCCATTTCCTTCTCCAGTGCATTAAAGTGAAAAGTGAAAGTGAAGTCGCTCAGTCCTGTCCAACTCTTAGCGACCCCATGGACTGCAGCCTACCAGGCTCTTTCGTCCGTGGGATTTTCCAGGCAAGAGGACTGGAGTGGGGCGCCATTGCCTTCTCCAGAGTGATGTATACAACTGTTAAAATCTGAGAACCCCATTTTAGCCAGTTTTAAATGTCTCTTTACCATGCCTTTTTCCCCCAAGTAGATTTGCCATGGTTTTTAAATAAATATATTTTAAATTGCTATAGATTTTCATGGAAACTTATGATTAAATTTTCATCTACAATATGAGTCATTTCACGCATGTTTAGTGCCAGTGCCGAGGAAAAAGGACGTAAGACAGAAAATTAAGGTGAAGCTTTAAGCAGTAGAAAAAGTTCCTTAATTGAAATGACTTTTTCTTCTGATAGTTCTACTGTTCAAAACACATTAAGAAGAAGACAGTAGTACATAGGATTTAAGTTCATGAACAGTTTTTAATAAAAATAAATCTGACATTTCCACAGTTTACAGTTTCTTTCACTTGTGTCCCTGTAAAATGACATCATATATGAAACATAAGTACTTGAAAATTATCAAAGTCACTGATTTTAGGGAGACTAATTTAGCTCAAATTTTGATCCAATGTCTTTCTTGTTCTATCCTTTGATTTATGAAAGATTTTGTAAAAGTTTTATTATATACTTTTTATGGTTCAGGTTTAATTGGAAAAAAATTGTTCTCACAGTATCCCTATTGATTAGAATACCTGGAGTACCAAAAACATTTTTATTTCATAACAACGCTAAACTTCCATGAACATGAAATCCATTACTGAAACAATTGCAGATATATTTGTAGCAATACATTTTTACTTTAAAAAATAGTGCAATTCTGGGAAGCATTAAAACAGTAAATTAAGGGGGAAAATCTCTTTCCTAACCCTCACCTTGTAAAATCAATATGATAGCTAGTAATCGATCTTAATTCTCAATCTGTTCTGGAACATTGAAAACATAGACCAGCTTTAGGGCTGCAGAAATAAATGAAAACAACCCAAAAGAGAACAGAGGCTATTTATTCAGAACTTGCTATGGCATGGATATCTGCAACTGTCATTTGAATTTGTCAGAGACTCCAAGGCAGCCAGAAGGGTGGGAAAGTTCTACAATGGGGAAAAAAAAAATTAAGGCTTCAGGTATGCTCTGATTGAATGTTATTGACACTGGGTAGTTGGAGGAGGGCAACGAGAATCACAACCTAGTATATAATGAATTTAGAAAGCAGATTGATTTCTAGTTGGTCTTGCGTTGGAAGCAGAGGCAGAAATTAGGGAAACTGGCAGTCATTGCACTGAAACCATATTCACAGAAAACTAGTCAATCTAATCACACTAGGACCACAGCCTTGTCTTACTCAATGAAACCAAGCCATAGCTGCGGGGCAACCCAGACGGGCGGGTCATGGTGGAAAGATCTGACAGAATGTGGTCCACTGGAGAAGGGAATCGCAAACCACTTCAGTATTCTTGCCTTGAGAACCTCATGAACAGTATGAAAAGGCAAAGTGATAGGATACTGAAAGAGGAACTCCCCAGGTCAGTAGTGCCCAATATGCTACTGGAGATCAGTGGAGAAATAACTCCAGAAAGATGAATGGATGGAGCCAAAACAAAAAAAAATACCCAGTGGATGTGACTGGTGATAGAAGCAAGATCCCATGCTGTAAAGAGCACTGTTCCATAGGAACCTGGAATGTCAGGTCCATGAATCAAGGCAAATTGGAAGTGGTCAAACAAGAGATGGCAAGGGTGAACGTTGACATTCTAGGAATCAGCGAACTAAAATGGACTGGAATGGGTGAATTTAACTCACATGACCATTATATCTACTACTATGGGCAGGAATCCCCCAGAAGAAATGGAGTAGCCATCAGGGTCAACAAAAGAGTCTAAAATGCAGTACTTGGATGCAATCTCAAAAACGACAGAATGATCTCTGTTCGTCTCCAAGGCAAACCATTCAATATCACAGTTATCCAAGTCTATGCCCCAACCAGTAACGCTGAAGAAGCTGAAGCTGAACGGTTCTATGAAGACCTATAAGACCTTTTAGAACTAACACCCAAAACAAAATGTCCTTTTCATTATAGGGGACTGGAATGCAAAAGTAGGAAGTCAAGAAACACCTGCAGTAACAGGCAAATTTGGCCTTGTAATGTGGAATGAAGCAGGGCAAAGACTGATTGATAGAGTTTTGCCAAGAAAATGCACTGGTCATGACAAACACCCTCTTCCAACAACAAAAGAGAAGACTCTACACATGGACATCACCAGATGGTCAACACCAAAATCAGATTGATTATATTCTCTGCAGCCAAAGATGGAGAAGCTCTATACAGTCAACAAAGACAAGACCAGGAGCTGACTGTGGCTCAGATCATGAACTCCTTATTACCAAATTCAGACTCAAATTGAAGAAAGTAGGGAAAACCACTAGACCATTCAGGTATGACCTAAATCAAATCCCTTATGATTATACAGTGGAAGTGAGAAATAGATTTAAGGGCCTAGCTCTGATAGATAGAGTGCCTGATGAACTATGGAATGAGGTTTGTGACATTGTACTGGAGACAGGGATCAGAACCATCCCCATGGAAAAGAAATGCAAGAAAGCAAAATGGCTGTCTGGGGACACCTTAAAAATAGCTGTGAAAAGAGAGGAGAAAAGCAAAGGAGAAAAGGAAAGATATAAGCATCTGAATGCAGAGTTCCAGAGAATAGCAAGAAGAGATAAGAAAGCCTTCTTCAACAATCAGTGCAAAGAAATAGAGGAAAAGAACAAAATGAGAAAGATGAGAGATCTCTTCAAGAAAATTCGACATACCAAAGAAACATCTCATGCAAAGATGGGCTCGATAAAGGACAGAAATGGTATGGACCTACCAGAAGCAGAAGATATTAAGAAGAGGTGGCAAGAATACACGGAAGAACTGTACAAAAAAGATCTTCACGACCCAGATAATCATGATGATGTGATCACTAATCTAGAGCCAGACATCCTGGAATGTGAAGTCAAGTAGGCCTTGGAAAGCATCACTATGAACAAAGCTAGCGGAAGTGATGGAATTCCAGTAGAGCTGTTTCAAATCCTGAAAGATGATGCTGTGAAAGTGCTGCACTCAATATGCCAGCAAATTTGGAAAACTCAGTAGTGGCCACAGGACTGGAAAAGGTCAGTTTTTATTCCAACTCTAAAGAAAGGCAATGCCAAAGAATGCTCAAATTACGCACAATTGCACTCATCTCACATGCTAGTAAATTAATGCTCAAAATTCTCCAAGACAGGCTTCAGCAATACATGAACCGTGAACTTCCTGATGTTCAAGCGCTGGTTTTAGAAAAGGCAGAGGAACCAGAGATCAAATTGCCAACATCCACTGGATCATGGAAGAAGCAAGAGAGTTCCAGAAAAACATCTATTTCTGCTTTATTGAGTATGCCAAAGCCTTTGACCTTGTGGATCACAATAAACTGTGGAAAATTCTGAAAGAGATGGGAATTCCAGACCACCTGACCTGCCTCTTGAGAATCTGTATGCAGGTCAGGAAGCAACAGTTAGAACTGGACATGGAACAACAGACTGGTTCCAAATAGGAAAAGGAGTACGTCAAGGCTGTATATTGTCACCCTGCTTATTTAACTTCTATGCAGAGTATATCATGAGAAATGCTGGACTGGAAGAAGCACAAGCTGGAATCAAGATTGCCGGGAGAAATATCAATAACCTCAGATACACAGATGACACCACCCTTATGGCAGAAAGTGAAGAGGAACTAAAAAGCCTCTGGATGAAAGTGAAAGAGGAGAGTGAAAAAGTTGGCTTAAAGCGCAACATTCAGAAAATGAAAATCATGGCATCTGGTCCCAACACTTCATGGGAAGTAGATGGGGAAACAATGGAAACAGTGTCAGACTTTATTTTTCTGGGCTCCAAAATCACTGCAGATGGTGATTTCAGCCATGAAATTAAAAGACACTTACTTTGGCCACCTCATACGAAGAGTTGACTCATTGGAAAATACTCTGATGCTGGGAGGATTGAGGGCAGGAGGAGAAGGGGACGACAGAGGATGAGATGGTTGGATGGCATCACTGACTCGATGGACATGAGTCTGAGTGAACTCTGAGAGATGGTGATGGACAGGGAGGCCTGGCGTGCTGCGATTCATGGGGTCGCAAAGAATCGGACACGACTGAGTGACTGACCTGAACTGGCAGTCATTGACTAAATCCTAATTGTCCTGGGCCAGTTTCTGAAGAAGTTATGGTTTGGCTTCTTGAACTGGTTGATACAGAGGTTGTAGGTCAGAGGTTTATTTTCCTGTATTATCTGGCCATTGTCTCTGTATTCAGTTTTTCAGGACAGAATCCAAGTTGTTAACATAAAAGGACTCTAATATCATACCTGCTGCTATTATATTAACATTTTATAAAAATAAATCTAATGTTCTAATTTGGTTTTTGGCTAGTTCTCTCAAATATTAGAAGTTATAAAATAATACAATACACATTTGAATATTTTCATTTGTGTTTAGGGAAATATGAGAATTGTGAGAGAAATAATAAGACAGCCCGTTATTGAGGTCATTAGACAATTATTATTTTCTGTATATTTTGGAGTACAGAATAAAGCAGCAGTGGGAATTTTAGGGAGGAAATTTTTGGGAGGTTGTAGTGACTGAATTTATAGTTATCACTAGTAAGTTAAGAAATCATCAATGCAACCTTGAAAGTAGTTAAAGGAGAATTGAGTTAGAAAGATGGGTCAGCCTGTGTAGCAAGTTCTAGTCTAACCTATTAAACTAACTGGAGAAATGAAGCAAATAATTTTAATTAATTATTGAAATTAATATTTAATTAATAGTTAATGTTCAACTTTTGAACATTTATGTACTCTAAGTACAATCTTATTGGCTATTAAGTATTAAAAATAATAAAATCTAGGTAAGTCATCATTGAATTAATGTAATAGATGAACATTCAGTACTTTTATCTAGATGCAAAAAAATCTATGATTTAAATAGATAGTGTCTTTTTCTTTTTTTAGCTTTTATTTTTTTATTTTTTAATATAAATTTATTTATTTTAATTGGAGGTTAATTACTTTACAATATTGTATTGGTTTTGCCATGTATCAACATGATAGTGTCTTTTTAGAAATAAATTGTGGCAGCTAAAAATATGTTTTAACCAATTGATGTCTCATTGTGCTACTTTTAAAGGATAATATATTTATGCTTCTTATACATAATATAAGCCTTCCCTGGTGGCTCAGGCAGTAAAGTGTCTGCCTGCAATGCAGGAGACCTGGGTTCAATCCCTGGATTGGGGAGATCACCTGGAGAAGGAAATGGCAGCCCACTCCAGTACTCTAGCCTGGAAAATTCCATGGACTGAGGAGCCTGGTAGGCTACAGTCCATGGGGTCAGAAAGTGTCGTTATGTCTCACTTAACTGCTGTTAGGAATACCATCAGAAAATGTACATATTAACAACATGGCTTTCTAGCTTCTAACATTATTTAACTTCATGTGTTAATGTATTAATTAAAAATTATAAAAATGCCCTATGCATAGTCTGTTACAAAAGGAAAAACTCATTTCATCTTCATTAGTATTAAGGTTTGGATTGTTAAATATTAATAGCACCATAAACTGGATTATTTAGTTTATATACTTCTTAGTTATCAGCGAAACTCAGTAAAGAATAGTACCATTTTCACTGAAACTTTTAGAATTCTTCTGAGGTAAATCTATGACCAACCTAGGGGCATATTAAAAGGCAGAGACATTACTTTACCGACAAAGGCCCATCTAGTCAAAGCTATGGTTTTTCCAGGAGTCATGTATGAATGTGAGAGTTGGACCATAAAGAAAGCTGAGCACCGAAGAATGGCTGCTTTTGAAATGTGGTGTTGGAGAAGACTCTTGAGAGTCCCTTGCACTGCAAGGAGATCCAACCAGTCCGTCCTAAAGGAGATCAGTCCTTGTATATTCATTGGAAGGACTGATGCTGAAGCTGAAACTCCAATATTTTGGCCACCTGATGCGAAGAACTGACTCACTGGAAAAAACCCTGATGTTGGGAAAGATTGAAGGAAGGAAGAGAAGAGGATGACAGAGGATAACATGGTTGAAAGCCATCACCGACGTGATGAACATGAGTTTGAGAAGGTTCTGGGAGTCAGTGATGGACAGGGAGGCCTGGCACACTGCAGTCCATAGGGTCGCAAAGAATTGGACATGACTGAGGGACTGAACTGAGCTTCCACAAAATTTCCCCAGTTCCTACTTTGGTATTCTGAATTAACAGTTCCAGTAGGATTTTCCAAGTTTTTACTTGGATGAAAATTTGTACTTGTTATAATGTTTGCTCATATAAGTAGTTAGTGAACTAGGCCAAGATTAATCAAAATTATTTGCAAAGCAGACAAGCTTAAAGGTGTGCCTGAAAGCGATTTATATGTTAAAAAAAAGTAAAATTAATGCATTTGAACTGGGAAAAAAATACAAGACAGATGTTTTCAAAAGGTTCAAAGAGTTGTGTGTTAATGTGCTAGGCTGTTTTAAATTTATGCTCTCACAATTTATACATAAGTAGCTTTTACTTTTAATTTGCTTTTGTTGCTGTTTGATTTTAATGATCTATTTAAAATTTAGCACTCAAAGAGATCTAGTAGTTGAGGATGACCTCTTCCCTAAATAACGATCAGGGAAGATCCTTCTAGTTTGTCTCTTATCCTCTTCTGTATATATCTTGAAACCCCCCCAACAAAGTGCCTCTTTTCCTAAAACCCTATTACTGCCTTGCTGATCATATCTCTGACAGCTCTTCTCTTTATTTCCCTGACTTTTCCCTTAACTATTTATTCATTTTGACCCCACCCACCTTCAAATCTAGCAAAGGCTCTACAGCTAATGCATCTGTAAAACAAAACAAAAAGCATTCTAGAAACTATCTGCTGCTCTGTTCTTAAAACCTAGATTTTGGAGTTTAACTGCAATCATCCTCACAAGCTACTTCCCTAACCAAATGCCTGCTACTGCTGCTAAGTCGCTTCAGTCGTGTCTGACTCTGTGCGACCCCATAGATGGCAGCCCACCAGGCTCCCCCATCCCTGGGATTCTCCAAGCAAGAACACTGGAGTGGGTTGCCATTTCCTTCTCCAATGGATGAAAGTGAAAAGTGAAAGGGAAGTTGCTCAGTCGTGTCCAACCCTTAGCGACCCCATGGACTACACAGCCTTCCAGGCTCCTCCGTCCATGGGATTTTCCAGGCAAGAGTACTGGAGTGGGATGCCATTGCCTTCTCCAACCAAATGCCTACTTTTGTCCTTAAGACACATGCAATACTTTCCTCTAAGTGAATTTTCTTGCTGGTTTCTAGAGGTACTCAGTTTTATTTGAATCCTTACACATGCTACAAATCTCCCTTCCCTCAGATTCAACTGCTAGATGTCTATTTTGAAATTATATTTTAAGGATCCCTTCAAAGTATATGTGTTTGACCATAATCTTAGAAATGCCAGTATAGGTGATGACATTTCTCAACATTAAAAAAGAACGTTATAGAAATTGTTTTTATGTGAATGAATTTCAAGGACAAAATAAAAGCAAAGTCAGCTGTATTCTTTTTTTTTTTTTTTCCCCACACATCTTCTTTCTGTGCCCTTGCACATGATCATGAGATGGCTTTACCTGCCTTCTTCACCTAATTCCTGGTCAAACTTCAAGACTTTCTTTGACATCAATATTGGAAGAAGTCTTCTTTAAGGACCAGCCTGAGTGAAATAGCTTACTCCCCTTATAGCTGGCAAGTTAAGAATGCTTAGTAGCATGAATAATACTTCTCCTCCAGGCTGTGATCTCCTTGAAGGCATGAAATGTGGCTTAGCTATATACACTGTATCAGTGCTGAGCCCACATTACATTCAGCATTTATTGGAGAAATCAGTGAATGAGTAGGTAGATGGCTGGATGTTGAATGAATGAAAGCTCACATGTAACATGCTTTGATTTCTGAGATTTCATACCGTCATGACCTTTGCATATAAGAGATATCAAGATTCAAATGAAATGGCAGGAAGAACTGTCTCATTTGGCCCTAATTTGAAAATTTATTCCAACTTAATGATTATTACATAAGTGCTTCCCCCCCCATAAACTCTATAAATGACTTTGCTTATATCTAAGAAAAGAAAGAATAATACTTTGTTAACGTGAGATTTCAGCTTTTTGTTTGTTTGTTTTTTGTTGTTATGCTACAGCACTAAGATGAAACTGAGCTCATTTTCAGGTATCAGATGTGTGAGGATAAAATATTTAGATTTAATATTGTTATTTAGAATTGCTTTAGAAGAAACACTATTTTCGTAAGAAGACTTTTGGTTGGAGATGTGTAAGTTTGTATTTGTGTGTGTTTATGCCCAGTCTAAGTCAGAGTAATTGCTTTTGTCTTCTAACATCATTAGTTTTCTCAGATTGTCATTGTTTCCTTAATAGTTGAAGAAACATTCCAAGAAGCACTAAAACTGTCTCTGTAATCATTGCATTGAGTGATACTCAGAGCTACACATTTGTTTGAAAATAACTAATGCTGTTGGCCTTCTTCCAGGCATCACACACATTTGTAATATTTATTTTTATTCAGTCAAACAGTATAAACACATGTCTCCTTCCTTAAAGAAAAGCTGTCTTGGTTCACCTCATGCAAGGGCTTAATAAACTCTCCACAATAAAGTCGTGTTGATTATTGCTTTGCACAGTTGTAGCAGCCTCATTAGTTTCACTACATAGCTTGAAATAGTTTCATGCCAAATTAAGAATGTGGGTTATTCAAAGGACTGGTGGTGCTAATTCAGCATGAAGTGATTTCAAGCTCACCCATATCCATCTTCTATCGTATTTCATTGCAGACTTCTCCTCATAATAGTTATATTTATATATGTCATTTTATGAAATCCTATATAATTACTTTGTTAGAAACACATGCCATGCATGTTCACCAGTTTATGGGATTTTTAAGTTAGTAAGTTAGTGCCTGAAAAAGTACTCAGATATTTTTTCTTAAGTTTCATGGGAAAATATTCATAATTTCATGTTTTCCAACAGTGTATTCCATAGAACACTTATTCTATTATTCCACAATATGAGGTGATTGAAGAAGAAACAAATGATCAAATAAATTTGGGAAACTATCAATCTCTTTTGCTCTGAGTCAGATATATACACCAACAAATCTACTAATACATTAATGAAAGTAAAAATATTTCAAGTTTTCATTTCCCAGTTTGCTTAACTTTTCAGTGGTATTTAGTGTTGACTGTGCATGCTATTTTTTTTCAAAATTCAAGTTAAGTATTGAAGATTAGTACAAATGCATGCTTCAAATATTAAGAAGTATAGAAATGTATAAAGTAAAAATAATTTATTCTTCTCCATGCTCTGTCCCATACCTCATGCAGGTTTATACTAATTAAATAGTATCTCTGTATATGTACAAACATGCCCATGCATATATGCATGTATGTAGAAGATATGTATATACATTTTTAACATAAAGATTAGCATTAATAGTATTGAATACATTTATTTTATTTCAGAATATATTCAAATTCTTTCCACGTTAGTACATAGATATTTTTCAATGGATATATGTTATTCTGTTCTTTAATGTAATAATTTCTTATCTATTCTCTATTCATAGACATTGTTACTACTGTAAAAATGCAATGATCTTTTTAATATATTATTTCACATACATGTAGTGAGTGTTAGGTTGACTTTCCTAAGATAGAATTTTGAGTGCAAAGGCATTGCAGTTGTAATTTTGATATTTATTACCAAATTACCATCCATAGGGATTATGCCAAACATTCATAAACGAGTGCCTGTTCACCACAGACAGGCCAGGATGATTTATTAAATTCTAAAAATATATTTTCCAGTCTTTTTTCTGATTTAGGCCCGTCTTCCTCATTGTGTATTCCTCTTTTTTTCTTCTAGGTTTATTGAGATATAATTGATGTATAGCACTAGATAAATTTAAGGTACACAGCATAATGATTTGATGTATAGGCATCATGAAGTGATTATCATAGTAAATCTAGTAAACATCCATCATCTCATACAAAATTAAAGAAATGGAAAAATAATTTTTGTCTGTGTGATGAAAACTCTTTGGATTCACTCTCTTAACAACTTTCATACATAACATAGAGAAGTGCTATTTATATTTATCATGTTGTATATTACATTTTTAGTGTTTATTTATTTTAAAACTAAAACGTTTGTATCTTTTGAATGCTCTCATTCAATCCTTCCAAAACCTGAACCCCACATCTGGTAACCATAGAGGCAGCATAATAAAAGAGTAACAGATATATTCTGTATCCCCATTTTAATGTATTATGAATGCTGATATTAATATGTAATTTAGATTTTTTGCACAGAAAGCTTTAAAAAAATTTTCCTCATAGTTTGTTCTACAGTTTTGCCCACCTATTAGTATCAATGTTATGTTTCCTTCATAGGACAATTAAGTTATAAAATAAGTTAGGAAATAATTTAAATAGCAATAAATTACATGCCTTAAATTCTGATTGAGTTCTCCTATTAAAACTCTTGGGTCTGGTGTTTTGGGGATGCAGCTTTTGGTATAATTTCTATATAATGTAGGTGGAAATCAAGTAATTAGGGTGGCTATCTTTCTGGGAGCCAATTTTGGTATATTTTTCTATTAACTTTTTCATGAAGACTTAAAATATCAGTTCAGATCAGTCACTCAGTCATGTCTGACTCTTTGTGACCCCATGGACTGCAGCATGCTAGGTTTCCCTGTCCATCATGAAATCTTGCTCAAACTCATGTCATCACATCAGTGATGCCATCCGACCATCTCATCCCCTGTCCTCCCCTTCTCCTCCTGCCTTACATATTTCCCAGCATCAGGATCTTTCCCAGTGAGTCAGTTCTTTGCCTCAGGTGGCCAAAGTATTGGAGTTTCAGCTTCAGCATCAGTCCTTCCAATAAATATTCAGGACTGATTTCCTTTAGGATGGACTGATTGGATCTCCATGCAATCCAAGGGACTCTCAAGAATCTTCTCCAACACCACAGTTCAAAAGCATCAATTATTTAGCACTCAGCTTTCCTAATAGTCCATTTCTCACATCCAAACATGACTACTAGAAAAACCATAGCTTTGACTAGATGGATCTTTGTTGTCAAAGTAATGTCTCCACTTTTAATATGCTGTCTAGGTTGGTCATAAATTTCCTTTCAAGGAACAAGCATCTTTCAATTTCATGGCTGCAGTCACCATCTGCAGTTATTTTGGAGCCCCCCAAAATAAAGTTCCTCATTGTTTCCATTGTTTCCCCATCTATTTGCCATGAAGTGGTGGGACCAGATGCCATGATCTTACTTTTTTGAATGTTGAGCTTTAAGGCAACTTTCCACGCTCCTCTTTCACTTTCATCAAGAGGCTCTATAGTTCCTCTTCACTTTCTGCCGTAAGGGTGGTGTCATCTGCATATCTGAGGTTATTGATATTTCTCCCAGCAATCTTGATTCCAGCTTGTGCTTCATCCAGTCCAGGATTTTGCATGATGTACTCTGCATATAAGTTAAATAAGCAGGGTGACAATGTACAGCCTTGATGTATACCTTTTCCTATTTGGAACCAGTCTCTTGTTCCATGTCCAGTTCAAACTCAGGCTTCGTGACCTGCATGATTTCTCACGAGGCAGGCCAGGTGGTCTGGTATTCCCATCTCTTGAAGAATTTTCCACAGTTTGTTGTGATCCTCACAGTCAAAGGCTTTGGCACAGTCAGTAAAACAGAAGCATATGTTTTTCAGGAACTCTCTTGCTTTTTCAATGATCCTATAGATGTTGGCAATTTGATCTCCCATTTTTCTGCCTTTTCTAAATCTAGCTGGAATATCTGGAAGTTCATGGTTCATGTACCGTTGAAACCTGGCTTGGAAAATTTTGAGCATTACTTTGCTAGTGTGTGAGACAAGTACAATTTTGTGGTAGTTTGAACGTTTTTCGGCATTGCCTTTCTTTTGGACTGGAATGAAAACTGACCTTTTGCAATCCTGTGGCCACTACTGTGTTTTGAAAATTTGCTGGCGTATTGAGTGCAGCACTTTCACAGCATTATCTTTTAGAATTTGAAATAGCTTAAATGGAATTCTATCGCCTCCACTAGCTTTGTTTGTAGTTTTGCTTCTTCAGGCCCACTTGACTTCACATTCCAGGATATCTGGCTCTAGGTGAGTCATCACACCACTGTGGTTATCTGGGTCTTTTTTGTTTAGTTCTTCTGTGTATTCAGCACTGTGTCTATTGATCTAATCCCTTGAATCTGTCACTTCCACTGTATAATCATAAGACATTTGATTATGGTCATACCTGAATGGTCTAGTGGTTTTCCCTTCTTTCTTCAATTTTAGTCAGAATTTTGCAATAAGGAGTTCATGAGCTGAGCCTCAGTCAGCTCCCAGTCTTGTTTTGTTGACTGTTTAGGGTTTCTTACCAGATGAGCCACAAGGGAAGCCCAAGAATACTGGAGGAGTAACCTATCCCTTTTCCAGGGGATCTTCCTGACCTAGGAATTGAACTGGAGTAACATGCATTTCAGGCAGATTCTTACCAACTGACCTATCAGGGATCCCAGCTTAAAATTTATTAGCAAATAACTGAGCAACCTATTTTTTATTTCATCTTTTTTATAGTATTCCTCATCTGTTAATGTTTTTAGCACTTATGCATTCCTTTTTCATTAGTTATGGTAACTCCAAATTTATCTATTGTCAACATATTTTTAAATTTTATAATATTACAAATATTTTTAAATTTATTTTTTAATCTTAGTTGCTTTTGTACTTTATATATATATATGTATATGTATACATATATATATTTGTTCTGTCTCCTTTATTCAGGATACTTTCTCTTACGGTAACTGATTGAGATGAATATTTTAAACCTTTTATTATTTTTTCTTAATATTTATTTCATATGAGTATGGTTGATTTACAATGTTTTGATAGTTTCAGATGTATAACAAAATGATTTTGTTACACATTTACAGATATATGCTCTTTTTCAGATTCTTTTCCCATGTAAATTGTTACAAAGTATTAAATAGAGTTCCCTGTGCTATACAGTAGGTCCTTGTTGATTATCTATTTTATATATAGTAGAATGTACTTGTTAATTCTAACCTCCTAATTTATCCCTCACCCACCTTTCCCTTTTGGTATCTGTAGTGGCTGTATCAATTTAAATTCTCACCAACAGTGTAGGAGGGTTTGCTTTTTCTCCACACCTTCTCCAGCATTTATAAAACCAATACAATATTGTAAAGTAATTAACCTCCAATTAAAATAAATAAATTTATATTAAAAAAAGAATTAAGGACAGAAAAAAAAGAATTAACCATAAACTATTTATTTTTATTGCATATTTTTAATTAGAAAAAGTATTGTTAACTAAGAATTTTCCTATTGACATTGATTTATTTGCTTTATATAAGTTCCAAAATAAAATTGCTCCTCTTTTAAAACTGTTTCAGATAATTTAAAAGTTTTATTTTCACTTTGTTTGTTCCAAGAGGTTTTGAATTTACAGGTGGGAGGATATTTCTTTTTTCCTTTTCTGGTATTATTACTAATTTCTAATATTTGTTAATATCATAATATGCAAATTTTACCTATTGCTCTTTTTTATATTATTGAGGATTCTTTGAATATATATTCTGTGTTTTGGAAGTTTCAAATGCCTTAAATCCATATATCCAAACCTAACCTCATGATCTTTCCCCCTGCTTACAAGTAACCTTTCTTAGATTTATTGCAATACACTTTACCATTTCCATCCAAATCTGGATGCCAGAGTGTTTAGACACTGTCACTTTCTTCTACCCTGTCCATATTTTATCCATTTATCTGAGTATTTAAGAGGTCTTCTGTACTCCATTTCTACCACTATAATTCTGGGACAATCTAATGATATTTGTTACTATGATCTCTGCATTTATATTCAAACTGGTTTATCCATATAAGTTCTGGATCTCTTCTAATATTTCCTTACCATTCAGTGTACTTTTGCAATAGACTTTATTTTTTAGATTAGTTTTAGGTTCATTAAAAAATTAAGAGGACGGTAGAGACATTTTCTGTTGGGGGCCAGCGTGAGGAACTCCGCCCATGGCAAAGGTCATGAGGAAGGAGGCTTGGCATACGAAAAGCCGTGATCAAGCCTCAGGAAACCTCCTGTTCCCAAGCATCTACCCCCAAACCAGAGTCTGTTTTATGTTCTCCCCCATAACCTTTCTCTTGGAGAAGCAGTAAACGTGCAGCTCCAAGGCAATAAAAATTCCTGGGCGTGACAAGAGTGTTTCAGCTTACAACTCCTCTTAAGGTTATCTAACCCACCTGTATAGGTTCCTCTGGCCACATGTGATTGTTTACAGCCTCCCAACCTGAGAGGCAGGAGATGTTTTAGACTTACTAAAGGCAAATTCTTTTGGGGAATTAGAAATGATTAGTATAGTGGGTTGGTTAGGAATTATATTGGTGAAGGGTTTTTCATTTGTTGTGTCAATAATTGCTGCTAATTCCCTGCTCTGGGTGGGACAAGGATGTCTCAGGTCAAACCTCTCTGCTGACAGACTAGCTTGTGTGACAGGATTATCCATACTCCTGCCACATGATTGTTTACTACCTCTTAACCATAAACAGCACAGAGAGTTTTGGAGTATTTTGAGAGTCTTAATTAGCATAGGGCTTTTTGTTCTCATTGAGTCAATGATTGCCACCAGGCCTCTATATCCTTAGGCACCTGGGAATATATTAATCAATGTATTTGGAATATAGAGAGGGAAATATAGTAGTTTTTAATGTTAGCAATACTAGACTTTTTGAGTTAATGGATTTTCTCTTTTGTAATAGATCACTGTGCTTTGTTATAAATCACTGTGTCCTTGTTATGTAAAAATGTAACTTTATCACTATCTTAAGACTAGATAGATCTTAAGGGGAGCATTGGTGAAAGGATTTTCATTTGTTGGGCTGATGTTTGCTGCTAAATCTCCATATTCCCTGCCCTTATAGTGAATATAACTAGCATATAGGAGAAATAAACATTAACCTTTAAGCACATAGGAGAAATAAGTATTAACCTTTAAGATTAATCCTGTTAACCTTGGGTTAAATAAATTCCTTTCTTGATTGTAACTCACTACACCCTCACCCTATAGGAATGCAACTTTATCTGGAGGGTGGTGCCTGGTTTAAGAAAAAACACCCTTAGAAGAAATAAGGTTTTTGGTTATCAGAAAGAAAGGATCATAGAATGTCAGCAGGTCTCACTCATGGCCAGAAGATGATGTAATATCCCTAAGACCCCCGCGCGTGACTCTGTATTCATCCCTATGTGTAACAAAAGGTATATAAGCAAACCCAAAAATAAAGAAATCGGATCAGTTTCCGGAAAGACTGATTCCACCATGTCGCTTCTTTCTTGCTCCCATTTCTCTGGCTGAATTCCCATCTGGATTCAGCCTCCTTTTCTCCACTACACTATCTCTTACTATACTATCCGTTTCTAATCTCTCTATATATCTGTAATTAAATATGTATTTTTCCAAAGATGCCGACGCCGTCCCCACCTTCGAATTCCCTGGATCCACCAGGGCTGGACCCCGGCAATTTTCCATATAGCTTTTCCCCTAACACATGTATAATATCTGCTATTACCAACATCCCTCACTACACTGGTATATTTATTACAGTTGAGTGTACTTTGATACATAATTATTACTCAAAGTCTGTAGTTTACATTACAGCTCACTTTTGGTATTCTCAATGTATTTTTGAAACACAAATATTTTATTTCATAGCTCACTGGAAGACTATTTCTTAGCTAAGGATTTGTTTTCTTGACTGGCCTGTAACACTTTACATAGCCTGATCTTGCATAATTTTCCTATTTGGGGGTCTTCCTTTGCCCCAGGAACATTAGTTAATTTTCAGTTTCTCGTACATTATTATCCTTTCTGCTGCTGTAGGATATCTACTTGTGTTTTTCCTTTTCTTTCACTTAATTTCTGAAAACTCATCAGATTTGCTCTCTTAACAACTATATAATATATCGTAGTATTTTTTATATTTATCATGTTGTACATTGCATCCCTACAACTCATTTACCTTATAATTGGAAGTTTGTACTTTTCACTGCCTTCATCCAATTTTCCTGCTCCATACTCCCACCTCTGATAACAAGAATTTGAAGTTCTTTTTCTAATGAGTTTGTGAAATATAATTGAGTACAACATCATGTTTTCCCTGTTACATAACACAGTGATTTGGTACTTTTCTACATTTCAAACTGATAACCGCCACCATAAGACTTGTTATCGCCACACAAAGATATGACATAGTTATTGACTACATTTCTCACACTGTACATTTTATACCTATAACTTACTTTGCAGCTGGAAGTTTGTGCCTCTGAATCTCCCTCACATATTAATTTCCTCCTCCACACACCCACCTCTGGTAAGTGAATTGTCTCAATTCTGCATTTCTACTTTCCTTTCCACCATGTTTACCATTGTAACATCATATGTTACATCTTCTTGCTTTCTGCATCCTTTAATTACTTATTTTACATATAGATAACTTTATTACTTTTGTCTTTTAACCTTCCTACTAGCTTTATACATAATTCACTACATTTACTGTATCTTTGTCTTCCAAGTGAGATTTTTCCTTTTGTAATTTTTGTGTTTCTAGTTGTGTTTGTTTCTTTTTCACTTAGTTCCCTTTACATTTATAAAGCAGTTTTAGTGGTGCTGAATTCTTTTAGCTTTTGACTGAAACCTTGCTAGGTAGAGTATTCTTGGTTGTAGGTTTTTCTCTTTTATTATTTTAAATGTATCATTCTACTCTCTCTGGCCTGCTGAGCTTCTGCTGAAAGGGCCATTTTTATTTCCCTCAGAAAATATATATAATTTTCTTTATGTATGTAATTGCATTAAATCAGATTTCAAAGAATCCTCTGTTAGGAAAGGTGGCTTGAGTATCAATTCTTTAGCCTTAATTTGCACTGAATTTAAACATTTATTTGTTGAGTGATTTACATTACACTTATTTGATCATGTTCTGTTTAAAGAAGTACTATTTATACATGAATTGCAGTAAGATTATTCTCAGTAATAGAAAAGAGTTGTCCAAAAAGGAACACAATGCAGGTGTTTTATTTTTTGTTTGCTTTTTGCTCAACTGATGTGTTTAATAGATTAAAGATGAATCAAACCTTCATTTTTACTGTAGACTTGATCAGCACATTATGCTTTTGGTACTTTGGCAAGTACTTTTTTTAAAAACTTCTATTTATGCGATGCAGAGTTCCCCCTCTATTGGTTTGTGGTAATCTAATTTGCTAACATTAACCTCATTATTCTAATTTATACAGTATGTCTCCATTAGAAATGTACTTTATTTTTTAAGGAACAGGAAATTAACCAAAATAATGAGATGATTCCATGTGTGATTGCTGGGAATATGGAGCATGCTTGTCAGTTCTTTCCCTGAATTTTATTGAATTTAGAGTCCAAAACTTTGAGATGTATATGCCATCTCTCTTTTTCATGACTGGTGTTCAGCTTCTGTAACTTTTATTTCAGTTTCCACAAATGAGAGTAGAATAAATGCCTCTTATATTACTACTTGTATTTGTCAATGGGAACATTCAAACTGACTCCCTCCTTGAACAGATTTTAACAGACCTTTGCTTTTCAAATAGAATGTCAATGATTTTAGAGTTTATGGCCTCCATCTTAGACATCTGCACAGATGAATGTCTCTAAAATGTTCTCTTTATAGCGTTGAGAATTACCAAATGGGGCCCATTGGAGAGGACATCTTTTTCATTTCAAATTTTTGCATAATTGTTATTTACATGCAACAGCTGAGACTCCAGAACAAAAATTAGTCAGTCAGATGTTCATTTCACTGAACACATTAGAGAAAGTGCACCTGCCTTGCCATAGGCACCACTTCTTTGGGGATAATAGCATTTTTGCACATCTAACATAAATGATGCATAGCACTCAGAGAAAAGTTCAGTTGTAGTAGATATTATGGTAACTCTAGAATTCAGAGGAGCTTAGATTTAGTCATATCTTTGCCATGTATTAAATATTTTCTGTAATATTTGCTTCCATGAATGTCATTTCCTTTGCTAAGTTGTGTTCAACTCTTTATCATCACATAGACTGTAGCTCATCAGGCTCCTCTGTTCATGGAATTCTCCAGGCAAGAATACTGCAGTGGGCTTCCATCTGAGCCACCTGGGAAGCCCAATATTCAAAACAGAGATATGCTATCTCGGATGCCTGCCTCCTAGGCACTTGCCCTATTACTTGAAAGTAGAGTCAGAGAAGGCAATGACAACCCACTCCAGTACTCTTGCCTGGAAAATCCCATGGATGGAGGAGCCTGGCAGGCTGCAGTCGGGGTCGCTAGGAGTCGGACACAACTGAACGACTTCGCTTTCACTTTTCACTTTCATGCATTGGAGAAGGAAATGGCAACCCACTCCAGTGTTTTTGCCTGGAGAATCCCAGGGACGGGAGAGCCTAGTGGGCTGCCGTCTCTGGGGTCGCACAGAGTCGCACATGACTGAAGCAACTTAGCAGCAGCAGTAGCAGCAACAGAGTCAGAGTAATACTCATGAATGGCTATGAGAGGTAAAATATTTGATCTGGACTTTGTGAGTGTCTTACTTTAAAATAGAGAAATCCTAAATAAATCACATTTCACGTTGTGTAAATCTAGTACACAAAGGGTAAGTTCATATGATAAACATATATATTGTATACAGATACCTTAGGAATACAGCACCTGTAGAAGGTATGTAGGGAGTCTAGAGCCCAACTGCTTGAATTAGAATCCTGCTGTATCGCTAATGTCTTTGTGACTTCATAGAATTAATTAGCCACTTTATGTCTCAGTTTTCTTATTTGTAAAACAAGGAAAATAATGTCACTTAGGACTTCATAGGTTTATTAAAGGTGACAATGAGTATTAAACTGACTGACACATGGTAAGGTCTTTCTTCTTCTTTTTCTTTTTCTTCCCATGGACTGTAACCTACCAGGCTCATCTTGTCCATGGGATTTCCCAGGCAAGTATACTGGAGTGAGTTGCCATTTCCTCCTCCAGAGGATCTTCCCGACCCAGGGATTGAACCCATACAAGAATCACAGATTCTTAAAGGAACTTAAACCCATACAAGAATCACAAATCTAATTCACTTCTTTATTCCTTCCTTTATTCAAATCTTTTTAAGAGAAGAAAACATAGTAAATGATATTCAGAGGATCTAGGTTTGTTAATTGAACTCCACTGCCTACATTATATCTTGGTCAAATTTATAAACATTTCTGAATCTCAATCTCCACATTTGTAAATTGAGTCTGCTGTGGGATTTAATTAGACAGCTATTTTTTCTTGAAAGGTCCTTAGGACATAGCCTTAGCAAACAACAACAAACTAAAAATGAAGAAGAGAAGGAAAAAGAGGTGGAATAGGGAAAGGAGAATAAGAACAAATTATTAATAAGTAATAATTTATTATTATTATTTAACACGGAAATTGTCTGGTCAAAAGTTTATTTTCTTAAGAATGTTAAACATAGAATCAGAAGTATCCCTGGCACATAGTGGTGCTCAGTAGCAGCTGACTGATTGAAGAATTGGATGAATGGGAGTGATCTTTGTAATGCTGCAGAATGAAAGAAGAAAATAAGAACATGATGTCAATTTCATGTGGCTGAGGCTCTTCCAAATCTACTCTGGTTCTCTGATTGCAATTTGGCATACATTATAACATTATTTAAGGAGAATATTGTCAGAGAAGGCAATGGCACCCCACTCCCGTACTCTTGCCTGGAAAATCCCATGGATGGAGAAGCCTGGTGGGCTGCAGTCCATGGGTTCACTAAAAGTCGGACACGACTGAAGTGACTTAGCAGCAGCAGCAGCAGCAAGGAGAATATTGTAAAATGAACTATTTATAATTAACAATATTTGAGAGTTTAAATATTTTGATTTGACAAATGAAATATTTTGACCCATTAAAAAGCACTATTTTTATTCAAAATGCAAAGTTTGACATTGTGAAAATTGCCCATACTCAAGTATGGGTGCTCAATGATAGTACTATACTAAACTCTCTAGTTAATTATTCATTAATTATAATAGTGGTGTTATTTTGAAAATGATGAATTAAAAATTTTGAACCTATAATTTTATGGTGTTTTGATTCTCCAATTAAATAATCACCTTTACCACTGAGTCAGTAGTAAAGAATTCACCTTCAGTGCAGGAGACACAGGTTCTGTCCCTGGGTCAGGAAAATCCCCTGGAGAAGGAAATGGCAACTCACTCCAATATTCTTGCCTAGATAATCCCATGGAAAGAGGAGCCTGCTGGCTACAGTCCATGGGTTCGCAAACAAGTTAGTCTGACAGGAGTTAGCAACTAAACAACTATCATCTACCTACATTGTCCAACTCATTTGACTTTATTGCAATTATTTTGTTAAATTTCTGTGCAAACTTGATGCTGAGTTCTTCCAGTGTGAAGATTATGTTTTTTTAGCCTTTTTTTCCATTTAGGAATGTATAAAAATATACAAAACCTAGTACATGTGTTTGACTGTTTTTGACCCAAGGGACCAAACCTGGATCTCTCACATTGCAGGCAGATTCTTTATTGTCTGAGTCACCATGAAAGCTGACTTTAGAGTTGACAACCATGTAACTCTAACCCAACACAAGCAAAAGAATTATATCATCACTCTAATATCTCCCTTAATTTAAATGAGTTCATTTTAAGTTTTCATATGGTATCAACTCACCTCATTTTTTTATTTCTTCAGAAGAGTATTGTAAAGAGATGGTTTAAGGGATAGATAAAGAGGCAAAAGGGCAAACAGTGGACTTTAAAAGTCCTGGGTCATTTGAAAGGCCATATGAAAAACAATGTCATAAATAGTAACAAACAAAAAAGCCTTTAATTTTATCTCACACTGAACACAAAATTAATTTGAGTAGAATCATTTACTGAAATGTGAAAGATGAAACAAAAAATCTTCTAGAAGATAGTTACATGCTTAATCATAGCAAAAGATGCCTTATGCATGATACAGAAAGTCCTAACCATATAAGGTAAGATTGATAAATTAGACTTCATTAAAATTAAGAACTTCTGTTAATCAAGAAATCACTACTAAGAGAGCAAATGGAAACAATAATAAGGAATACAATGTTTGTGCCACATGTATCTAACAAAATACTTATATCCTGAAAATAAAAATGAAAGTTCAATTTAAGTGTAAAATAACACATGGTCTGGTTTTTTAAATGGCAGAAACAATAGATTTATTTGAAAATTTTAATAATTTGCAGGTAGAGTAATAGCATCTTTATTTGAATATAGTTCATAGAAGATTGTATTTCACAACAGGGAAAGGATTATCTGATGTATTATTTAAAGAATATCAACTGCTCAGCTGATTTTTGTCTAAGTAAGTTCATGTAATCAAATCAGAGTTCAGGATTATACCCAGTGAGGAAGAAGGGAATTACTTAGATAAGACTGCATCACTGTGTGGGGAATGGTGGCAACTGCTTCTGTTTGGAATGAAAGATTTTACAGTAATAAAACAAATTTAATGGACTAGTTCACTCATTTTCAATCTTGCTGTTAAAGTTTACTATTGAAATACTTGCTCTAGGGAATTACCATTCATTCAGTTTATTTGCAGCCTCTGTCCTGTGTAACAGCAGGACTGTTACTTTGCCCCCAGAAAGATGAAATTGCAACAGCACAGTGAAACTCAAATAACAAAAGCGATCGTATTTTAAAAATAGTGCTTTAAGACTTTCTATCACAAATGACAGATTTAAGACAATGATTAATTTTATTTATTTAGCCCATACTAAGGGATCCTGAAGGTAAATAGTAAAGCTGTGTAAGAAACAAACTGCATAGAGATGTCTCGCATCACAGAAATATCCCCCATTTGCTATCTTTTATGACTCATCTATTCATTGAAAATAAAAGCCAATTATTCTCTCTTTTTCTATTTATTGGTGTTCTGTAACTAAAAGGACTTTTAAGTAATAATTTTCAACCTTGAAATCATTATTCTTTTTCCAAACTCACAAACAAGAAAGTCATTGACTGTTATTGACATGTTTTTCTATAAACCCAGAACTTTTTTTTTAGTTGATTCACATAAGGATCATTTCCTTTATGTTCCAACTTCTTTTAAATTTTTCACCTTTTCCTAAATGCCCTTTTCTTTGAATTCTTATTCTGTCATCCTTATAACTAAAACTTATCCCTAAAACTAAATTTATAGTTGAGGTTGACATAAACCTAGTAGAAAAATAAGCAAAATACTGCAGCTGGCACTTCAAAGATTAGGATACAAATGGTTAATAACACTATAAAAAGATACCCAAATTGTGTATTTAATATTCATATTTATTAATTTTATCCAAACTATGCACGTGAAATTTTTCTCTTAATGAAAGACAGATTAATTATTGTTATTTACATAATAATGTGTCAGTTCCCTTTTCCCCAGTGTTTAACTATTTGGCTAGGGAAGCAAAAACTGGATTTAAAAATCATCTATATGAAGGGAGAGATCTTTTATGAATAAGAGTTGAATAAAAATTGATTTCTTTGCTAATATACAGAAGAAAATGGTAGCTGCTTCCTCCTCTTCCTGGGGAAAAAAAAAGGACAAAACCTTCATACCACTTGGAAATGTACTGGAAAGGATTCTAGGTTCATATTCTAACTGTTTGAAATGTAAATGTACCTCCTTAAGAGTCCTATGAGCTCTAGCGTCTCCGATTTTGGGAATCTAATGTTATCGCCGAGACCTTAGACCTCATTTTCCCTTAATTGTAAATCCATTCCAATACAGGACTCTGGATTTCTCTTATTATTCTTCAGCTGTAAATTATTTTCCCAAGGTGTCCTTAGTCCAGTGTCTTATGTTGTCTACACAGTTTATTCAGAAATCTTGAACTCTGCTGAAACACAAAAGTATGGTCCCTATGTTCCACTGGTTAGTGAGTTATCATTGAATTAAAATTAATTAATACTACACTGTGATCAGTATGATACCACTATACATCTAACAGAAAGAGAGAACAAGGAGAGAAGGAGAGGAAGAAATCATAAGGGCTTATCTTACTGAATACTCACAAGGTGAATTCACTAGGGTTAAGAACCACTCAAATCAAATGATAGAATATGACTATCCTAGAAGGCTCCTCTCATGTTGCTTTACATGAAAGATAGCCACTACCTTAGTTTATTAAACTATTCTTATTCTGCCATATTTTAAGGTTTGGAATAATTGGCTCATGGAGTTCTTCAGGCTTGCAAGTCCAAAATGTGTAGGGCAGGCTAAGTATGCTAACAGCTCAAGTGGGGTTTGATGCTGCAGTGTTGAGGCTGAACTCTTTTCTGGGAAACTTTTTTTTTTTTTTTCTTAAGATCTTCATCTAATCTGATGAAGTAATAATGATCTATTCTCATTATTAAGAGTGATCTCTCTACTTTAAGTTTATTGACTATAGATGCTAATCACACTTGCAAAATACCTTCAGAGCAAAGCTAGATTTTCTCATCTGTATTTGCTAATTCGCTTCAGCTGTGTCTGACTCTTTGCAAATCTATGGACTATAGCCTACCAGGCTCCTCTGTCCTTGGTTAGAGTCTAGGCAATATTATGTAACAATGTAAATGGGAAAATAATTTGAAAAAGAATATATACATATATATGTCTAACGGAACCTCTTTGCTGTACACCTGAAAGTAACACAACATTGTTAATCAACCATCCTCCAATATAAAATAAAAAGTTTTTAAAAATGGTACCATAAAATTGTATTTCAACTAATTATTTAAACTAGATAAAGTGAATAAATTTTAGAAAATTGCAAGTTGTCTAAACTGACTGAAGTAAAATAGAAAATCTGAATAGAACTGCACTTAATTTCCTGTGACTCCTGTAATAGATTACTCGAAACTTGGTAGCTTAAAATAACAGAAGTGTGTTTCCTCACAGTTCTGGAGGTCAGAAGTTCAAAATCAGCATCACCAATAGAAATGTCAGTAAGACTGCCATTTCCTCCACAGGCTCTAAATGAGAATTCATTCTTTACCTCTTTCAGGTTTTGATTCCTGGGCTTGTGGCTGCATTATTCTGATTTTCAGTTCAGTTCAGTTCAGTTCAGTTGCTCAGTTGTGTCCGACTCTTTGCGACCTCATGAATTGCAGTACGCCAGGGCTCCCTGTCCATCACCAACTCCTGGAGTTTACTCAAACTCACATCCATCGAGTCGGTGATGCCACCCACCCATCTCATCCTCTGTTGTCTGCTTCTCCTCCTACCTCCAATCCCTCCCAGCATCAGGCTCTTTTCCAATGAGTCAACACTTTGCAAAGTGTTGGAGTTTCAGCTTTAGTATCAGTCCTTCCAATGAACACCCAGGCCTGATCTCCTTTAGAATGGACTGGTTGGATCTCCTTGCAGTTCAAGGGACTCTCAAGGGTCTTCTCCAACACCACAGTTCAAATGCATCAATTCTTCAGCACTCAGCTTTCTTCAGAGTCCAACTCTCACATCCATACCTGATCACTGGAAAAACCATAGCTTTAACTAGACGGACCTTTGTTGGCAAAGTAGTGTCTCTGCTTGTTAATATGCTATCTAGGTTGGTCATAACTTTCCTTCCAAGGAGGAAGTGTTTTTTTAATTTAATGGCTGCAATCACCACCTGCAGTGATTTTGGAGCCCCCCAAAATAAAGTCTGACACTGTTTCCACTGTTTTCCCATCTATTTCCCATGAAGTGATGGGACCAAATGCCATGATCTTATTTTTCTAAATGTTGAGCTTTAAACCAACTTTTTCACTCTCCTCTTTCACTTTCATCAAGAGGCTTTTTAGTTCCTCTGATTTTAAATGCCAACATAATCAAATATCTCTCTTCAAAATGCCTCTTCTTTTGTATGCATATCTTGTTTCTTTCATCACCTCTTTCTTTTAAGGATTCTTATGATGAAGAACATTTAGGACCCACCTAGATAATCCAAAATTATCTCCTCATTTCAAAATTCTTAATCACATCTGAAGACATCATCACATGAGGTAACATTCATGGGTTTTAAGGATCGGGTCTAAAACAGTGTTAATGTGGATGACTCAACATTCTATATCATAAAGCATTCTTATAACAAGTAATATACTAAATTAAAAATCCAAATCTTCCTCAGAATGAAAGCCAAAGCACCAGTGAAGTTCATGAACTCCAAGAAATGGCTAAAGAAGAATTAACATCAGTCTTTCAAAACTATTTTAAAAATTACAAGTCTATTTTCCAGCTCATTCAGTGAAGCAAGGAGTATCCTGAAAGCACAATCAGACACATAAAAAGGAAATTATGGACAAATATATACTGTTCATATTGACAAAATAATAACAATAGAAAAATGAATTCATCAACATATAGAGTTATACACCATGACTAAGTGGGATCAATGTAATATATCATATAAAAGAATAAATAATAAAAACAACATGACCATTTCAATATATGCTGAAAAAGCATTTAATAAAATGCAGCACACCTTCATGATAACATTCACACATACACACAAATCACACAACAACCTAAGAATAGTAGGAACATTCACAATATGATATAGTATGAAAAATCGATACTTTTTCTAAATAAATTTAATGATGAAAGACTCAATAGTTTCTCCCTAAGAAAAGGAACAAGAGCCAGTATGTCTGTTCTCATTACTTCTATTCAACAATATCCTGTGCTAGCCAGAAAAATCAGACAAGACAGAAATAAATAATAATCCTCACTCCATTTGAGGATAAGAAAAGCTATCTCTATTCACAATGAGGCATTTCCAGAAAAAAAAAAAAAAAAAAAAACCTATGAATAAACACATTTTGCAAGTTTGTGGAATACAAAATAATATAAAATGTATTAAATTTCTATACAACTGCAATGAATGATCTGAAAATTTAGAAAACAAGTCCATTTATAGCATAATAAAAAAAAAATACATTGGGATAAATTTAACAAAATAAGTTCAAGAAACGTGCACTGACAACTACAAAACATTATTGAAAAACTTTAAAGAAGCCCTAAATTAATTAGAAGATATCCAATGTTTACGGATTGGAGGACCTCATTTTTAAGATGGCTGCTGCTGCTGCTGCTGCTGCTGCTGCTGCTAAGTCGCTTCAGTCCTGTCTGACTCTGTGGGACCCCAGAGACGGCAGCCCACCAGGCTCCCCCGTTCCTGGGATTCTCCAGGCAAGAACACTGGAGTGGGTTGCCATTTCCTTCTCCAATGCATGAAAGTTAAAAGTGAGAGTGAAGTCGCTCAGTCGTGTCCGACTCTTAGCGACCCCATGGACTGCAGCCTACCAGGCTCCTCCATCCATGGGATTTTCCAGGGAAGAGTACTGGAGTGGGGTGCCATTGCCTTCTCCGTTTTAAGATGGCTGCTGCTGCTAAGTTGCTTCATTCGTGTCCCACTCTGTGCGACCCCAGAGACAGCAGCCCTCCAGGCTCCCCCATCCCTGGGATTATCCAGGCAAGAACACTGGAGTGGGTTGCCATTTCCTTCTCCAGTGCATGAAAGTGAAAGTGAAGTCGCTCAGTCGTGCCCGACTCTTAGCGACCCCATGGACTGCAGCCCACCAGGCTCCTCTGTCCATGGATTTTCCAGGCAAGATTACTGGAGTGGGGTGCCATTGCCTTCTCTGGTTTTAAGATGGCAGTGATCCCTACATTGATCTACTTCTTCAGTGAAATCCCAATGAAATTTCAGCTGCCTTTTTGTATAAATCAAGGGGCTGATCCCTGACCAAGTGGAAATGCAAAGGGCCCAGATTAGCCAATATATTCTTGAAAAGAACTAAGTTGAAGGGCTCATTTTTCCAGATTTCTGCATTTACTACAAATGCATAAGCATCTATATATATATATAGGATAATATTGAGAGTATCAAAATAAACTCATAATTATAATCAACTGATTTTAGACAAGGATGCCAAGCTACCTCAACAAGGAAAGTTACTGAGACAACTGGATACCCACATGCAAAAAAATGATAGCTGACCTCTATCTTACACCCATATACAAAAGTTAGCTCAGAATGATCAGAGACATAAATGTCACAGCTAATATTGTAAAGCTCTTATAAGAAAACATAGGAGTAAATCTATATGTAATGGTTTCTTAGACATGGCATCAAAATAACAAGCAAAAAAGAGAAAAATAAATAATTTAACTTAATAAAATTAAAAATTATGCCTCAAAGTATGTCTTCAAGAGGGAAATCCAACATGTCATTAAATCAATATGTCAAAATCATGTATTTGATGACATTTGTATCCAGAACATGTAAAAAATACATATAACTGAACAATAAAGAAATAATAAAACCCAATTTAAAATGTGTAAATATAAATAAATAAAATAGACAATTCTCTAAGAAAATATAAAGTAAGTGGTCAATAAACACCTGAAAGTATGCTCAGGTGTTTATTATATCACCTCAGGTGTTTATTATATCAGTATGCTCAGGTTATTATTAAAAAAATAATATTAGTTGTTAAGGAAATTCTAATCAAAACCACAATGAGTAATCCACAACACACCTACTAGAATTGTTAAAATTAAAAAGAAAGAAAGGCACACAAATACAAATGCTGACAAGAATTTGGAAAAATCAGAACCCTCCTTTGTTGGTGGGGTTGTAAAATGGACAGACAGATTGGAAAACAGTTCAGTAATTTCACAAAATGTCACATATGGGCATATACTCAAGAGAATTAAAAATCTATATCCACTCAAAAACTTGTACAGGAGTTTTCCTAGCAATATTATTTCATATTAAGGAAAATTAGAAATAATCCAGGTGGCACAGTGATAAAGAATATGCCTGCCAATGCAAGAGACACGAGACATGGGTTCAACCCCTGGGTCAGGAGGATTCCCTGGAGAATGAAACTTACTCCACTATTCTTGCCTGGAAGATTCCATGGACAGAGGAGCCTAGTGGGCTAGAGTCCATGGGGTTGCAAAGAGTCAGACGCAACTGAGCACACACACACATACAGAGAGAGAGAGAGAGAGAGAGAGAAATAACCCAAATGCCCACCAACTGATTAATGGATAAAGAAAATCTGATAATGTCAATTCAAAAGAATATATAATTTAATAATAAAGAAGAAAGAAGAATTAGCACATGACAGCAGGAACGAACATCAAAAACATTATACTAAGTGAAAGAAGCCAGACATGTTTAAAAGGCCACATGTTGAGTAATTCTATTTGTATAAAATATCCAGAATAGGCTACTACATAGAGATAGAAGTAGATTTGTGCTTCCCCTGGATTGGTTTCTAACAGCAGTGATGGTTGCACAACTATGTAAATGTACTAAAAATTACTGAATGGTACAGATTTAAAGAGGAGAAAATTTAATGGATTGTGTATTATATAACAATAAAATTATAATTGATAAATACATTTATAAATAAATGTACAAAAATTTTCTCAGTTCTGGTATTTATATAATATACATGTTTCAAACTTGTGATTATTATAATAGATTATTTTAAATTTCACATTTGTTACAAAAACTTGAAATTAGGAAAATATCAACAGATTATAGTTGAGATAAAATGAGATCAGAAAAAAAGAAAAGGGAATGTTGAATGGAAAAAAAGAGACAATAATAAGAATGAAAATCAAAGCTACAATAGAATGACCATGTTTCTTGCCAAAAAAATTTAGTCATTGTATTTTGCATCCTTTAAACAAATATTAAATGTCTCCATCATATTTCTAATTGAAGATTAGTAAACTAAAACATACAATATCAGGTACTTGTCATACTTTAGCAAATTTTCTTTCTTCTGGCATCATTAACAGTAGCTTTATTTGTTGTTGTATAGGTGCTCAATCATGTCTGACTCTTTGCAACCCATAACCATAGCCTGCCAGGCTCCCCTGTCCCTGGTATTTTCAAGGCAAGAATACTGGAGTGCGCTGCCATTTCCTACTCCAGGGGATCTTCTTGACCCAGGGATCAAACACAAGGGATGGCTTGTGTCTCCTGCACTGGCAGGCGGATTCTTTGCCACTGTGCCACCTGGTGCTGCTTTAAATAACAGCTTGTACTTTTAACTCAGTTATTAATGCATAATTAAGCATTGTTGTAGGACTTTCCTGGTGGCGCAGCAGTAAAGAATCCACCTGCAATGGAGGAGATGTAAGCAGAAGACCAATCCCTGAGTTAGGACAATCCCCTGGAGAAAGAAAACGGCAACCCACTCCAGTGTTCTTGCCTGTAAAATCCCAATCCATAGGGTCAGAAAAGAGTCATATAAACATGCTGAAATTAAGTTTCTACAACGCATGTGTGAAGGTGAAAGTGAATCAGTAGTCCAACTCTTTGTGACTCCCTGGACTTTAGTGCATGGAATTCTCCAGGCCAGAATACTGTAGTGGGTAGCTTTTTCCTTCTCCAGGGGATCTTCCCAACCCAGGGATCGAACCCAGGTCTCCTGCATGGCAGGTGGATTCTTTACCAACGAGTTATCAGGGAAGCTCCCACAATGTATGTGTAATACTTTATAATAAAAATATTACTTTACATTTTATAGACATATTTTATAAAAAGAGAAAATATGAAATTTTCTATTCAGTAAAAGAAATTGAAGAACATATGTGAATATATTTTAAGGTTAATATTTTACTTATACATGTAGAAAAGTATAAAATTATAAATATACAAGTCAATTTTTGTAACATGAGATCTCCTATATAACTATTATTCATTTGGAGTTGAACTTTATATGATGTGGCCAGATTATCAACATCAGTTTTTTAATGTGTGGGTATTCACTAAGTCTAGCCAGCACTGAGGGATGGTTGATGTGTAATTTGGGGTGCTTTTTATTCCACCAGACTATCCTTTGGGTCCAAGGGCAATTTGCTGAGAGTGGTTCAGGTGCTAAATCTAGGGATTTTCAGACTTGAAATACAGATGTTTTATGGGTAATGTGTAATCAGGGATGGCAGCAGTCTACCAGGTGTTTGGGGAGGAGGGTTGTGAAACTTTTATCTAAGTGTATTAGAGAAGTCTTTTATATTCTAGTTACAGAAATTACCAAGTTATGGTGTGATCAGCTTTGCAATGCAAATCTGAGAAGTAATCCAAATGGATTAGTTTGAGGTATTCCCTTGCAATTGAGGTATCCTGAAGTAGCTTGATGGACAGGGAGGCCTGGCGTGCTGCGATTCATGGGGTCGCAAAGAGTCGGGCACCACTGAGCGACTGAACTGAACTTAACTGAAGTAGCTTCTATACCTAGCTGTCCTCTTCCAGGACTGGCTAGGCTTTAAACAGCCCCTAGTATTGGATTTCAGTCCTGTTTACCAGTCGCTATATTCAAAGTACAGTACTGTTTTTCTGTTGAACTGTATAATAAGGCCTTACTTGTAACTCAAAGAACCATTATACTGGTATAAGTGGATATCTTTCTGGAATCTGTTCTGATCCATTGGCCCATTTGTCTGTTGTGTCAAATCATGCTCTTTCAAGTATGACTCTAAGTCATGGTACCTGGTTGTGTTTGTCCTATATTATTTTTTTTCTTTGAGCTGGACTTAAAATTAACCTGGATATACTATGTTGTTTGCATTGTTTGTGTTTTAGAATCAGATTATCTATTTTCACAAAATATCTGGTTGTTTTTTTATTTTATTTATTCAGTAGATCAATTTGTGTTGAGAATTATTTTCTGTTAACACTTTAGTTGTAAATGTCCTTTTGGCTTACATAATTTCATATTGAGGAACTCTCTCCATGTGGGATTCACTTTTCTTTATATTTATTCAATCTGTAATTTGCAGTGAAAGAGTTAGTTGCTCAGTCCTGTCCAACTCTTTGCAATCCCATGGACTATAGCCCACCAGGCTCTTCTGTCCATGGATTCTCTAGGCAAGAATACTGGGGTGGTGTGATTTCCTTCTCCAGGGTATATTCCCAACCCAGACATTGAATCTAGGTCTCCTGGGCAGACTTTTTACATGTAGAATTTTTAGGGTGATCTTTTTCATCAATTTTACAAATGTATAGTCTTTATCTCTTTCAGTATTGCTTCTGTGAGCTCACTGTGAATCATCTTTTAGAACTTTAGTTATCCACATGTTGGACCAATGCACTATAATTATTATTCTTTTTTAAATGTGTCAGTTTATTGATCTGATAATCTGACTTTCTGCTGACATTTCACTGCTTTGTTTTCACTTGTTAAATTTATTTGTTAAGTGCTTAATTGCATCTTTTTAACTTATAATTCTACATTATCTACTTAATTATTTTAAAGGATTTTATTCTCTGATGAAATTTTTTGCTTTAGTTTTGTTTTTCAGCAACTTGTCCTCAATTTTGTTGATGATATGAAGATTAGTAATTTTAAGGAGCTTGTATCTCTTGCTTATTTTTTCTTTTATGTTTCTTTTATATACATATGCCTCTGGACATGCCTAGAAATTTTTACTTGAATCTTGGACATTTTACATAATATTTTAAAATCTTCCCTTCTTGATATTTTACTATATTCTTTGCTAGGCAAACAAATTTGTGATCAATCATAGTAATATAACTGGGAAATTAGCTAAGACTAGGTTGAACTCCTGGTGAAGTGAAGTGAAGTGATGTCGCTCAGGCGTGTCCGACTCTTTGTGACCCCGTGCTCTGTAGCCTACTATGCTCCTCCGTTCATGGGATTTTTCAGGCAAGAGTACTGGAGTGGGTTGCCATTTCCTTCTCCGGAGGATCTTCCTGACCCAGGGATCGAACCCAGGTATCCCGCACTGTAGGCACATGCTTTACCATCTGAGCCACCAGGTTGAACTCTTGGTAAAAATCCGTAAACATTTTGTTCTCTCTAGATTCTGGGTTGTAATCCTATGGTATTTCTGGTGAATCTTGAAATATGATTATTTTTTATTTATAAGAGTTGACTTGATAAATACCCTGTTCTGCTTATTAGAAAATTTATACAACTTTTGTTTAACTTCCTAAACTATATGACTTCCCTTAAAGAGAAAAATGGCAGTGTTTCAGGCTTAGTTCCTCACTTTTTGCTTCTACGTAATTAATATCTTACCTTTAAAGTCTCCACATTTTTCTCCCCAATCCTGTGAGAACACCAGAAACTCTCCTTAAGTTGCATTCCTGTGAACTAAGAAAACCTGGATTTAAAGCCTCTTGCCCTTTGCTCAGAATATTGTGATTGTTGACTGTAAACTAACATGTCAACATTGCCCTTTCTCAGGGCTCTTGAATCTTCTAGTGCTTTAGCTTCTAGTGCTTTATTTACCAAATAAAAATAAAAATTATAATATTCCATATATTTTGTCTTTCAGGTTGCTTTCTCCAGAAACATTGTCTGAACATTATTTTCATAGTGCTCAAAATACTCTATCATATTCACAAACGAGAAACAGCAAGATGTTTTTAATTGTTTCACGTTAGAAGAAATTAAGAAAGAAAGTGAAGTCACTCAGTCGTGTCCGACTCTTTGCGACCCAATGGTCTGTGGCCTACCAGGCTCTTCAGTCCATGGGATTTTCCAGGCAAGAATACTGGAGTGGGTTGTCATTTCCTTCTCCAGGGAATCTTCCCAAGCCAGGGATCGAACCTGAGTCTCCAGCATTGCAGGCAGATGCTTTACCCTCTGAGCCACCAGGTAACCTCTTATTATATTTCAAATTATTCAATATTTAATTTTATACTTAAAATTAATTGAAGGTAGTTTGGGGAGAAAGAGTTAGTTATGTGAAGAGATTTTTTTTCTTGAAGGTCTTCTAACCTCTGCATGTGGAGAAGAATTGCATGAGAGTTAAAATGTATGAGTCAGTATTCACTCATTCAATAAGTATTAATGGACTTTTACATAGTCTAGGCAAATAGTAATGCATCCTGAAATGTAAAAGGACAAAATCATGTTGGAGTTGCAGCATATAACATTACATTAACTATATCATATTATACAAGTATATGGTATAGATAAACATCTAAGGAATCATTAACTGGGATAGGTAGGACTGATTTAATGTCCCTTTATTTGAATGTGTGTTGTGTTTATATAATAATTACATATTTGTCCTTCAACTGATGATTTTGGTTGCCATTATTATGTCCCATATGTACAACTGTGATAAAATACACAGTGACCGGCTGCCCCTTCTGTTCTGACACTCTGGTGAGCCATTTGAAAAATTATTATTTTAACCTCTGCTAATAGAGCCCATCTTTGTCTACAGAATTGCCCCTTCTTACCCTTGCAGGCACTCTGTGTTTTGCTTCAAAATCATGCTCCCACTGATTGCTCTAGTCCATCCCGATCTGCTGTTGCCTCTCTCTGTCATTGACATTTATGCCACATTACTTCCTATTATGGTTTGTGTACCCCTGAAGAATTAATCCTGCCTGCCTTTTATACAATTCTCTTTTTTTATGTCATTCTATTTCCTCAGATTTACCATTCAGGTAGAATTCCTTAGAGAGTGAAAAGCCCTGTATGAGTGAGTTATGATGAACAGTTTTGCCCTCTCCAGTGATCTACTGGAGACTTTATTTTTCTGTCCCTTAGTGTAACTTCCTTGAGTAGAAAATAAAACCCTTCCTCAGAATATGTGAAAGAGAAACATTGAGTCACAAATTGATACAAATAAAATAAATATTTCCAAGTGAATAAATTAGATATATTTTTGTAATCTATAAATATTCAAAACTCTGATCATAACCTTGACATCTCCAAATGAATGTCATATTAATTATCTTTGATTTTTGTGCAGTTCCTCCTGTGTTCAGTGAACATCCACAGAACATTTTTTCTATCTAACAGCTATCTACCTCATGCCATCTAATTACTCAAATTCTCATTGTGATTATTTAAATTAGTATGCATGAGAAGTCATATTCATTCACACACTATTCTGAAAAAAAGTGATGCTCACCTGAATTTGTCCAGATTTACCTAGCTTTGGTGACTATTTGAAATAAATATAGAGAGGAAAGGAATAAGGCATATTTGGGGCACTGAAAGAAGGACAAGAAATACAGTCTTTAAATATATGGTCTCTATCTGTCAGTTTTTTTGTATAGTGTTCTAGCTCCCTTATACCCATTATGTTCTGCCAACGCTGGCCCCCTGCTTAAATGTATATCTCAGACACTAATCACTCCATTTTTTTCTTAATGCCTTTTGACCCTGTTTTTGTTTTAGACTTTTTTCCTCCTGTATTCCCTTTGCCATATTCAGTGTTCTTCAATAAGATAGGGACATATGATAATTCCATATTTAATTATTTGAGGATATTATTGAATACTAGTGTTTTTCTTAGCTGCTGCATTATTTTATTTTCCCACCTTATGTAAACCCTGGAAAAGGGAAGGGCTACCCACTCTAGTATTCTGGCCTGAAGAATCCCATGGACTGTATAGTCCATGGGGTTGCAAAGAGTTATATAGGAATGAGTGACTTTCACTTTCACCCAAAATACAATGTTTCCAATTTGTTCACATTCCCATTTATGTGTATATAGCCAAAATAATTGAAATCAGGATCTAAAAGAGATTAACAGTTTTTGATCAAGAGATGACTGGATACTTGGGTCTAATATTTGGGTCACCTGCATCATAGGTGGATTCTTTACCCACCGAGCCACCAGGAAGCTTAATGGAATACTATTAAGCCTTTAAAAAGAAGGAAATTTTGCCATTTTTCAGTAACATGGATGAATCTTGATGACAATTTGCTAAATGAAATAAACCAGTAAAAGAAGGACAAATACTATATGATTTCAATTACATGAGATATTTAAAATAGTAAATATCATAAAATAGATAATACAGTAGTTGTTGGCAGGGGGTGGGAGGAGGGTATGTGGGGTCTGCTTATTCAATAAGTGTAAAATTTCAGTTATGCTAGATGGATAAAGTTCTAGAAATCTGGTGTACAACATGGTTCCTATAGTTCAGTTCAGTTCAGTTGCTCAGTCATATCCAACTCTTTGCGACCCCATGAACTGCAGCACGCCAGGATTCCCTGTCCATCACCAACTCCTGCAGTCCACCTAAACCCATGTCCATCAAGTCAGTGATGCCATCCAACCATCTCATCCTCTGTTGTCCCCTTCTCCTCCAGCCCTCAATCTTTCCCAACATCAGGTCTTTTCCAATGAGTCAGCTCTTCACATCAGGTGGCCAAAGTATCACAGTTTCAGCTTCAACATCAGTCCTTCCAATGAACACCTGGGACTGACCTCCTTTAGGATGGACTGGTTGAGCTCCTTGCTGTCCAAGAGAATCTCAATAGTCTTCTCCAACACCACAGTAAACAAGCATCATTCTTCTGCACTCAGCTTTCTTTAGAGTCCAACTCTCACATCCATACATGACCACTGGAAAAACCATAGCCAACTGGACATGGAAAAACAGACTGGTTCCAAAAGGGAAAAGGAGTACATCAAGGATGTATATTGTCACCCTGCTTACTTAACTTATATGCAGAGTACATCATGAGAAATGCTGGGCTGGAAGAAGCACAAGCTGGAATCAAGATTGCCGGGAGAAATATCAATAACCTCAGATATGCAGATGACACCACCCTTATGGCAGAAAGTGAAGAGGAGCTAAAAAGCCTCTTGATGAAAGTGAAAGAGGAGAGTGAAAAAGTTGGCTTAAAGCTCAACATTCAGAAAACTAAGACCATGGCATCTGGTCCCATCAGTTCATGGGAAATAGATGGAGAAACAGTGGAAACAGTGTCAGACTTTATTTTTCTGGGCTCCAAAATCACTGTAGATGGTGACTGCAGCCATGAAATTAAAAGATGCTTACTCCTTGGAAAGAAAGTTATGACCAACCTAGATAGTATATTAAAAAGCAGAGATATTACTTTGCCAAAAAAGGTCCATCTAGTCAAGGCTATGGTTTTTCCAGTGGTCATCTATGGATGTGAGATTTGGACTGTGAAGAAAGCTGATCACCGAAGAATTGATGCTTTGGCGTGCTGTGATTCATGAGGTTGCAAAGATTCAGACATGACAGAGTGACTGAACTGAACTGAACTGACTAGATGGACCTTTGTTGACAAAGTAATGTCTTTGCTTTTTAATATGCTGTCTAATTTGTCATAACTTTCCTTCCAAGGTGTAACTGTCTTTTAATTTCAATGCTGCAATCTCCAGCTGCAGTGATTTTGGAGCCCCCAAAAATAAAGTCAGCCACTGTTTCCACTGTTTCCCCATCTATGATCTTAGTTTTCTGAATGTTGAGCTTAGGTCAATTTTTTCACTCTCCTCTTTCACTTTCATCAAGAGTCCCTTTAATTCTTCTTCACTTTCTGCCATAAGGGTGGTGTCATCTGCATATTTGAGGTTATTGATATTTCTCCCGGCAATCTTGGTTCCAGCTTGTGCTTCTTCCAGCCCAGCATTTCTCATGATGTACTCTGCATAGAAGTTAAATAAGCAGGGTGACAATATATAACCTTGATGTACTCCTTTTCTTATTTGGAACCAGTCTGTTGTTTCATGTTAGTTCTGACACTTCTGCACCTGCCTACAGGTTTCTCAAGAGGCCGGTAAGGTAGCCTGGTATTCTGATCTCTTTCAGTATTTTCCACAGTTCATTGTGATCCACACAGTCAAAGGCTTTGGCATAGTCAATAAAGCAGAAATAGATGTTTTTCTGGAACTCTCTTCCTTTTTCCATGATCCAGAGGTTGTTGGCAATTTGATCTCTGGTTCTTCTGCCTTTTCTAAATTCAGCTTGAACATCTGGAGTTTCACGGTTCACATATTGCTGAAGCCTAGCTTGGAGAATTTTAAGCATTACTTTACTAGCATGTGAGATGAGTGCAATTGTGCGGTAGTTTGAGCATTCTTTGGCATTGCCTTTCTTTGGGACTGGAATGAAAACTGACCTTTTCCAGTCCTGTGGCCACTGCTGAGTTTTCCAAATGTGCTGGCATATTGAGTGCAGCACTTTCACAGCATCATCTTTGATGATTTCAAATAGCTCAACTGGAATTCCATCACCTCTGCTAGCTTTGTTCATAGTGATGCTTCCTAAGGCCCACTTGACTTCAATTCCAGGACGTCTGGTTCTAGGTGAGTGATCACAGCATAGTGATTATCTGAGTCATGAAGATCTTTTTTGCACTGTTCTTCTGTGTATTCTTACCACCTCTTCTTAATATCTTCTGCTTCTTTTAGGTCCCTACAATTTCTGTCCTTTATTGAGACCATCTTTGCATGAAATATTCCCTTGGTGTCTCTAATTTTCTTGAAGAGATCTCTAGTCTTTCCCATTCTATTGTTTTCCTCTATTACTTTGCACTGATGGCTGAGGAAGGCTTTCTTATCTCTCCTTGCTATTCTTTGGAACAGTACATTCAAATGAGAATATCTTTCCTTTTCTCCTTTGCTTTTCACTTTTCTTCTTTTCACAGCTATTTGTAAGACCTCCTCAGATAGCCATTTTTCTTTTTTGCATTTCTTTTTCTTTGGGATGGTCTTTATTCCTGTCTCCTGTACAATGTCATGAACCTCTGTCCATAGTTCATGAAGCACTCTATCTATCAGATGTAGTCCCTTAAATCTATTTCTCACTTCCACTGTATAGTCATAAGGGATTTCATCTAGGTCATACCTGAATGGTCCAGTGGTTTTCTGCACTTTCTTCAATTTCAGTCTGAATTTGGCAATAAGGAGTTCATGATCTGAGCCACAGTCAGCTCCCAGTCTTATTTTTGCTTACTGCATAGAGCTTCTCCATCTTTGGCTGCAAAGAATATAATCAATCTGATTTTGGTGTTGACCATCTGGTGATGTCCATTGTAGAGTCTTCTCTTGCATTGTTGGAAGAGGGTGTTTGGTATGACCCGTGCGTTCTCTTGGCAGAACTCTATTAGCCCCTGCCCTGCTTCATTCTGTACCCCAATGCCAAATTTGCCTGTTACTCCAGGTATTTCTTGACTTCCTACTTTTGCATTCTAGTCCTCTATAATGAAAAGGACATCTTTTGGGGGGCTGTTAGTTCTAGAAGGTCTTGTAGATCGTCATAGAACCATTCAACTTCAGCTTTTACAGCGTTACTGTTCGGGGCATAGTCTTGGATTACCGTCTTATTGAATGGTTTGCCTTGGAAACCAACAGGGATCATTCTATCGTTTTTGAGATTGCATCCAAGTACTGCATTTCGGACTATTTTGTTGACCATGGTGGCTACTCCATTTCTTCTAAGGAATTCTTGCCCGCAGTAGTAGATATAATGGTCATCTGAGTTAAATTCACACATTCCAGTCTATCTTAGTTTGCTGATTCCTAGAATGTTAATGTTCAGTCTTGCCATCACCTGTTTGATCACTTCCAATTTGCCTTGATTCATGGACCTGACATTCCAGGTTCCTATGCAATATTGCTCTTTACAGCATCAGACCTTGCTTCTATCACCAGTCCCATCCACAACTGGGTGTTGTTTTTGCTTTGGCCGCCTCCCTTCATTCTTTCTGGAGTTATTTCTCCACTGATCACCAGTAGCATATTGGGCACCTACTGACCTGGGAAGTTCATCTTTCAGTGTCCTATCTTTTTGCCTTTTCATGCTGTTCATGGGTTTCTCAAGGTAAGAATACTGAAGTGGTTTGCCAGTCCCATCTCTAGTGGACCACATTCTCTCAGACCTCTTCACTATGATCCGTCTATCTTGGGTGGCCCCACATGGCATGGCTTAGTTTCATTGAGTTAGACAAGGCTGTGGTCCGTGTGATCAGATTGGCTAGTTGTCTGTGATTGTGGTTTCTGTCTGTCTGTCCTCTGATTCTCTCTCTCAGTGCCTACTCTTACTTGGGTTTTTCTTACCTTGGATGTCGGGTCTCTCTTCATGGCTGCTCCTTACCTTGGACATGGGGTAGGTCCTCTCAGCCACGCTTCTGCACTGTCCTTTGCAGCTGCCACGCTTCTGCAACCCATAGGGTCTCAAAGAGTCATAAATTACTGATTGACTTCATTTTCACTTTCTTTAGGAAATATAGATTAATACTTAGAAACTGTGCTTCCAAAATGACTTTCTTAGATGCTCCTCTAAAGTGTATTTGGAAATATAAGCATTTTAGGAATTCAGCATAAATTATCTCATTTTGAAAACAAATAATATGCTTTAATTTATTCTGTGTTTACTGGTGAATAATTTTTTCTTAATTTTCTGTAATTCATTATTTCTCAAACTTATTTGATCACAATAAAATTAGTTTTGTTATTTGACTCCTTTTTAAATATAAATTTATTTATTTTAATTGGAGGCTAATTACTCTACAATATTGTATTGGTTTTGCCATACATCGACATGAATCCACCACAGGTGTACACGTGTTCCCCATCCTGAACCCCCCTCCCAACTCCCTCCCCATACCATCCCTCTGGGTCATCACAGTGCACCAGCCCCGAGCATCCTGTATCATGCATCAAACATGGACTAGTGATTCATTTCACATATGATATTATATATATTTCCATGCCATTCTCCCAAATCATCCCACCCTTGCCCTCTCCCTCAGAGTCCAAAAGACTGTTCTATACATATGTGTCTGTTTTGCTGTACATGACTCTTCTTAACATCATTGAATTTTTTCTCAGATTTTGTTTTCTTCTAACATAACACTTATTAACAGATCAAGCAGCTAGGGTTCCCTCAAACACCTGAAAGTACTTACTGCACAAAAATAGGTTAAAACAGCATCCATTACCTTGCCTCTCTAGTTTATCTTTTATACTACTTTCAGAACTAGCTTTCTAAAACATATAATTTTCTGAAGTAAATTCAAAATACACCCTTTTATTTGTACACTCAAGTTTAAATTATACTCATATTTCATAAATATTCATGTATGCTATGATAATGAGTGGTATGGTCTATATTCAATATATTTTATCATGTATACATCATGTTTTCATTTCAGTCATATTCAGCCATTCCCCAAAGCAGTTTAATAGTGGTATCTTGACCCCTTAAACTATGTTATTTTAACCTGTCTGTATTCCATCACGCAAAACTATATGCCTCTGTCCTAGTTGCACAATATTAAAGTTGCTTTTTACTTAAATGTAACTTCCCTTCCAAGCCTTGTAATGACTTGAAATTTATTCAGATCTTTTGTCCAAAACCCCAGACCTCATGAGTTATATCTCAATTATAGAATGTATTTAAATCCAAAGTATTATATAATCTGTTTATAGCATTTGTGTCTCCCTCATTTAGTATATTGTTTTATCATATGATGTACGCACTGTTTGACAAATAATGAGAGCCCATATTTTCATTGATATTTTCCCTTCTGATATTCGCAGTGCTCACTGTATGAAACATGCTTTGGATACTTTGTTTCTCCTTCATGTGTGATTAGTACACTTAAAGACAAAGTATTTAAGTCAGAAATACTTAAAAATATTGTATAGTGCCTGAAACAGGCAAACAGGAGACATAATAAACACCTCTCACATGGAGAGCATTTCTAGTTTTCTAGTTCTTATTTTTATATGTCATTGTATTTGTCTAAACATTTCCACAAAAAATATTTAGAACATTTTTAGAGAGGCAATAGTAATAGACAGGACTACACAGGGACTCTAGTTTCTTCCAATAGGATTTGCATAATTAAACTTGATAGAGCAGCAAGGGAGGCAAATACATTTTACTTGAAGTGAAGACTTGTGCTCTTGTAGATTTCTGATTTGTGAAGCTCCTACTTGTTGACATACAGAAAATAGAAATTTTTTTTTCTTACTTTTTTTTATTTTCTGACTTACTCTTTTCCATGATGACCTGATGATTCTTTTTTCCTTCTAGTTCAAAGTATGGAGGTATTTGTCTTTTATGTCAGTGTGAATGTAGAGAACATACTTTCCTCTGTCTTTTTTATACTTCAGTCTTTCTGTGTTATTTTCTATCAGAAAGTCACAGGAATCTACTTGGAAAAATTACTAGTAATTATGGAAATGGGAGAGGGGACAGAAACGTGTGCATTGACTCTTGGAGGCTTTATTCCAGAGATTTTACATGTCATTTACATTCATAATCAGCTATCAGAGTGAAATGCATTTTTACTTTGTGACTAGAAGGAGGAATGGAAATACTGTAGATCAGCATTAAGGACTAATATAAGAAATTAGTTGAATCTATTAATAGCCTACAATTTATCTTTACTTTTTAATGAGAACACTAAGTAAAATTCTAATAAAAATACTGATCTGCAGAAATAAAATGTTATTAAAAATGTACAGCTGCAGGGACTTCCCTGGTGGCACAGTGGATAGGAACTCACCTGCCAGTGCAGGGGACACAGGTTCAATCCCTGGTCCAGGAAGATCCTACATGCCATGGAGCAACTAAAACTCTGCACCACAACTACTGAGCCTGTGCTCTAGAGCCTGAGAGCCACAGCTGCTGAGCTTGTGTGCTCAGCTACTGAAGCTCATCCTAGAGCCTCACATCACAGTTACTGAGCTCAAGTGCTACAGCTAATGAATCTCAAGTGCCAAGAGCCTGTGTCCAAAACAAGAAAGACCACCACAATCAGAAGCCTGCACACCACAAAGAAGAGTAGTCCCATTCACCACAACTAGAGAAAGCTCAGATGAAGCAATGAAGACCCAGTGCAACCAAAAATAATAATCATAATAAAATAGAGAGATATAATTCAACTTACCACAAAACGTAACTCCTTACATCTTATGTGGTATCTGCTGATGCTCACAGTAATGTGGTTTCAGGTGCCAGAAAGTTATGTGCATAAACCACATTATGTAAGAGCTGAGAAAGCATTTCAGGATGGATTATCTGTCTTTTATGTTGAGGCTGGTATTGTGCAGGAATAACACAGGTTGATATGATTATTCTGTATTCTTCATGAAGTATTCTCACTGACAGATATGGACACTGGAAATGTAACTGATTTTTGCTGTTTGTTGGCAAAGTTGGAGTTGAATTTCTCATTTTTAAAGGAATAATCTAGTTACAATTAATCTACACTGAGTATTGTAGGCAGAATTTGAGAGGCGAGTTGAAGTATATTTATGTCTTCCTTGTGCTCACATAATTCAGGTGTTAGCCAAAAAACAGGAAGAGTTTATAAAGAATATTCTGCTTCTCTGGCCTCTTTTTTCTGAGACTTAATTCTCCAGTTTCCAGCAATTGTGGATATGGTTTCCTGGACCTTGTCTTCTGTTCATTAAAACAGAAAATGTGTTTATTCAAATTTTAGTCATCTGTGTGTTATAGTATGGTCATTTGACCATAGGGTCAAAGGCCTAAAAATAAGATATTCATCTAATGCTCTCTTAAAGTGTTGACTTTTTTGTACTATCTGCCTTCTTTTCTAAACTCTCTAGTTATATATATATATTTGCTTATTTGTTTTATATATATATATATATATTTGCTTATTTGTTATCTCCATTCAATTAGGTCCATGGTAGTTCTTAAATATAAATATTTAGAATTGCTCTCAAAAAATATATTGCAAGAGTAATGGCAGTGCATGTATTTGAGTCTTCTGACACATTTAGAGACAATTAAAGAAAACAAGGTAGCATTTCATGCAAAGATGGGCACAATAAAAAAAACAGTATGATTAAAATCTCCTACTTATACAAAAATCATTTCACCAAGAATTTAAAATTTTATTAAGTAACTATTGTATCAAACTGAAAGTCAAACCCAAATTGCTGAATTTCTAAAGAACACTAATAATGAAAATACTGAATATTTAATGTCTGTGAGATTCAATTAAAATTGTGATTAAAGGGTTAAGAAAATTTTAAATATTTATTTCCAAAAATATAATAGACTAAAGATGATAAAACTAAATTCTAAATATGAAAATACATAAAATATATAAGAAAATAAACTGAATAAAAGCAGAAGGTAAAAATACCAAAGATAAATCAAGAACTAATTTTAATAAAATATAGAAATAATTAATTTTAAATGATTTTCCTGAAAAATACATTTACTCAGATATACTTGATCTTACCCAAAAGGCCAAGAAGTGATACATTTACTCAAATAAATAGAATAGTTGCTAACTTAATTTTTTTAAAGGAAAATAGCTTTAAAAGTACCAAATTAGATAAGGTGGAATTAGATAGTGAAACATGAAATATTTTAAAGATTTATGAGATTAATTTGCATAACTATACATCTATATTTTTAAATAAGCAAGGTTGATTGGATAATTCTTTAGAAAAATGTAATTCAAAAATGTTGACCTCAGTACAGAAAGAAAATTTGATCAGACTCATTATTAATTAATGAGTCAACCTAAAATCGTGTACTTTTTAAAAGTTCCGTTCAGTTCAGTTGCTCAGTTGTGTCCAACTCTTTGTGCCCCATGAATTGCAGCACTCCAGGCTTCCCTGTCCATCACCAACTCCCGGAGTTTACTCAAACTCATGCGCATCGAGTCGGTGATGCCATCTCATCCTCTGTCATCCCCTTCTCCTGCCCCCAATCCCTCCCAGCATCAGAGTCTTTTCCAATGAGTCAACTCTTTGCATGAGGTGGCCAAAGTACTGGAGTTTCAGCTTTAGCATCATTCCTTCCCAAGAACACCAGGACTGATCTCCTTTTAAAAGTAATGCCATGCAAAGTCCAAAACATCACCTATGAAGTATTCTTGCCACGAATAAACCTGAACTTTTATCATGCCTCTAATCTTAACCCTCTGTTTACAAAGAATATAGGAAAAGTTAATGGAAAACATTAAAAGATATATTGAAGTGACACAATTTTCTTTAAATATTAGCTGCTTTAAGAAATCCACAATCATTATTGACTTAAAATTGTTAATGTCGAATTTGAGTTATATATTTTGGAAAGAGTAACTTGATTAAGTTCCTCATGGACTCTTCTTTCCTCATAGAACACCACTTTAATGTGGAGGGTCTCTGAATTTTACTTAAACTTGGATTTCACTTCATAAAACTACCAAAAACTCTTGAATGCTCATATTTCCCCTTACCAAGCATATTAATAACAAAACTAAAAAGGAAAACAGTATTCTTTTCTTCCTTTACTTTCTATGCTACTTCCCAATAGAAAAAAAAAAGAAAAGAAATGAAGGGAAGTTAGCTACCACAACATAACAGAAAAGTCTTTGTTAGCCAAGAGTGGTTAAGAAGGATTCCTTGCTCTAGGTGTGCAAACTACAGCCTATGAAATAATGTTGGCAAGCAATTTTTTTTTTGGTATGGCTTGAAACATAAGAATGTTATTACATGTTTAAGCCGTCTGAGTGAACTCCGGAAGTTGGTGAGGGACAGGGAGGCCTGGTGTGCTGCGATTCATGGGGTCGCAAAGAGTCCGACATGACTGAGCGACTGAACTGAACTGAACTGAACTGAATGGCTATACAAAAACCCAAAATATAATATTTTGTGACACATAAAAATTTATAAAATTTGGTTTCATTACTGAGTACTTGTAACAAAGACCGCAACTTTGAAAATATTTGCTGTCCGGCTTGTTAAAGAAACTTTATTGACCCCAGCTCTATCAAATAATCAGGTACCACTTGCTATTTATCACAGCCCTCTGCAGAGCATTCTCCCACACAGAGATCATTAGCCCCATCCATGTCTAGTAGTTATAATTTACTTTACCTTAAAAGAGTATGGTGCAGAGAAAAGTTTCTCTACTTTCAATATACATAACATAAAAATGATACTACTACCAGGAAATATAATAGTATAAACATCATAACATAGGAGAAGTCAGTGATGCCATTTAACAATATGCTTGAAAAGTGAAAGTGAAGTCGTGTCCGACTCTTTATGACCCCATGGACTGTAGCCCACCAGGCTCCTTGGTCCATGGGATTTTCCAGGCACGAACACCAGAGTGGGTTGCCATTTCCTTCTTCAGGGTATCTTCCCAACCCAGGGATCGAAGCCGTGTCTCCTGGATTATAGGCAGACGCTTTACCGTCTGAGCTACCAGAAGCCCAACCATATATTTAAGAATCGCCAAATGAAATAATCACTTGGGAAGACTAATGTCAATATTTATTAAACTTACACAAACTCCGCGCACACATAAGAGATTGAACCCAGGTCTCTTTTGTCTCCTGCATTGGCAGGCATGGTCTTTACCACTAGTGCCACCTGGGAAGCCCTTGTACAAACTCGGTTCAGTTCAGTAGCTTGGTCTGAATCTTTGTGACCTCATGGACTGCAGCATGACAGGCTTCTCTCTCCATCACCAACTCCCGGAACCTGCTCAAACTCATGTCCATTGAGTCAGTAATGCCATCCAACCAGCTCATCCTCTCTTGTCCAGTTCTCCTCCTGCCTCCAATCTTTCCCAGCATCAGGGTCTTTTCCAATGAGTCAGTTCTTCACATCAGGTGGCCAAGTATTGGAGTTTCAGCTTCAGCATCGGTCCTTCCAATGAATATTCAGTACTGATTTCCTTTAGGATGTGCTGGTTGGATCTCCTGGCAGTTCAAGTGACTCTCAAGAATCTTCTTCAACACCAGAGTCAAAAGCATTGATTCTTTAGCACTCAGTGTTCCTTATGGTCCAACACTCACAGCCACACTTAACTACTGGAAAAACCATAGCTTTGACCAAATGAACCTTTGTTGGTAATGTCTCTGCTTTTTAATATGCTGTCTAGGTTGGTCATAACTTTTCTTCCAAGGAGCAAGCATCTTTTAATTTCATGGCTGCAGTCACCATTTGCAGTGATTTAGGAGCACAAGAAAATAAAGTCTGTCACTATTTCCATTGTTCCCCATCTATTTGCCATGAAATGATGGGACTGGATGCCTTGATCTTACTTTTCTGAATGTTGAATTTTAAGCCAGCTTTTTCACTCTCCTCTTTCACTTTCATCAGGAGGCTCTTTAGTTCCTCTATGCTTCCTACCATAAGGGTGATGTCATCTGCATATCTGAGGTTATTGATATTTCTCCTTGCAATCTTGATTCCAGGATTGTAATTCATCCAGTCTGGCATTTTACATGATGTAATCTATATATAAGTTAAATAAGCAAGGTTGCAATATACATATAAGCTAATAATAATTCTACTCCTTATGTTTGCCCAAGATTAATAAATTCATACTTCTACTGAAAGACATACACAGGAAAGTTCATAGAAGTTTTATTCATAAGGACTAAATACTGTAATAACTGAAATGTCTACATCAATAAACTGTATGAATAAATTATTTTATATTAATGCAATTAATACAATATGTAAATAAAGTGGAATTAATGAACTACTGGCACATGTAATACCATAATTTATGAAAATATCCAGACAAAATATATATCTATATGATGACATTTGGGCTTCCCAGGTGACGCTAGTGGTAAAGAGCCCGCCTGCCAATGCAGGAGACATAAGAGACTTAGGTTTGATCCCTAAGTCAAAAAGATCCCATGGAGGAGGGCATGACAACCCACTCCAGATTCTTGCCTGGAGAATCCCATGGACAGAGGAGCTTGGAGGACTACTGTCCATATGGTCGCAAAGAGTCAGACACGACTGAAGAAACTTAGCACACATTAATGATGATCTATTTGATGTTTAGAACAAACCAAACTATTCTATGGTTCTGGGAGTCCAAATAGTAGTTAGCTATCGGACAGTGTGACTAGGATCAGAAATGTTTGGAAAGGATGGAAATGTTCTATAGGTTGATATGATCAGTGTTTTCAATGACACATATCAGTGGTTTCAATGACCATATCTCTATCTCTATTTCTACCTCTTCATATAATTTCATGCTCATAACCATACATATGTGTGCAAATAGTAATTGGAATATATACCTATTATCATGTATTTTACTGATGGTATGTTGTCCCAAGATTTAAAAGTAAAATCAAATGGCACAGTACAACTGAGAAGTCTTTGGTAGCCAAGTTGTTTAAAAAGCTTCTTAGGATGAAAAACTAAGGAAAACTTAAACAAAAGATCATTCTTAGATATTTGGTTTCAAACTCCTGGAAGAGCACATTTCAGCCTTGATTCATTTTGCTTTATATACTTTTACAGATGCAATATTATGCAGAGAGTAATGTTAGTCATCAGGTAAATCTGAGCACCTGTACTTCAAAAAGTGAATAAAAAAATGAAATGTGTATAGTGTTCCCATGGGGAGAGAGTGTAAAAGATGAGTTGCTGAATATATGAATGGATGAATGGATTATATGAAATATATGGCTTTATTATCTTCTGAAACTATGCAATAATTTTGACATTGAGATCACAATGTAAACACAAACATATTTTGGAAAATGGATTCAAGTGATTTGAAGAGCCATTTTGAATTCTTTTTGTGAATTCTATTTAATTAAAAATTTTGTAGCCTCAAACATGAAACTTACCAGCATTATTGCTAATAAATGTAACTTTTAGAAATCAGAGGGCGGGGCGTGGTGGCAAAACACAGTGTATAATTTATGCCATTGTGCTAAAAATATGTTTCTGAAAGATGTTTTTTCATTCAAAATGCTATCCTTTTGTCTTATGGAGTCACTTTGCAACACTTTCCTGTGTTCAAGCAAATTCAGGCATTTCTTTGGATGCCGTTTTACTGACATATGCTGACATTTGAAATGTAATGTTTCCCATTAAGAGAGGGTAACAAAAAATCTGTGCTTGGTTTTCTGGAGTTCTCTATGATCTAATCTAGTTTAATGGGTAGACTCAGAGTAGTCAAAATACATGTTTCACATAGTTTAGGAAAGCTTCTTACACAAATCCACTATGAAATTTTGAGCAGAGTCCCCTTAAACACAATGAAATGGTCTGGAGCCCAAGTTTATTAGTGAAATCAACAAAGTGAACTCTAAGAAATCTGTAGAGTACATAATCATTCCTTTTGAATTGCCTTTGTGAATTAAAAATAAAATAATAAAAATAAAACTGTCAGAAATAATTGTCAACTTGACAGGCTTACAGAACTATCTTGTTGTCAAAGCAAATACTTTGCATAAAATATCAAGAATGAAACATCTTAGGGGATATTATTGTGAAATTATTTTAGTATTTTATATTTATGGACTTTTTTTTATTAAGAAATTCAATCTTTTTTCTTATAGGAGTTCACAGTGAGAAAAGTCCCATAGCAATCTCCTTTCTTTTTTTCCTTTATTTTAAAATCTAGTTTTCCAGCTAAAAGCAGAGCTGTTTCTGGAGGTATGCATTAAATCATGCTACTTTCTCTGCCCCATTATTTTATACACTTGAGGATGGAACTGGAAATGCCATCAAATAGAAATTTATATGGGAGCATTAAATAACTTCAAACTCAATGTGTTTCTTCAAGGATGAACTAAGTGTTCATATACAGGTTGTACTCAGCAGTCAAGCAGAAGCACACTGCAGATCTTTAAAACATAGGAAAGGACTGAGACTTTCTACAGTTTTCAGTATTTCAAGGTTTTAGTGATGACAAAACATTTCTAATAAATATGGCCATGGCTTTCTTTTTTCCTGGAAGTTTCATTGATCAAAATTATCTTGGTAGCTTAAAACTGAACAAAAGATTATCAATAACAGCCTGTAGATTTAAATGAAAAAACAAGACAAAGAGACCCTCTGTGAGTACAAAATGCAGTGTTATGCAATATTAAATTGACAGCAGATAGCTACTAACATATGTACAAAATTAAAATTAATAGACTGACGCTCCAACTGAGAAATGTTCATTTAATTCTGCTAATGATTCCCTAGTGTACAATTTCAGTGCATGATGAGATGTATTTTCATATTCTGTATTTTGCTACTAACTGGCTTTCTTGCCTAGTTTAGTTTTTACAAGGAATAAAAATGCTTGGAAGATAAAATTTTAGAGGATAACGAACCTTTGTGCAGATCACTCTGAAAGATACCATTACAAACTCGCACCCTCTTTCAGGATGATCTGCGTACTCAGTTGTATGTGAAATGGAATCACCTACTGATACATATTCAAATATAGATAACTGAAAATTATGACATGATGCTCACACTTGAAAGAAAGTAAGTGGACTGTCCTTAAATAATTTGTATTACTAGCAGAATAACTAAGATAGTATTTTATATAAAGAGCTATTAATAATTGTTTGGATTCACATTTTAAGTTTTTAAGCAATTCAAGAAATAATATTCAGTACTCTTCACTTGACTATAAAATATAGCAAAAGAAGATGAGTGGAATGTAGAACACCTCTTACTGGTCATACAGGGAAAGCACCTATATTATCCATTTATTACAGGAATGTCTTAATAAGACAAAAGTAGTCTTTAATGCATATATCAAATATCCTGTTAGAGCTGAGTTACATTCAATAAACTCTATCTACCAATTCTATTATTATATCTAATATTTTTTTAAATAGAGAATTTTGGAAAACATAGTAGTAGGAAAGTAAGCTTTCTTGTACTTCTTTCTATTTTTTTTTCTTTTCTGTAATGTTTTCCATTTCATTAGACGACTACTTTGCTGCACATATGTGGTCAATGTGGTCATGTACATTGACAGTTCTTAACCTTAGAGGAAAAGTAAGATTAAAAGAAAATTTTTAAAAAATCTACAAATTTGTGGTCCTATCCAAGCTCATTCAATTAAATTGGGAAAAAAAATGAGCCTAGATATTGATAACAAAAAAATTTAAAAATAGAAGATCAAACGAAAACAAAACTTCAAATTTGACCCTAGTGTATAGCCAGATATAAAAATCACAAATATATAGGACTAATATTGACTGCAATTATTAGTCTATTTATCATTTTAAATAAAATCACATTAAATGTGACTTTGTTACATAGCAAATATTTGTATCCCATTGTCATTAAATAAAAAAGAGGAAAAAAGGTGAAAAAACTATTTACAATAGTGAAATCATGGAATCAATCCAAGTATCCATCAACAGATGAAAGATTAAAAAAATAGGGGGAATATTATTCAGCTATTAAAAAAAGAATATTTTATCATTTGTGAAAACAGGGATGAACCTTGAGGGCAATATGCTAAGCAAAGTAAGTCAGACATAGAAAGATAAATATATGTACCTATTATACTTGAGGCCTAAAAAATCTGGTCTCATAGGAACAGAAGGTAGATTGTTGATCATGGAAGGATGAGGGGGAGGTAGGTGAAGCTGATCAAAGGCAACTAACGTCTAGTTATGAGTTCTGGGGACCTAATGGACAGCATAATGACTCTAACAGTTATCTGGGGGGATAGATGTGTTAACTAACATTATCATGGAAAACATTTCATCATCTATCTATCTAAAATCATCATTTGTACACCTTGAATTTATAAAATGTTATATCTCTGTTATAATCAGTACAAATGTAAATGAATAACTTTTTTAATAAAAATAAATATTTTTTAAAAGAGTTAAGCCTTGATAGGATGTAAACAAATGGTTTGCCTGCTTTTTTTCCAACCTGGATACCAGAATCTTTATTTTGTTGTGGAAATTTTATTTTTAACTTGGTGGTTTTACTATTAACTTGGAGTTTACTATATCTGAAAAGCAATGTGTTTTAATATATTATCCACACTGAGAAGTGATGCCTATATTAGACAAGTATACATGTAAGAACACTCAATTCTATGCAATTTTTCACTGAATAAATTATCAGTGATATTAATTTCCTTATCACTGAATATCTGGCAAATAAATAAAGACAGTTTAGTTGTATTTTTTATTCTTACAACAACAAGAGGAATTCCCAGAAGTATAGTGCCCACTAGTTCCCCAAATTGCTTTTAATTCAGTAAAAAAATAACTCTCTTAAGATACAGGATAGTCTTATGATCAGAGTGCTATTATTATTTCCATTTCTTGGAGAAGAAGGAACGTTCCACAGTTGTTAAGTAGTCAAGCTTGTATTAGAAGCCCACTAGTCTGGATTCAGGGTCATTATTTATATGCTCCATGTTGTTATGCTTTGGGTTTAATATTTATTTTAAATGTATGTGTTCTCTTTAATAATCCTGTGTTATGGAAAAGAAAGCAAGATTCAGGGAGATTAAATAATTTTCCTAAATTGAGCAGCTATTAGGTATCAGAGTTGAGACAATGTATCAGTTCAGTTCAGTTCAGTTGCTCAGTCCTGTCCGACTCTTTGTGACCCCATGAATTGCAACACGCCAGGCCGCCCTGTCCATCACCAACTCCCGGAGTTCACTCAGATTCACGTCCATCGAGTCAGTGATGTCATCCACCCATCTCATCCTCTGTCTCCACTTCTCCTCCTGCCCCCAATCCCTCCCAGCATCAAAGTCTTTTCCAATGAGTCAACTCTTCGCATGAGGTGGCCAAAGTACTGGAGTTTCAGCATTAGCATCATTCCTTCCAAAGAAATCCCAGGGCTGATCTCCTCAGAATGGACTGCTTGGATCTCCTTGCAGGCCAAGGGACTCTCAAGAGTCTTCTTCAACACCACAGTTCAAAAGCATCAATCCTTCAGTGCTCAGCTTTCTTCACAGTCCAACTCTCACATCCATACATGACCACTGGAAAAAACATAGCCTTGACTAGATGGACCTTTGTTGACAAAGTAATGTCTCAACTTTTTCAATATGCTGTCTAGGTTGGTCATAACTTTTCTTCCAAGAAGTAAGTGTCTTTGAATTTCATGGCTGCAGTCACCATCTGCAGTGATTTTGGAGTCCCCCAAAATAAAGTCTGACACTGTTTCCTCAGTTTTCCCATCTATTTCCCATGAAGTGATGGGATCAGATGCCATGATCTTCATTTTCTGAATGTTGAGCTTTAAGCCAACTTTTTCACTCTCCTCTTTGACTTTCATCAAGAGGCTTTTTAGCTCCTCTTCACTTTCTGCCATAAGGGTGGTGTCATCTGCGTATCTGAGGTTATTGATATTTCTCCTAGCAATCTTGATTCCAGCTTGTGTTTCTTCCAGCCCAGCGTTTCTCATGATGTACTCTGCATAGAAGTTAAATAAGCAGGGTAACAATATACAGCCTTGACGTACTCCTTTTCCTATTTGGAACGAGTCTGTTCCATGTCCAGCTCTAACTGTTGCTTCCTGACCTGCATACAGATTTCTCAAGAGGCAGGTCAGGTGGTCTGATATTCCCATCTCTCAGAATTTTCCACAGTTTATTGTGATACACACAGTCAAAGGCTTTGGCATAGTCAATAAAGCAGAAATACATGTTTTTTTGGAACTCTCTTGCTTTTTCCATGATCCAGCAGATGTTGGCAATTTGATCTCTGGTTCCTCTGCCTTTCCTAAAACCAGCTTGAACATCAGGAAGTGCATGGTTCAATGTATAGTTGACTCCAAATTCCCTTAAAAAACCCTCCAAAATTCCTTTTCTACTTCAGCAGAGATTAATACATGTCAGTCAGTCAGTCAGTTCAGTCTCTCAGTCGTGTCCAACTCTTTGTGACTCCATGAATCGCAGCACGCCGGGCCTCCCTGTCCATCACCAACTCCCAGAGTTTACTCAAACTCATGTCCATCGAGTCAGTGATGCCATCAAGCCATCTCATCCTCTGCTGTCCCCTTCTTCTCCTGGCCCCAATGCCTCCCAGAATCAGGGTCTTTTCCAATGAGTCAATTCTTTGAATGAGGTGGCCAGAGTATTGGAGTTTCAGCTTTAGCATCAGTACTTCCAACGAACACCCATGACTGATCTCCTTTAGAATGGACTGGTTGGATCTCCTTGCAGTCCAAGGGACTCTCAAGAGTCTTCTCCAACACCACAGTTCAAAAGCATCAATCCTTCGGTGCTCAGCTTTCTTCACAGTCCAACTCTCACATCCATACATGACCACTGGAAAAACCATAGCTTTGACTAGATGGACATTTGTTGACAAAGTAATGTCTCAGCTTTTCAATATGCTGTCTAGGTTGGTCATAACTTTCCTTCCAAGGAGAGAGTGTCTTTGAATTTCATGGCTGCAGTCACCATCTGCAGGGATTTTCGAGCCCAGAAAATAAAGTCTGACACTGTTTCCATGGTTTTCCCATCTATTTCCCATGAAGTGATGGGAAATAGATGGGAAGATGCCATGATCTTCATTTTCTGAATGTTGAGCTTTAAGCCAACTTTTTCACTCTCCTCTTTCACTTTCATCAAGAGGCTTTTTAGCTCCTCTTCACTTTCTGCCATAAGGGTGGTGTCATCTGCATATGTGAGGTTATTGATATTTCTCCCAGCAATCTTGACTCCATCTTGTGCTTCTTCCAGCCCAGTGTTTCTCATGATGTACCCTGCATAGAAGTTAAATAAGCAGGATGACAATATACAGGCTTGACATACTTCTTTTCCTATTTGGAACCAGTCTGTTGTTCCATGTCCATTTCTAACTGTTGCTTCCTGACCTGCATATAGGTTTCTCAAGAGGCAGGTCAGGTGGTCTGGTATTCCCAACTCTTTCAAAATTTTCCACAGTTTATTGTGATCCACACAGTCAAAGGCCTTGGCATAGTCAATAAAGCAGAAATAGTTGTTTTTCTGGAACTTCTCTGCCTTTTCTGAAACCAGCTTGAACATCTGAAAGTTCACGGTTCATGTATTGCTGAAGCCTGGCTTGGAGAATTTTGAGCATTACTTTACTAGTGTGTGAGATGAGTGCAATTGTGTGGTAGTTTGAGCATTCTTTGGCATTACCTTTCTTTGGGATTGGCATTCCTTGTAAATACACATTAAAGATTCAATCATGTTAAATACATCTTCTAAATATAATGACTTCTTTATGATAAAATTTCTTCTATGATATAGTTCTTTGATTAAAGGTATAAAATTTCTTTTCCTTTGGTCTTATGTTTATTTGGGAAATGTATTGAAAACTACTTTTGGTAAGTAAAAAATTGGCAAAAATCAGAGACATTAGCAAAACTGAAGTCAAATGTTCTAGAGTCCAGTGTTCCTAAGGTTACTCCTTCATTATGTATTCTTAATTTTGGCAAGGCAAAACTATTAAGAGTATCTAATAACCCCTAATATTTTGTCTAGATTTAATTTATCATGGTTGAATTTTCTAAATTGCCAATGTGATAATACATGTAAAATTAGATGCATTATGTTTGCTTTGTTTTTTGTCACTTTGTTTTCAAAGATAAAACTCTTTTACTAGTGGAATTAATTGTTCTCAGTATAACAACTAATATATGTTAGATAATAAATGTGTTCCCTGAGAATTTTCCTTCTAAAACAAAATGCAGATGAATCTGAATTCCATATTGCTTTAAGATATTTCTTTTTCCCAAAAGTATGATGGCTGGCCTTGATACAAATAGTTCTCATCTCCAAATTTATAAATGTGAAGTTAAATTATATCTATATCTTTCAATATGTAGATATTCATATTTTGGCCTATTATATATGTATGAAACTATATTATATTAACTAATTATTAATTATATATGAATTATCATATATAATTATCATATATAATATCATTATATAAACTCATATTAAATATACCTTATGTTGTTTAGAAAGCATTGCTTTTACTTATTGTTTCCATATTTTTGAAATAATTTGAGAAAATATCAAAGAAAAAGGGAGTTGAGTTCCTTTTCAATAAAAACTACATGTTCTATTACACCATCCAGAATTAATTTTGATCATGTAGCCTAAATAAAATTCAGGACACATCAAATTTTCATTTCAACACTGTGTCCTTGTTCTGTTTGAGATGTTTTATTTAGCGAATGTGGGGACTGCAAACTATAGTTCATTATGGCACCCCACTCCGGTACTCTTGCCTGGAAAATCCCATGGACAGAGGAACCTGGTGGGCTACAGTCCATGGGATCTTGAAGAGTTGGACAGACTGAACGCCTTCACTTTCACTTTTCATTTACATGCACTGGAGAAGGAAATGGCAACCCACTCCAGTATTCTTGCCTGGAGAATCCCAGGGACAGAGGAGCCTGGTGGGCTGCCATCTATGACACACCTGAAGTGACTTAGCAGCAGCAGCAGCATCAACTATAAATAATAAAATTGCAGGCAGGATGCTAAACTACTTGGGCATCTTCTCTAGAGCCCATTTAGACCACATTAGGTACAGTTTATGAGGCAGACAAAAATCCCATCCACCTCAAGCAGCAAAATCTCTCTTTTTCTCACTTTTGCTCACTTGCTCTTTTTCTCGCTTCATCCCCCCTCTGCTTACCTCCTCTCCCTCCGCCCCCTTCTCACCCTCCTTCCTTTTTGCCTTAATTATACTCCTAAAAGACAGCCTTTATCTTCCATTCTTAAGCTCTGATTTCTGGACATTTTTGTTTTAAAGGTTCAGTGGGTAATTTCAACTTATGTCAAGATGGAACATTTGAGAAACTTCATAAAATTAGTTCAATAAATGAATAAAGTAAAAGTGACCAGATGATAGTCATGGCATCTCTGTTCCTCGAAACCTTTGAAGCCATCTTTCCATGATTAGCCAAAGTGAATTTTTGTCAAATTTAGGGATTTTTTGTTTGTTCGTTTCACTTAGTTAAAACCATTGGTCCATCTTCATTGTCCTCAAGATAAAATCATAACTCTTTAAAATATCAGTGTTGTCTATTATCAGTGCTTCTCAGCTTGAGTTGGTATCACTCCTCTGGCATATGTTTGCTAAAGTGGGGTCATTTTTTGATGTCACAGCATCTAAGGGAGGATAATGGCATTTGTATTTAGAAGTCAAGGTTGTTAACATTCCCATGAACAGTACACAAGGCTCTGAACTCTCCATATCCTCACTAACATTTGTGATTTTAATTTTAATTTTTTGATAATGGTTATTCTAACAGGTGTGAGGTGATAACTTATAGTGTTTTTGATTTACATTTCCTGGATTATTAGTGACGTTGAACATCTTTTCATATACCTGTTGGCCATTTGTATGTCTTCATGGAAACATTTCCGTTCAAGCCCTTTGCCCATTTTTTAGTCAGTTTATTTAATTCTTACTGTTTTATTCCAGTAAGTTATAGAAATTCTTTATCTATTTTGGATATATTAACCTCTAATTATATACATGGTTTACCAATATTTCTCCCATTCTGTAGATTGCCTTTTTACCATTTATTATTTCCTTTGCTGCATAGAATATTTTTGTTTGACATACTTGTTTATATGTCTATTTTTGTCTTTGTTGTCTATGCTTTTTGGTGCAGCTGCTATGGAAAATAGTATAGAACTCTCAAAAAATAAAAATTGCAATTACCATATGTTCCAACAGTCCCATATCTAGGCATTTATCCAAAAGTGAAGATCTGGAAGAAATATTTGCATTCCCATGTTCACTGCAGCATTATTCACAATAGGCAAAAGTAGAAACAACTTCAAATGCCCATCAATTGGATGAATTGATAAGGAAAATGTCATATATATTTATATATATTTGCATATATTTTTTTCACTATATATATCTATATATTATTCAGCTTTAAAAAATAAAAAGGAAATGCTGTCATATGCTAACATGGATGAACCTGGAGATCATTATGCTAAGTGAAATTACCCAGTCAGAGAAGGACAAATACTGCATGCTCCTTCTTTATATGAGGTGTCTAAAGTAATACTAATAAAACTCACAGAAGCAGAGAGTAGAATGGTGCTTGCCAGGGGCTGGATGGGAAGAGAGAAATGAAAAGTTGCTATTCAATGGATAAAAATGTTCATTCATGCAAGAACAGTAAATTCTAGGTATCTGTTCTACAATATTAAGTTTATAATTGCCAGTACTGTACACTTAAAAATACATTACAATAGTGAATCTCATGTTTTCTTTTTTACCACAATAAAAAGGCAAGTATGTTAAATATGTGGTAAAATTTCATACACTGGAAATGTATCCTCACTAAATGCCGATTATATCAACATTGGGAAACACTGTGCAGTGAAGTATAGAAGAGTATATATACGGTGATAGATATAGATTATTTAGGATAAATTAATGTGATATTAGCTTCCCTGGTGGCTCAGACGGTAAAGCATCTGCCTGCAATGTGAGGGTCCCAGGGTCGATCCCTGGGTCAGGAAGTTCCCCTGGAGAAGGAAATGTAATATAATGAGATAAATCAAATATTAGTTTATTTTTGTATATTGTATTCCCAATGTTTTAATTATTATTATTCCATCTGAGTGATTTTTAGCCATTTAAAGGTGAAAAAATATTTACATGCATAGAGAAAAGACTTGAGAATCACTTGAAAAATATTCTGTCTAAATATAAATGCAGCTCTGTTATTTGAATGTATGAGGTGACTGTGGAAAAGGTTGGAGATGGAAAGAAGGGAACTTATTTTAGCTTTTAAAAAAGTGATGAATTACACAGACATAGAGATCAGACATATAGACACGAAGGGGGCAAAAAGGTGATGAAATGAATTGGGAGATTGGGATTGACTGATAATATGCATAAAGTATATAATTGATGAGAACCTACTGTATAGTTTCCCTGGTGGCTCAGACGGTAAAGTGTCTGTCTACAATGCATACCTGGGTTCGAGCCCTGGGTTTGGAAGATCCCTGGAGAAGGAAATGGCAATCCACTCCAGTACTATTGCCTGGAAAATCCCATGGACAGAGGAGCCTGGTAGGCTACAGTCTATGGGATCGCAAAGAGTCGGACACGACTGAGCGACTTCACTTTCACTTTATTTCACTGTATAGCTCAGGTAACTCTATTCAATTCTCTGTGGTGACATAAATGGGAAGGAAATTTAAAAATGAGGGGGATATGTGCATGCGTATAGCTGATTCATTTTTCATACAAAGACTAACACAATATTGTAAAGCAATTATTCTCCAATGGAAATTAATTTAAAAGAAGAACTGATGTACTGAATAGAGAAATAGAGAAGAATCGGACATGAAAGAAAAGAGAGGTAGGGAAACAGTAAACAGAACACTCTAAAATGTTGGTAACGTCAAAGAGCCCATGTGCTTCAATTTAAAGGATAAGTCCTCTCAAGTGCTTGAAAGAGGTTATAGACATACGCAAGATTCAAAGAAGTCCACTTGATTTATTGATTATAAAATGCTTTGCACAGAGTAAATATTCAAAACATTTGTCAAATTCACTTTCACTAGCAAACCTAGAGGACCATTTTATGACAATAAAAGCTCAACTATGAAGTGAAAGATTAAAACAAATACTCATTCAAGAAATTTGGTGATGAGAACATTTTGAAACAATGGATGGTAACTTAAGAAATTGAGATGATATGAGATAATGCATTATTGTTTACTAAGGTTTGGATGTAAAGTTGTAAATCTTCAGTTAACAAATATAGGTGGAGGCCCTGTCTGTTGCAGGCTCTGTGCAGGGCTGTGTATAACAGGCACATTTGTCAGGAGACACACATACATACACAGAAACACGTATGCTTAGGGCTCCATGGCATTGCCTTCTCATTTATCTTTCAAATCCAGAAAGCATCACATTGAAAACTATCTGCTATAGTTCTATGAATACTACAGCACTTTAGGCAAGGTAATGTGCCCTCCAGAAATGGCACCTGCTTTTTAATAACAGTGTTTCCAGGACTGATAGAAAAGCAAAAATACACTGCCTTTTTATATTTCCTGTTTTCTCATTAATGCCCACCCCCAGTCCTAAAATAAATGTCAGATGATATTAGATGAATAACTTATCCTGTAGAGGATAAGACGGAGGTCTAAAACTGTAAAAAAAATATTTCTTGTTCACACATTCCTAATTATTTGCCATACATATGTTTCATTACTCATGAGACCTATAAGACAAACCCAATAAACACTCATAAATGATACAACATCATTACAATAAAAAATTCAATATGTATTTATTGTCTCATGCCCCATGCCAAGTGCAGTATATACGAAGATGGGAGAAACAAAGGTTCATGCTGTCGGTCACACAGCTTTTTGCTGTATTGCAAAAAAACACACTCAACAGCAAATTTCAGTTTATGAAGACTTAGTAAATTCCTGTGAACAAAAATAGTCTTTCTTATGATGTGCAGGCATTCGTGTGTACCTCTATTAAAATATTTAATAGTCTGACTTGCTGTTGGTGTACTTACATGTCACTTTTCCCTCATAGACTGTGTGTTATTGGATGGCTGAACATGTACATACAAAAAACTGATAAATGTTGTTTGGAATTTAATAAAATTCACATATTTAGGGTATGGAAAACTACATTTTATTTATAATTAATAAATCACTAAAAGACTGGTGAGTTTGGACCTCAGAAATATTCTAAACTCTAATAAAAATCTTCCTTGTAAGTACTCAAGGCAATAGATTTATACTTCAATGTTTTGGGGTTTTGTTTTTTGAGTTTTTTTGCTATATTACAATTTTATATTTTTGCATAAACACAAAGAAATAAAGACCTAAATAAAACTTTTTCTTGTACTGGGTTAATCAAAAATAAGTAGGATAAAATAAATAATTTTTTAAAAAAAGACATATGTATATCAATGGCTGATTCGTGTTGATGTATGGCAGAGACCAACACAATATCATAAAGCAATATCCTCTAATTAAAAATAAATTTTAAACAAGTGAGTAGGAGACTGTTGAATTTTCATAGCATTATTTGTTGGGAAAATTGTCCCAAGAAGTTAAAGAAATATATGAGTGAGTCATATTTAAAGATCAGGCTTGTATAGTGGTAAATATCACCCGTAGTCAGTGCCCATCAAACAATATGTTTACTCTTGAAGGATCTAACAATAGCATCTTGTCACTAAAAAATCACAGCCCTTCTCAGAAAGAGAATATACATAGTTCCTAATAATTCAGCTCTTTCCTACAACACTGCCTGAAAATAAGTTTATGCATCGGATTATAGGATTATATGTGTGGTGCAAGTAGTTATGTATGAATATGAGAGCTGGACCATAAATGAAGTCAGAGCCCTGAAGAATTGATGCTTTCAAACTGTGGTGCTGGCAAAGACTCTTGAGAGTCCCTTGGACTGCAAAGAAATCAAACCAATCATTTCTAAAGGACATCAACCCTGAATATTCACTGGAAGGACTGCTGCTGAAGCTGAAGCTCCAATAATTTGGCCACCCAATGCGAAGAGCTGACTCATTGGAAAAGACCCAGATGCTGGGAAAGATTGAAGGCAAAAAGAGAAGAGGGCAGCAGAGGATGAGATGGTTAGATAGCATCACCAACTTAATGGACCTGAATTTGGGCAAGGTCTAGGAGATAGTGAAGGACAGGGGAGCATGGTGTGCTGCAATTTGTGGGGTCACAGAGTCAGACATGACATAGCGACTGAACGACAAGAGCAAGGTGATTTGACTGTTTCATTTATTGTTCTAATGCAGAATTTTCAGTCCCAGCAGCACTGTCATATGAATGTTGGGTCATTTTGATTAGGTAGATTTAACAGTTTGTTAAATGGATTTCTATTTTCTCAGTGTTGACAAAGCCTCCAGTAATGGAAAACAAAGCAATAGATTGCAAGGAATTCCACACTATAAAGTGAAACAGGAGTCTATCTCATCCATTAAGGACCTATAAAAGAGGCAAACAATATTGGTTCTATTGGATTGATCACTACTTCCAGCTTATATAAAAACTTGGAGAGTGTTCTTTGGAGATAATTTTTAATATGCTAGATTCTTCTCCTCCAAGGAGCAATGAAATAATAGTCCCTCTTTTCTCAATTCAAAGAGTACTTCCAGGAACATACTCATAAAGTTTGACATGTACTCAGGAATTTGAGGAACAAAGTTTTTCATGTTTGACTCAGATATACATGGATAAAAGGCCAGAAGCTATGGCTGGATCTACATTCATGGGTAGGTAGAACAAAAGGAAGTGCTTGTAATTTGCCTTTGTATTCATTGAGCAATGAATAAAATTATTTAATTAATTCAGAAGCAGGAAAGGAGAAATCCAAAGTGAGGATGTAAATGTTCCTTGGAAGGGAGAATAAAAATAGGAGTTGTGCTTGCACTCTACTGAGTCCAACATGGGCTTTTCCTAGGGCTCAGTAGTAAAGAATCCTCCTGCAACGCAGGAGATGCAGATGTGGGTTTCATCCCTGGGTTGGGAAGATTTCCTGGAGGAGGAGATGGCCATCCACTCCAGTATCTTACCTAAAAAATCCCATGGACAGAAAAGCCTGGTAGGCTACAGTCCATGGGGTCACAAAGAGTCAAACATGATTGACCATGCACGCACAAGTACAACTTATGTAATAAAGTTCTTGTACAACTTAGGACATCAAAGTTGACCACTTTTCCAGAGGATACTATTCACCGTCGTTATCAGAATTTGAGTGTTTATAATCATGTAGATATTATCTTACTTTTCTCATTTTATGTTAGGTCTTTGAAATCAAAATAGAGAATTGAATTGAACATTTGACATATTTGACTAAACTACATATTTTTCAAAACTACGCAGGCAAAAATGATGACGATTTAACTCAAATTATAATAAATAAAGCATAATATGGAGAATCGCTAAGTAGCAAGAAGGAATTAACTACAATGGACCACAAAGAATACAGAAATACCGGCAGCATCTACTGTCCTCAGGGCTGGGGCATAGCACTTGAGGAAGAAAGAAATTTGCAAGATCCCCTTCCCCAGCTACCAACCAGGCCTCATCACAGATGGTGCCACCCTGTCCCTGGATGGTAGAGTTTACAGAGGTGCAACGGGAAAAAATTGACAAGCAGGAGTTCCTGTGGCACATCTGCCAACTCAACTTGCATGATACTCATAAGGAAAAGGCTTCTGGAATCTGCTGAAGTGAATGCCACTGACTGCCTCATTTGCAGCTGGAACTTTGTAGAAGAAAGCAAGCACTCCAGGATCAAGTCCCTTTCTCCTCTAGTGTCCCTCTGGTGCCATCTACTGACAAAGCTTAAAATTGTGCCAGCTTACAAAGGAGAACCATTTCCAGAATTCATAAAGACAAAGAAAAATGAATTTGGAGCTTAGAGGTAAAAAGTGATAACTAGCATACCACCTTTATAATGGCAAATGTATAAAATCTGGAAGAATTATAGATGGATAGATAGGTAGATATACAGAGATTCTATTTTGACATATGGGAAATAGTGAAAATATTATATAATGTCTAAAATAACCTATTATTTAGTACAGACAATGGGCCAGTATGAATATTATTTTAAAAATCTTAAAATAAATGAGAAATTGAGAAATAGAACATCAGTGAGATTTTCTATGGCAGGCTATACATATGACTGGGAAAATAAAAATGTTTTAGACTGTTATCAGGAATCTCCAACTCTAACTCACTAAGTTAATGAAAATGAATATAACAACACATATGTTCTCTACCAAAATTGTTTATTCTGAGACTGTATCTGAAAACATAGGTTCAGTATAATTCTCTGTAGAAAGTCTTTTAAAATAGATACTGTTAAATTCTATGTTTCTGAGAATGTGAGGGTCCTTGCACTGCTTCTGTGTTCATCTATATCCTATTAATGCAGTAGTTCTAAAAATGTAATCCTGGGACCAACAACATCAATATCACCTGGGAACTTTCTAGAAAATAGGCCCTAAAGCTCCAGCTCAGACCTCCTAAATGGGAAATCCTGACCTTTGGGCCCAGTAATCTGTGTTTCTAGTCTGTCTTTAGGTAATTCTGATGCATGTTAATATTTGAAGTACACTGGTGGATTTTGCTAACAATTTTCCCTAACAATCACTCCATATTTAAGACAATCAGAGAACATCTCTTTTCATAGTTTTATCTGAGTATGTTTTATTCTGAGGGCTAATTCTGGAAGAGCTTCCTATTCATTTCTATCCTATCTGTTGACTAAACAGATTACAAATATTGCTGTTGTCTAAAGATGGTGTATGTTAAAATTAACAATAATTTAAACTTCTTTCAGAATAAATTTTTCAGTTTAGGTATTTGATGCCCCAGATATTTTAACTTTTGCCAATTGGAATATTGAAATGAATATCAGGATTAAACAGCTAATCTTATACTGTGGGATATTAAAATCAAGCATTCATATGAATTCAGATTTTTCATTTGTGCATACACACACACACACATACACACACACAAATTCTCATCCATTTAAGAGATTTCTTTATATCTGAGAAGTATCATCTTACTGAATAGCATTGATTTGGTAATCAAATAGATGTAAAATCCTGTAATGACATCAAGTTACTTAAAGTAGGTATTCCTAAACTGGATTTTATATTCTAGATTGCTTTTCTTTTTCTATAACATTCAATTTTAACTTGAAGGATTTTATACTGTTTGCTAGAAAACTACAAGCATGCAGATAATGTTGCTATTTACTCACGTATACCTCTCAGGCATTATATTCAGAACAAATCTAATGTCATAATAAAGTGTTAAAGAATCTTTGTACCCATATAGTATATGGCTACAGCAAAATACTACTGACTGTAGGCTTATTTCACTCTACATATTTAGGATTTGAGCAGGAGAAGAGACAAAATTGACCCCCAAATCTGAGATGATATATTATTTTTGGTATTATGTATGTTCATCTATATTCAGGAAACAAGCTAGCCTAAATTTTGTTTACATGGCTTAAATAGTATGTCTGCTCAGAGGAATCTTCAAACCTGGTCTCCATTTTACTTTGTTTTAATGAGAGATTCTTCTGATCTCTTTCAAAGTAAGACTAAAGGCTTAAGATTTCCTAAACTCGGTGATCATGTAGATATTCAATTATAGTACCTGCACTTTCTTATTAGAATGTCAACTTCAAAAGGCATAAACGGTTAAGTGTGAGACAAAAGGGCAGGATCAAAAAAGAACAGTGTTCTCAATCTCATCACATTATCACCCTTTTAAGGAAATCAATTAAATAATTCAACAAATATCTCAAGTAAGGATTTTCATGACCAAGATAATCACGATGGTGTGATCAGTCACCTAGAGCCAGGCATCCTGGAATGTGAAGTCAAGTGGGCCTTAAAAAGCATCACTGTGAACAAAGCTAGTGGGTGATGGAATTCCAGTTGAGCTATTTCAAATCCTGAAAGATGATGCTGTGAAAGTGCTGCACTCAATATGCCAGCACATTTGGAAAACTCAGCAGTGGCCACAGGACAGGTAAAGGTCCATTTTCATTCCAATCCCAAAGAAAGGCAATGCCAAAGAATGCTCAAACTACTGCACAATTGCACTCATCTCACACGCTAGTAAAGTAATGCTCAAAATTCTCCAAGCCAGGTTTCAGCAATACATGAACAGTGAACTTCCAGATGTTCAAGCTGGTTTTAGAAAAGGCAGAGGAGTTCCAGAAAAACATCTCTTTCTGCTTTATTGACTATGCCAAAGCCTTTGACTGTGTGGAGCACAAGAAACTGTGGAAAATTCTGAAAGAGATGGGAATACCAGACCACCTGACCTGCCTCTTGAGAAACCTATATGCAGGTCAGGAAGCAACAGTTAGAAATGGACATGGAACAACAGACTGGTTCCAAATAGGAAAAGGAGTACGTCAAGCCTGTATATTGTCACCCTGCTTATTTAACTTCTATGCAGAGTACATTATGAGAAATGCTGGACTGGAAGAAGCACAAGCTGGAATCAAGATTGCAGGGAGAAATATCAATACCCTCAGATATGCCGATGACACCACCCTTATGGCAGAAAGTGAAGAGGAGCTAAAAAGCCTCTTGATGAAAGTGAAAGAGGAGAGTGAAAAAGTTGGCTTAAAGCTCAACATTCAGAAAACAAAGATCATGGCATCTGGTCCCATCACTTCATGGCAAATAGATGGGGAAACAATGGAAACAGTGTCAGATTTTTTTTTTTTTGGGCTCCTAAATCACTGCAGATGGTGACTGAAGCCATGAAAATAAAAGATGCGTACTCCTTGGAAGGAAACTTATAACCAACCTAGATAGGATATTGAAAAGCAGAGACATTACTTTGCCAACAAAGGTCCATCTAGTCAAGGCTATGGTTTTTCCAGTAGTCATGTATGGATGTGAGAGTTGGACTGTGAAGAAAGCTGAGCGCTGAATAATTGATGCTTTTGAATTGTGGTGTTGGAGAAGACTCTTGAGAGTCCCTTGGACTGCAAGGAGATCCAACCAGTTCATCCTAAATGAGATCAGTCCTGGGTGTTCTTTGGAAGGAATGATGCTAACGCTGAAACTCCAGTACTTTGGCCACCTCATGCGAAGAGTTGACTTATTGGAAAAAACTCTGATGTTGGGAGGGATTGGGGGCAGTAGGAGAAGGGGACGACAGAGGATGAGATGGCTGGATGGCATCACCGACTCGATGGACGTGAGTCTGAGTGAACTCCAGGTGTTGGTGATGGACAGGGAGGCCTGGTATGCTACAATTCATGAGGTCTCAAAGATTCGGACACAACTGAGTGACTGAACTGAACTGAAGGATTTATTTCATCCTATGAAACAAATGTTTGTCTTTACATATATAACATCTGTGCCATGTGCCAGGAAATACATTTAATGATTTAGAAATATTATCTTCTTTAATAATAACCCAATTGTTAAATATTTTATCAATGAGAAAACTGAAGAACAGAGACATTAAGTAATTTGTCTGAGGTCACTGTAGCGGTAGAAATGAAATATGAACCTCAATCAAAAGATTTTAGAGTTCATACTGTTTTTAACAGATTTTGAGGTATAATTGACATTAAAAAAACCCTTCACATGTTTAATATATGTAATTTGATTAGCATGGACATATGTATATACCCTTGATACTATCATCACAATCAATGTAATAAAAATATCTATTACTTCCAAATGTTTATTTGTGTCCCAACTCCTTTTTGTGGCAAGAATACCTAACATAAAATATACTCTCTTAATAAATATTTAAATGCAAAGTACTTCATTAACTATAGGTACTATGCTGTTCAGCAGATTCTAGAACTTACTCATCTTGGAGTAACTGGAGCTCACCACCAATTGAACAACGACATCTATTTCCTCCTCCCCCCAATCCCTGGAAACCACCATTTTGTTCTCTGCTTCCATGAGTTAAACTATTTCAAACACCTCACAAATTGAAATCATACAGTTTGTCCTAGGACTGACTGACTTCATGTAGTATAATGTCCTCCGTGTTCATCCATGTTTTTGCTAATGGTTAAATTTCATTAATTTTTTTTTAAAGTTGAATAAAATTTCATTGTCCATACTGACTCTTTGAGAATTAAAAGCTGAAGAGATAAATTTTTCTAGAAATAAGATTATGATCAATGAGACTGAGAATCAACTCACATCTATTGTTTTCACATAAATTACTCCTATGAAATACTTTCACAGAAGGGCCAAATTAGTATGGGATTTCAGCATGCCTGGTGTTAACACTTATATTTCTTTTTTAAAACTTTTTGCTAAAACATATGGACTTCAGCATATGTTTTAATTTTGACTTACTCCTATGTGGCCAGGTTGTGGGAAGTTCTTATGTTGGTGAAATGTTCTGCTGATTTTCCTCAATCTTCATACCTACTTCTATCCCCGCCTCAGTACATTTTTTGAGCTAAGTATTTTATCTGAAATTTGTAATATTTAAAATGAACATCTTAAGTGTAGATATAAGCAGCTATTTATAGACTATTTGAATTGTATCTATTTGAATTTGGGAACGGATGTCATTTTGAGATGTAACTGGGTCTTCATGGAGATGAGCATATGGACACAAACACCTGTACTTATTAGTGGCATAGTTATCTATAACTTGTCCTTTAAAAGAAGCTTCTATCATTGAAAAGAGAAGAATTGATTGACATCCTTATATTGATATATTATAAATCTGTACAAAACATGAAGTTCTTTATATATTAATAAGGAAAGATTTTCAATAAATATTTTTACATGAAACAAAAAAGGTACACAAATTTACCTATAGGATGATACTATGTATGTATTGGATGTCCCCTATTTGGGATATAAAAGTGTCTATGATTGTCAGCATGTTGTTGGGATAATACAATATTGATGAGCAACACAGCTTGGAGAAAGTTTACCATACACTTTTTATATTTTTTTTTGTTATTTAACTCATATTAAATGCTTTAGAAATTAAAATAAAATTAAAAAGTTATATATAGGGACTTCCCTGTTGTCCAGTGTTAAGAATCTACCTTTTAATGCAGGAAATGCCAGTTTGATTCCTGATTGAGGAACTAAGATCCTACATGCCATGTTCAACTAGGCTTGCATGCCACAAGTACAGAAGCCTCTAGGCTGCAACAAAGAGCCTGTGGGGCTGCAGAAAAGATCTAATGCAATCATACAAAACAAATTAAAAATATATATATATTTGGAAGAACACTTCTGAAGAAGGTAAGTCAATTTAATAAAACCTGTACAAAGGGAAGGATTAGTTTATTCAGATATGGATTATTACAAAATCATAGCAAAAAATGAACATAATTCTGGAGAAGGAAAAAAAGCAAGCATAATTTAATAGATATTGAATCTAGAAACTGATCAAGGGCAGCTGGACAATTTTTTTTTTTTTTTGCAATTGAACACACACCTCTGTTATTTTCACACTAATCAACATTGTCACCTTCCCCCAAAAGTTTCCCTTCCTCCTATTTATTATTCATCAGAAAGCAACCACTATCCTTACTTCTATCACCAAAGACGAGTTTTGTCTTTTGTTTTTTTGAATTATCCATAAATAGAATCACATAGTTTGCCCCATCTTGTATCTCATTTCTTTCACTTAAAAGTTTTACGTTTTTGTATAGAGGTAGTTTGCTTTCTCAATGCTATAGTGTATTCAATAGCATGGATATATCCCAATTTGCCCATTCTCTAGCTGATAAACATTTGAATTGAATCAGTTTATGACTTTTGCAGATAACGCTGTTAACTTTTTTTTTTTTTTGTACACTTCTTTTGGTATATTCTGTGAGCTTACTTGCCCAGAAGAATTGCTGTTCATGGACAAGCAATTTAAAGTATGAACTCTAAAAGCCTTGCCCAGCTTTAGTAAATACTCACAATGTTCTAAAATAGCTGTACAATTTATATTTCTATCTATCCCTAATATTTTATCATTGTTTGCATTTCCCTGATTATTATTGCATATTAGTTTATTTTCAACTTTGTGGATCACTTTGTCTTATGTGAACATTTTTATAGAGCTATGTGATTTTTTCATTTGTGAATTAAGATATAACAATTCATGTTATTATATATTATGTTTAATGTTTTTATGCAGTTATGAATACAATCCCATTGCTTTATATATATAGCTTTCATATGATCACCTTTTATTGCAGTTATCATAAATAAGGAAGTAAGTTTTTGTTTTACCTTTTTCTTATATATTTTCTTGCTTATTGATCATTATATCTATAATCTCCACATTGTTGGAACAGATCCATCTTTTAAATTCCACTGTTTGTTTTATCCTCAATTCTAATTTCAGACACATGTAGTGCATATTGCTAATTCTTTTGTCATATATCTGCAATTATAAATAGGTTGCCTCATGAAGTGCTGTGGAAACATTTTCTGAGTTGTTTCATATTCAAAAGTATAAGACAAAGTCATTATGCTCACACTTTTATGCCTGAAGTTATCCTATAGATTTTGCTTCATTGTTTTCTGATATTGAATATGGCTGTGGAAGTTTCTTAAGCTATCCTGATTTTTTTTCCTTTTGTTAAGTGTTTTGAAGCTTATCTTGACAAGGCAAAGTTTTTGTTATTATTTTCTTTGAAAACAATTACATTTACTAGTTAATTTTTCAATGGAAATCATTCTGGGTCATTTTCTTCTGGGCCATGGGTATGCTTCTAAATAACTAGATTCAATCTTTGCTAATCTTCAGAAATTTTTAATTTATTTGTCTTTTTCCTCTGTATCTTAGTTACTTTTTAAATAAATCTTCAATTGTCTTAGATGTGTTGAAATTATTTGGAGGAGATTAGTGTGCTGGATACTTACCAAAGAGGTTCTTAAATAAATACCTGTGCAAATTAGGGGAAAGGAGCCTGATTAGCAAAAGGAAGAATATGATGTGCAAAGCATCCATCAGATGGGGCTTAGCCAACTCAATGAAGACTGGAAAATGGTTAGTGGGATAAACTTTAACTCTCAATGCTGTGATGGGTCTTGGGCCCACACTTGTGATTCTTAGTCTCCCTCTACTACTCTATTTTAACTTTTCCTTACCCTCGCTAGCAATTCTGATCTAATTGCCTTATTTTGTGGCACTACTCAGATTTTCAGTCCATGTCAAACTGAAATTGCTGCAGTTAAACAATATTTTCTCAAGAAAATTGTATCCAAGTATATCATCTGAATGTCAGACATACTCCTCTAAGGTTCCATTATTTACCAAAACTCTTAAATCTTCTTGATAATTAGAGGCAGTCATCTCCACAAAGATGATGACTTCTTTTCTTATCTGCTTGTCCCTTGACATGAAATAACTGAAGTGTCCACATGGCAGTCATAGCCTACAACTCAGTGCTGTTTCCCTTGATGAGAGGATATCCCATTTGAATGGGGAATCCTTAACACATGTAATCTATAGTTGTGGCATCAGTAAGCACAAAAATCCCCAATTGTGTTTGTGAGCATGATGAGAGTTTGTAAATGGTATGAGAGGAAGGATGGCAGCTTTCTGTCCCAGGAACTGAGCCTTGGGGTTCTCCCAAGATGTCCTGTGGGCTGAGTGCCCACACGCAACCTGAATGGGTCTCACTGGCCCTCCAAGTCCATAGTGGAGGCCTGATGGCACCAGAGAACTCAGCAAACCAAAGAGAATTTAGCATGGGATAAAGTGCAGTCTTCACAGGAAATGCCATGGGGCCTTGTGAGAGGAAAGGAAGTGGGGTCCGAATCTCAATGAAGGAAATACTGACTGTACCCTCAAAAGAAAGCACTTTATCCTTCCATATCTTTGTTACTAGACACAACCAATCTATCTATACATTAAATTTTTTAAATCAAGTATTGGAAGATAGCATTCTATTCTTATAAAGATTCACCTCCATGATGGCACTACAGCTATGCCTTCAACAGTTTGTATCATAACGTTCCCTGGCTGGCAGCTATTGAAATATATGATAATATGATATGGCAAGTATATCTCATGAAGATTGGAACACACCTGCTCTTTTTTGGCCATAATTTGAAACAATATCATGAGGTATTTAATATCTCTGATAATAGCGCTGGCTGAGGCCCTATAAGTATAAAAGGAAAATCCATATCTAGAATATGTGTATTTTTCTAACAGTATGATTTGCATGATTTTCTATGGTGGAAGTGCTCCAATGCAGTCAGTGCTCTACCAGTTGGACAGACAGGCCTTCAAGGAATTCATGCAGTAGGAGTTAGCTTTGACTTTTGTTGCTGGTAAGTTGCATATTTGGCAATAGCAGTTTGGAAACTTAGGGCTTTCCTGGTGGCTCAGATGGTAAAGAATCTACCTGCAATGCGAGAGACCTGGATTTGATCCCTGGGTTGGGAAAATCCCTGGAGGAGGGCATGGCAACCCACTCCAGTATTTTTGCCTGGAAAATCACCATGGACAGAGGAGCTTGGTGGGCTACAGTCCATGGCATCACAAAGCACTGGACACAACTGAGCGACTAAGCACAATTTGGAAACGTGGCAAGTTGTTCCTTATATAGGCACCATCTCTGCCATCATGACTACTTCATTCCTGAGCCTATTATATCAACATTGGGGTGGCTGAGTTATATTGGCTGAGTGTTTTGTCTCCTGGTTACTTTGTATTTGTTCCATGGTGAGTACACTCTTGTGGGTACTAGTTATTATGTAATTGAAAGATTTCCACACTTTCTTTCATTCCCATATGCCTGTGATATGCCTCAATCCCAGTCCTTTATATCTTAGACCTTTCACTTTCATTCTTCTTCCTTCTAGGCATTTGATTAGTTGGCCAGTGAATTCACTAATATACCCTTCTCCCTCCATTCAAAATTGATAGTCAAGTGCACTGCACAAGTATCTGCCCTTTGGGAGTATTTTCTTACCACTGTCTTTAGAGGCTACTTCTGAGTGGGGCTTTAGAGCAGCTGTGATGACTTAGTCATGATTCAAGTTGGAATTCTTTCCTTCTCTATTTGATAATAAGGGATGACCTCAAGGGGCCATAACTGTGTGCAATGAAGGGGGGCCTCATGTGCAATATTGGTGAATGTCCTGGGTATCAGTGCCCTGCTCATGCAGCTTGAATGTATTCTTCTATTCTATTCATGTGCTATCCTGGATGTGCACTCCCTTTTTATGGTAAAATGTTCTTGGGCCTCCCCAATTTTATGACTCTGTGAGTGTGAGAAAACCCAGTTCATGATGAGGAATGCTTCCTACATTATCCCTTGAATTTCCATGTCAAGAACTCTGTCTCTGTCAGTATCCAGTAATATGCCAGGAACTGTTTTTCAAAAAGTACAGAATTCTCATTTTGGATAACATGACTTTGTCCAGAAATCTAGTTTCCTGGATTATATTTCTATTTACTCTTTACCCCAGCCAGTCCATTATTTTCCAAGAGTTTAACATCCCAGTTTACACTGCTAAATGTTTGAAAAACTGTTTCACTGTCATGCCAGGAGCTATCTGTGGTCCATCTACCTCAGGTGATAGAATCATCATTGCCAGCTGAATGGTAAGATGATCCAGGCACAAAATCCAATATTACTATTTGCTGTCTTGAACCACTCTACTTCTGGTAACAATTATCAAAATTTGATTGTTTCAAGAGTAGATAGCAATTAATGTTAAATATTTTATTAGGGAGTTTCCAGTATTGACAACCATGGAAGGGAGCCAGAGGGAGCAGGTTTGGGCAGAAATATTACTAAGTAGTCCCAATTAAAGTTACAAATTATCTAGCAAGCTCTTTCAGAGTTATGCTAAGTTGACTTACTTTGGTCAGTCACTGAATATAGGCTTCTTCTAAAATAGGCATGACTTCAGAAAATCAACTGTTTTTCAACTGATGCAATTTCCAAAGGGACTAAGGGCTCAAGGTTATCTTCTGGCTGGGGGAAATCTAAGTCCTTCATTCATAAAAGGTGACATGGAAAGCTCAACATAGTGTGTTTATGACAAATGTGTTGGATTTATTTTTTATCTGTAATTGCACTTGCATACTCACATACTACAAAATATAGCAACAACTTTCCTATAGTTTTTGTCAGATAATTAATTTTGCTAAGTATTTTATTTTTTTATTGGTAGTATATTTCTACAGACACTGTGCTAGTTCTTTCATTTTCTATGTCTCTTAGAATGAGTTTCTTTTCTTGGTCCATTTATTTACTTGGTCTTACTTGCTGTTAGAAATTGGTAATTTTAATGTTTCTGTATAGCTTATTTTCACAATACAAAGGTCTTCTCTAAGTAACTACAAACATGGCTTCCTGCAAACGTGTCTTGTTTATGTACGTTTGGTGCAATTTTACTGAGTCTATTTTTTCTGAAATTAGCTGGGTTAGAATGGCTTCTGCCAACATCCAATTCATTTTATCTTTAGCCTATATTTGCTCTTCAAAAGTGTATTCTGTGATATACTGCAGCTGAATTCAACACATGGAATCTATGTTAAATTTCTTTCATTTTCTTATATGAATACTTTGCACAAGCATTGCTTCTTTTGAAAGTCATTATTAGTATTATAATTTTATTTTGAAATGTGCTTGAGTTTTTATTCTTCTTATCCTTATATCTTTTGTGTAATTTCTAAGAGGAGAGAGGAAACATGTTCAATTTTCTGATTCAATAAATTCTGGAAACTGACCAAAACATATATTAGAATAGGCTCCTTAAAAGTCACTCTGCAAATGTAATTCAGCTTGCAGTATATTTTTTAAATAGCTTGGGAAAAATTGGCAACCTTGCACTATTAGATAGTTCAATGCATTAACCTGACATTTATCCTAGTGTTCCTTTATATCCTTTAAGACAATCATACCTAATACCTAGGTAGCTAGATGCTACCTAGTAGGTCCCTGGTAGTAGCTCTGTGGTAGTAGCTCAGAGGTTAAATCGTCTGCCTGGAATGCAGGAGACGATCCCCTGGAGAAGGAAATGGCAACCCACTCCAGTACTCTTGCCTGGAGAATCCCATGGAGGGTGAAGCCTGGTAGGCTACAACCCATGGGGTCTCCAAAGAGTTGGACACGACTGAGTGACTTCACTTTCACTTTCACCTAATACCTAAAATATATATTACCATTTTAGATATGATTTTGCTATTATATTTCCTAGAAGATTATTGTTTATATATGGTAATAATATTGATTTTTGTTACCTGAGCTTATATGTGGCATCCTTACTGAACACTCTTATTTGTTATAGCTTGCTGTTAGTACTCTGTATTTTTCTATGCAGTTTTAGTTTCCTCCAAATCATGCCTCACTTCTTTGTCTCTTTTTCCTCTGAGATATGTTCATCAATTATGGTTAATCTTATTGAGTTTGGAAAACAATAGCATTCTTGTATTTTCCTAATTTTTAAAGGGATTACATGTATGTTATCTATGTTGTTTCCTATATATTGTTGGTATATGAACTCTATTAGGTAAGATAATTGCTGCTTATTACTAATTCTGGACATTATTAAGCATTTTGAGATGCTGAAACTTACCAAATGCTTTTTCTACATTAGTTTACAATTTATGTCTTAATTCATTAATGGAAAGACGCTTGGAAAAGTTTCTATTCTTAAAGTTATTTTTGAATTTCTGTGATAAAAACTGTACACATTTAGTTTTCTTTTATCATATCATCTTTATTAATTTTGAGATTAAGTTTATTTAACAAATAAGTAAAGTAGTTATTTTTTTTTCTAGTAAAACTTTTATAACATAGAGAGTTCCTTGATAATTTGGTAGAATAACCATCAAGATTGTATGTGGGGTGGAAGTGGAGAAGCAGTTAAAGATCTATAATTAGCATTTCAATTAGTCATGTTGTTTTTATCTATTTTGCCAATTCCCTTGTGGCTCAGCTGGTAAAATTTCTTTCTGCAGTGCAAGAGACCTGGGTTCAATCCCTGGGTTGGGAAGATCCCCTGGAAAAGGGAAACGCTACCCACTCCAGTATTCTGACATGACTGAGCGACTTTCAGTTTCAATTTTCATATTTTATATTTCCCCAAAAGAGCATTTCATTTTGGCCAGGTTGGCAAATATACTGGCTTATAATTGTTTGTGTGTGCACACAAATGTGTACACAAATGTACATTCATTAATATATACATCATATATATCACGATGATGTGATCATTCAGCTAGAGCCAGACATCCTGGAATGTGAAGTCAAGTGGGCATCAGAAAGCATTACTATGAACAAAGCTAGTGGAGGTGACAAAATTCCACTTGAGCTATTTTCAAATCCTAAAAGATGATGCTGTGAAAGTGCTGCACTCAATATGCCAGCACATTTGGAAAACTCAGCAGTGGCCACAGGACTGGAAAAGGTCCATTTTCATTCCAATCCAAAGAAAGGCAATGCCAAAGAATGCTCAAACTACCACACAATTGCACTCATGTCACATGATAGTAAAGTAATGCTCAAAATTCTCCAAGCCAGGCTTCAGCAATACATGAACCATGAACTTCCAGATGTTCAAGCTGGTTTCAGAAAAGGCAGAGGAACCGAGATCAAATTGCAAACATCCACTGGATCATGGAAAAGCAAGAGAGTTTCAGAAAAACATCTATGTCTGCTTTATTGACTCTGCCAAAGCCTTTGACTGTGTGGAGCACAATAAACTGTGGAAAATTCTGAGAGAGAAGGGAACACCAGACCACCTGACCTGCCTCTTGAGAAACCTATGTGCATGTCAGGAAGCAACAGCTAGAACTGGACATGGAACAACAGACTGGTTCCAAATAGGAAAGGGAGTATGTCAAGCCTGTATATTGTCACTCTGCTTATTTAATTTATACACAGAGTACATCAGGAGAAACGCTGGGCTGGAAGAAGCACAAGCTGGAATCAAGATTGCTGGGAGAAATATCAATAACCTCAGATATGCAGATGACATCACCCTTATGGCAGAAAGTGAAGAGAAACTAAAGAACCTCTTGATGAAAGTGAAAGAGGAGAGTGAAAAAGTTGGCTTAAAGCTCAGCATTCAGAAACAAAGATCATGGCATCTGGTTCCATCACTTCATGGAAATAGATGTGGAAACAATTGAAACAGTGTCAGACTTTATTTTTGGCACTCCAAAATCACTACAGATGGTGATTGCAGCCATGAAATTAAAAAGCACTTACTCCTTGGAAGGAAAGTTATGACCAACCTAGATAGCATATTCAAAAGCTGAGACATTACTTTGTCAACAAAGGTCCATCTAGTCAAGGCTATGGTTTTTCCAGTGGTCATGCATGAATGTGAGAGTTGGACTGTGAAGAAAGCTGAGCACTCAGAAAACTGAGAAGAACTGATGCTTTTGAAGTGTTGTTGGAGAAGACTCTTGAGAGTCCCTTGGACTGCAAGGAGATCCAACCAGTCCATTCTAACGGAGATCAGCCTTGGGTGTTCTTTGGAAGGAAGGATGCTAAAGCTGAAACTCCAGTACTTTGGCCACCTCATGCGAAGAGTTGACTCATTGGAAAAGACCCTGATGCTGGGAGGGATTGGGGGCAGGAAGAGAAGGGGATGACAGAGGATGAGATGGCTGGATGGCATCACCGACTCAATGGACGTGAGTTTGGGTGAACTCTGGGAGTTGGTGACGGACAGGGAGGCCTGGCGTGCTGCGATTCATGGGGTCACAAAGAGTCAGATATGACTGAGCGACTGAACTGAACTGAACTGAATTTATATACTATTTATATACATATATGGTATATTTTACTTAAATTAATTTCATTTTAAAATTTGCACTTTGTTTACTCTTGCCTTCTTTCGTTTATATAAATCAGTTTCTGCTGGAGATCTTTTTGCTTTATCAGTCTTATCCCCCCAAAAATCTTTTCACTATTTCAATTTAATATTACTAATCAATTTTCCTACAATATAAAAGGTTTCTGTGATTTTTCCTGTTATTCAAGAGATCCTTCAACCTCTCCTTGGCTTTTTTACTTCTAGGGTACTGGGTGAATGAGTTGGAGCTAGAGTAGGAATGCTATGTCTTACAGAAGTTGGCATCTTTTTAGGAACTAATGCCAGGAAAAATTTCAAAAGGTGCTGATGGAGACAGGGAGGGTAGCTATAAAGTCAGAAGGGAAGATGTTTGAGGGTACAGTGCTTTTACCTTTTGTGAAAGACACTAAACAAATAATGTCTTCATAATTAAGGCTTAGTCTCCTCAGTGCATAGGTTTAATGGCTAAATGTTGTAAGAACTCTGAATGATCATCTTGCATTACTTTAATTTATGTTGTTGTAGCATTTACATTTAATCCCTATTTAGCACTTACTGGATGCCAGGTTTGTTTGTTTCTTTCTAGTCTTTTGCATTTAATCTTCATCAAATGAAGTAGGTCTTATTATTTCTTCCATAAAAAACTCTAAAGGAAATAAAATCATTACCAAATTTTTCAAGCAAATTTCACTTTATATCTCATTGGCCAATGCAAAATATTGCAATATATTTCTTCTCTAGGAATTGGATTTGTCTTCCATGAAATCAAAACATCTTTACCAATATCAGAAAACATTTCAGAGTTTTATTATGAGGTGAAAATGAGGGGTTAGGAATAATAGTCTCTAACACAGAAACTTTGTGGAAGAATTAAAACTATGAAACATTTCCATTGAAAGTTTATGATAAGACATAGTGAAAGATAAATTATGTAAATTTTTTGGAGCCTGGAGCCACCTAATTAATAACATTATTATCATTAGGCTTTATATAAACAACAAACAAATAAAATGGTTTCAATAAGTTTGTTTTTCTTGTTTTAAGTAGACTGGATACTTTTACAGTAAATGAGAATAGTAAAGAGAAATAAACGAATCACATTTTGAAATACACAACTTTGTTATATGAATTCTGTAATCTTTGAAAATATTCAAGAGGATATAAATTAAAAAAAATAAACTGTGCTAGAAAAATACAGTGTAGTCCAGACAAGAATCAAGTGCATTTTTTGATTATAAGAAAGGTTATTTTTGAAAGGAGGTGGGTAAAATTGATCAAGAGTTTTTCACTGCTATTTTAGAGTTGTTGGAGAAAAGTTATAAGAAAATAAATTTAAACTGGATGCTACTGAGTAACAGAGTTAATAGAACTGAAAATATAATGTAAAATTGGAGAAAAGGAAGATAATTTGGAAAAACGTTCATATTTTTAGAGCTTTGTAAAATGCATGCAATTATAGTTGTAATAAAATTGAACTTTTATCAAAAGGAAATAAAAATCATGATTATTTAAGCTGTTATGGCATGAGATGTAATACTGGATAATGATTACATGAAAGTTGAATTGCATAACAGATGTAATTTCTTAGTTGTGTGAAGCAGACCATACAATCATGGAATCCATAGCATTCTAGATTGTTCTAACTCTGTAACCTTGCTCGTGCTTTTTCTATATAAATTTCCTACATTTCTTTTATGTTTTTAAAGTTACATCTTAAATATAAAATCTTCTTCTTTGAGATTTCTTCCCAAACTATCACACTTTGAAAATGATTTGTGTTTTGTTATTTTTTTAAAATTACCTCTTAGTGATTTGTTTGTATCTTTTAATGAAGAGATACAAACACACACATACATTCTCTCCTACTAGAGACTTTTGTGCTTCCCCAAAGTGGTAAAGTTACTGCAGATGGTGATTGCAGCCTTGAAATTAAAAGATCAGTCCTGGGTGTTCTTTGGAAGGACTGATGCTAAAGCTGAAACTCCAATACTTTGGCTACTTCATGCGAAGAGTTGACTCATTGGAAAAGACTCTGATGCTGGGAGGGATTGGGGGCAGGAGGAGAAGGGGACAACAGAGGATGAGATGGCTGGATGGCATCACCGACTTGATGCAAATGAGTTTGGGTGAACTCCAGGAGTTGGTGATGGACAGGGAGGCCTGGTGTGCTGCAATTCATGGGGTCACAAAGAGACAGATATGACTGAGTGACTGAACTGAACTGAAAGTGGTAAAGAATCTGCCTGTTAATGCAGGAGATGCAATAAACCTGGGTTCCATCCCAAGGTTGGGGGGACCTTCTAGGGTAGGAAATGGCAACTCATGCCAGTATTCTTGTCTGGGAAGTTCCATAGACAGAGGAACCTGGTAGGCTACAGTCCAGGATGTTGCAAAGTGTTTAGACATGATTGAGCTCTGCCACAGACAAACACAAATACTAGTTACTTTAATTTCCTTGAGAACAGAATTATAGTCTGAATTTCTTCTGTTTCCTAAAACAGTTCCCCTGATGCTGAATGATTGTATAGGAAGTAGATTGCATAGAAAGTAGAATACAGTGTCTTTTTGTTGATAAAAAGGAGAATACAGATCAATGGCAGCAGTTATTTCTTTAAAGTAAATAATTAAATATTTCCCCACATTTTGATAAATGGATAGATAGATACTTAGAGAACAGATTTTTTACCAAGCTGAAGACACCCTGTAGCTTGAAATCTATTTAGAAAATTTTTGAGAAAAGAACTTTCAGGTGAAAGATGAATTCAATGTTTCCTATATTATTTCTAACTTTTAAGACAGTATGATTAGCTTATTTTAAAACCTTAAATGTTTATCTATCTTTAATAAAATCTATGAAAATTTAAATTGATATATCAGATTTTTATTCTCCATAAAGACTCTAAAATCAATTAAAGTGCTTTTAGATACAAAATCTGAATCACAAATCATAGACACGTTAAAATATGCAAGGTTATTCCTGAATTTTATGTGAATTGCTGTGCTTCATAATAAGCTAGTAATCTTGGTGTTGGAGAAGACTCTTGAGAGTCCCTTGGACTGCAAGGAGATCCAACCAGTCCATCCTAAAGGAGATCAGTACTGGGTGTTCATTGGAAGGACTGATGTTGAAGCTGAAACTCCAATACTTTGACCATCTGATGCGAAGAGCTGACTCATCTGAAAAGACCCTGATGCTGGGAAAGATTGAGGGCAGGAGGAGGAGAGGACGACAGAGGATAAGATAGTTAGTTGGCATCACCAACTCAATGGACATGAGTATGGGTAAATTCCGGGAGCTGGTGATGGACAGGGAGGCCTCACGTGCTTCGGTTCATGGGGTCGCAAAGAGTCAGACATGACTGAGTGACTGAACCAAACTGAACTGACTCTTGGTGAAAATTCATATGGTCAGAATTTATCATTTGACTTCTTAAATCTTTGAAATATGGAATAAGAGAAGAGTTAATATTTTTATCAAATCCCCAAGCTGGTGTTGATACAAAACTGGGTAGTTTATAAACACTGGTATAAGTTTTAACTATAATTTTTAACTAAGTCACCTTGTCATAGGTGAAATAGGAGAGGATGAGAAGAACTAATTATTATTATTTGGCTATTTATCCCAGAGACACAAAATCAAGTTTTAACACAGTAGAGCCTTAGTACTGTGAAGTTAGCAAACATGTTTTTTAACAGATGGGGAAAAAAGCTTTAAGACTTGTAGTAAGGAATAGATCTTTAATCAAGAGAGCCCCAATAGTTAAATGTGCTTTGAGTTGCAGGGAGGATAATGAGGCCATGTTTTAACAAGACTTCAATCTTATCATACATTAAGAAAAAAAAGCATTTATTTCCTTGAATTCATCAGGAAAAAAAAACTTATGGAAAAATATCCTACACAACATGAATATGAAGTCAGTGTCCATTAAAATAAAAGAGACATTTGGATGAGAACATTTAGATGGCTCAGTGGAGTGTTTCAGAGGTAGGCTGTTGAAATTATACTTAGATGTCAGCTATAATTTTAGAGAATTAAAATTATCTAAGGCTGGATTCTTAGATGAAAATTACTATGTTTTTAGTATCTTAGAGCTTCTCTCATTCTCCATAGGTGGTAGACTAAGATTATTCAGTTCTTCTCTTTTTTTGGATGGAATGAGTTGATAGTTATGCAAGCTTCAATTTGGTTGAGGACCAATGTTTAGGAAAAAGAAAGATGTCCCATGTCAGTGCTGGGATACCAGATGCTCAGTCATTTGTCTTGGATCTTCCAATGTCATAACTACATAAACTCACTCACAAATGACACAAATTCAGACAATGAGGATGTATACTTTCATCACCCAGTCATTGAAGAAGTGGAATGCTGTCTGGTGAAGAGAATCAGTTGAGAAGCTGCAGTTGTGGCCAGTAGTCAATGAAGTTGGCAAGGAATAATTTTTTGAGAAGTTGTTGTGTTGCTCAATTGTACTAGTCCACTTGAGGTAGAATCTTCTACTGGTGTCAGGTTGCCAGGTTTACAGGCATCACCTTCATCAACTCTTAGTTTGTGACAACAGGCTTAGTACTTTATTAATAAACCAGTTATTTGAGTAGTGCAATTTTCTTAGGCTTGTCCCCATCTGTAGGATTTTGTTCCAAGGGAGATCTTTGATGACTAGAAATGTAATTTCTAATAATTTTATCTTGCCTTTTATAAGGTTCTTCCTTTAGAAGCTATAAATAGGTTGAAAGTTGTTGCCAAAATGTTATATATTTCAGTAGCGTTTGGAAGTCTTAAAGCCAAAAAATGCAATAAGAGTTGATACAACCATATTGTCATTACTAAATGCACTAATTAACTATGATGTTGGTCATTCACTGACAGTTTTACATTTATAACATGAAGAAAATGTGTGGCCCAAATAAAGAACTTATTTTATCACTTACTGGATAAATTTGAAGGCTTCTTGTTGCAGAATATTCTACTAAAATTTGCTTGGATGTATCATGGAGAATTAACAAAAAAACAGATGTTGGTTTTATTTTCTCCATTATCCAAGGTTGACAAGTAAATGTTGGGCTTCCTTCATTCTAAAAATGGATGAGCTTATGGCCAGTGGTATTTCTCTAATAGAAAGTGAAAGTGAAAGTGAAGTCGCTCAGTCGTGTCCGACTCTTTGCGACCCATGAACTGTAGCCCACCAAGCTTCTCCGTCCATGGGGTTCTCCAGGCAAGAATACTGGAGTGGGTTGCCATTTCCTTCTCCAGGGGATCTTCCCGACCCAGGGATTGAACCCAGGTCTCCCATATTGCAGGCAAATGCTTTAATCATAGGCAATGGGATAGTCTTTCAGTTCAGTTCAGTCATTCGGTTGTGTCCTACTCTTTATGACACCATGGACTGCAGCATGCCAAGCTTCCCTGTCCATCACCAACTCCCAGAGTTTACTCAAACTCATGTCATTGAGTCAGTGATGCCATCCAACCATCTCATCCTCTGCTGTCCCCTTCTCCTTCCACCTTCAATTTTCCCCAGCATCAGTGTCTTTTCAATTGAGATAGGTCTTTTCATCAGATGGCCAAAATATTGGAATTTCAGCTTCAACATCAGTCCTTCCAATGAACACTCAGGAATGATTTCCTTTAGGATGGACTGGTTGGATCTCCTTACTGTCCAAGGGATTCTCCAGAGTCTTCTCCAACACCACAGCTCAAAAACATCAGTTATTTGGCACTCAGCTTTCTTCACAGTCCAACTCTCACATCCAAACTGGAAAAACCATAGCCTTGACTAGACAGACTTTTGCTGGCAAAGTAATATCTCTGCTTTTTAATATGCTATCTAGGTTAGTCATAACTTTTCTTCCAAGGAGAAATCATCTTTTAATTTCATGGCTTAAGTCACCATCTGCAGTGAGTTGGGAGGCTAAAAAAGTCTCTGTAACTATTTCCATTATTTCCCCATTTATTTGCCATGAAGTGATGGTACCAGATGCCATGATCTTAGTTTTCTGAATGTTGAGTTTTAAGCAAACTTTTTCACTCTCCTTTTTCACTTTCATCAAGAAGCCCTTTAGTTCTTCTTCGCTTTCGTCCATAAAGGCAGTGTCATCTGCATATCTGAGGTTATTGATATTTCTGCCAGCAATCTTGATTCCAGCTTGTGCTTCATCCAGTCCAACATTTCTCATGATGTACTCTGCATATAAGTTGAATAACCAGGGTGACAGTATACAGCCTTGACATACTCCTTTCCCGATTTGGAACCAATCTGTTGTTCCATGCCCAGTTCTAACTGTTGCTTCTTGACCAGTCCAACATTTCTCATGACGTACTCTGCATATAAGTTGAATAACCAAGGTGACAGTATACAGCCTTGACATACTCCTTTCCTGATTTGGAACCAATCTGTTGTTCCATGCCCAGTTCTAACTGTTGCTTCTTGACCTGCATACAGATTTCTCAAGAGGCAGGTTAGGTAGTCTGGTATTCCCATCTGTTTAAGAATTTTCCAGTTTGTTGTGATCCACACAGTCAAAGGCTTTGGCATAGTCAATAAAGTAGGATTTTCTTTAGAATAAGATAATCACCTGTGGCCTGAGAGTTTATTATTTCATGAATTATCTGTTATTGGATAACACTTCATATAAGACAAACAGTTTCTTTGATCCAAGCCACTATCAGAATATCATTAATATAAAGACATATTTGGGCTTAGTCCCATTATACTAGGATTTGGCTCACTGACAACATCTTGTTATGGAACAGAAATATTTCCATATCAGGATGGTTCAGGTATATTGCATTGCCTGCTAGGTGAAAATATCCTGATATTTAGCATTCTTTTGGAGGAATGTGGAAAAGGAGGCTGTAACACTGTCAGAAGATGCACACCAAATACTAATAGCAGTTGTTTTACAGTCACTCAGTCATGTCCAATTCTTTGAGACCCCGTGGACTGTAGCACTCCAGCCTTCCCTGTCCTTCACCATCTCCCGGATCTTGCTCTAACTCATGTCCATTAAGTCAGTCATGCCTTCCAGCCATCTTGTCCCCTGTCATCCCCTTTTCCTCCCGCTTCAATCTTTCCCAGCATCAGGGTCTTTTCAATAATTTAGAGTCAGCTCTTCCCATCAGGTGTCAAAGTATTGGAGATTCAGGTCCAGCATCAGTCTTTCCAATGAATATTTAGGGTTGATTTCTTTTAAGATTGACTGGTTTGATCTCCTTGCAATCCAAGGGACTCTCAAGAGTCTTCTCCAACACTAAAAAGTGAAAGTGAATTTGCTCAGTAGTGTCCGACTCTGTGATCCCATGGACTGTAGCTTACCAAGTTTCTCCATCCATGGGATTTTCCAGTCAAGAATACTGGAGTGGGTTGCCATTTCCTTCTCCAGGAGATCTTCCTGACCCAGTGATTGAACCCGGGTCTCCTGCATTGTAGGCAGACACTTTACTGTCTGAGCCACCAGGGAAGTCCACTAATATTAGTCTACTAATAGTAGAGTCACTATTAAAATGTAAGGCATTATGTAGGCAATAAAGTTTCATTTTTTATTTAGTCCACTATAAAGTATAGTGAATCATTAAGCGCCATTAGCTTTTTTTTTTATCAACTGTGCAGGACTGTTACCATAAAATAACATAATTCTCTTCCCATATTATCTGGTATGACAAAAATGATTTTGTTGCATGTCATATGTATTTTTAGTTGCACAGTCCTAGAAAGTTTTGGGAGTACAGTGACTTTTAAAGGGCTCCATCATTATAGTGGACACCAGTAGGGTTTATAATAAACAAATCCATCCAGTATACTAGCCCATTAACATTGGACTTGAGCAATGCTATTACAATTATGCAATCTGAAAAATAACTATCAAACTCATTTCAAAGGTCCAGTCTTCAATGGATGATACTGGTTCTGAATCTCAATGGGATAATTTGTTTATTATATTTCCTCTCGAGTCCAGGTATAGCAAATGTATCCAACTATATCAATATTGGGTACTGAGGAGTTTTCCAGAACATGGAGCTTAAGTGATAAGCCAGGGAAGTCCAAGAAAACTCAAGCTATCACACTGAACATATTAGTCACTTGGGTCCTAGTGTAAGTCCAAGAATAATAGTTCCTTGCCCACTCACATTCCAGCACATTTGGACTTAGAAGTGGGGATGTACTCTGCTTTTGATTTTTGGTGTGCTTTTGATTTCAAGGCGATCAATCCTGAATTAAGAGAATGTCAAGAGCCAGCTTGATGTAATTCTTTTGGAATGTTGCCAAACACTGGGGATTTTATGAATAAACTCTTTCATAAGTTCTAAAATGTGATGATTGAGCACTTGAGTCTCATGATCTGGGAGAATTGAAGCCTGTGGGGGAGATAGTGAGAACGGAAATGAGCATGTTTTATATGTCAAGGAGCACCCTTTCCCCACATTTCTCTCTCTGTCTATCTCTCTCTCTCTCACACAAGCACACACACGCACACACACACACACATACACATACTCACACACATGTATACACACATAAGACTACTTGATTTTATATTCTTATAGATTTCCTTCAAGCTGATGTTCTGATAGATTTTCTCCTTATACCAGCTTTTATATTATTTACACTTCCACAATTATTGATCTCAGTTAGCCTGTAGTTAAAAATAAATAGTACTGGCTAAATAAAAATCTGTTACAAAATGAAACCCAGAATGATGGTCCTGTAAGAAGACGTTAGTCAGAAAGCAAGTTCTTTTCTGATTATATCATCTTAATGGTTGTTGGAAGAAGAAGGAACAATTTATAAAATATAGAGAAGAGATTGAGTATTATAATTAATTTTATATCCTTAGCTTGATTGAACAGAGTAAGTTAAAATTAATTATCTCTACTTGGGGCTTCCCAGGTGACACAGTGGTAAAGAATCCACTTGCCAATGAAGGAGACACAAAAGACATAGGTTTGATCCCTGGGTCAGCAGGGTCCCCTGAAGGAGGAAATGGCAAACTCCAGTATTCTTGCCTGGAAAATCCCATGTACAGAGGTACCTGGTGGGCTACAGTCCATTGGGGTCACAAAGAGTCAGACATGACAGCATGCACACAAGCAAGCAAGCATCTAATAATTAATACTTAATAATTACTTAATATTTCACTAAATACTAATAATTGCTAAATATTACTACTTAATACTTACACTTTGTAGTGTACTGTAGTATCCTATGACCCTGGTGACTAACAGTGGCATAGTTAATAATGGACATGAAGGTGAATTAAGTGAAAAGTATTATTACTAAATTGTTACCAAATCAAGTAGAATAAGATTCTCAAAGCCAAAAAAATAGGAAATACATAACATTCACATAGTATGGTGGTGGTTTAGTTGCTACGTTGTGTCCAACTCTTTTGTGACCCCATGAACTATAGTCTACTAGGCTCCTCTGACCATGGGATTTCCCAACCCAGAATACTAGACTGGGTTGCCATTTCCTTCTCCAGAGGATATTCCTGATCCAGGGATCGAACTGGGTCTCCTGCATTGCAGATGGATTCTTTACTGACTGAGCCACCAGGAAAACTTTCACATAGTATAGATATGGGGAAAATGTTACATAATTTCTTCAACCTAAGTCACTATTGTTAGTGTTTTGTTTGAAGTCAAGATTTTATTTATATGCAGTCGTATTTAACAGGCTATTTTATAATTTTCTTTCTATAAATATTATTTTGAACATCTGCATATGTCATTAATTATTCTCATACTTCTTAGCAAAAGATAGTATTAACAAGGTGAAAAGAGAGCCTTCAGAGTGGGAGAAAATAATAGCAAATGAAACAACTGACAAAGGATTACTTTCTAAAATATACAAGCATCTCATTCAGTTCAGTACCAGAAAAACAAACAATCCCATCAAAAAATGGGCAGAAGACCTAAACAGACATTTCTCCAAAGAAGATATACAGATGGCTAATAAGCACATGAAAAGATGATCCACATCAGTCATTATTAAAGAAATGCAAATCAAAACTACAGTGAGGTATCAGCTCATACCATTGTCAGTATGTCTACAAACAACAAATACTGGAGAGGGTGTGACCCTCTTTCACTCTTGGTGGGAATGTAAATTGATACAGCCACTATGGAGAACAGTAAGGAGAGTCCTTAAAAAAACTAGGAATAAAACTGCCATATGGCCCAACAATCGCACTACTGGGCATTTACCCTGAGGAAACCATAATTGAAAGATACACATGTACCTCAGTGTTCATCACAGCACGACTTATAATAGCTAGAACCTGGAAGCAACCTGGATGTCCATCGACAGATGAATGGATAAAGTTGTGGTACATATACACAATGGAATATTACTCAGTCATAAAAAGAAACACGTTTGACTCAGTTCCAATGAGGTGGATGAACTTAGAGCCTATTATACAGAGAGAAATAAGTCGGAAAGAGAAAAAGCAAGAATCATATATTAATGAACATATATGGAATCTATAAAATGGTACTTGTGAACCTATCTGTAGTACATCAGTGGAGATGCAGACATAGAGAACAGACTTGTGCATATGGGGGGGATGGGGAAGGAGAGGGTGGGACAATTTGAGAGAGTAGGCACTGTAATGATAATACATTATCATATGTAAAATTAGATAGCCAGTGGAAATTTGCAGTATAACACAGGGAGCTCAAATCTAGAGCTCTGTGACAACTTATTAGGGTGGGATGGGATGGGGTTGATTGGAGGGACATTCAACAGGGAGGGGACATATGTATACCAATGGCTGGTTCATGTTGATATATGGCAGAAACCAACACAATATTGTAAAGCAATTATCCTTCAATTAAAAATAAATGTTAAAAATAACTATTTAGGCTTGAATTTCATATGTATATCATACTTTTTAAAGTATTTCCATTGCTCAGTTCATGAATTGTTATCAATTTTGCTACTATGATAAAGAATCTCTGCAAATAAGGCATCTAAACTTTTATACTAATTTTTCCCATATTTCTAGACCTAAAGTAGGGAGTCATATTATACAGAAAATTTTATGCTTTTAAATTGTCACTCAGATACTGACTGACTCTCCTAAAAACATTGTGCATGCATGCATGCTCAGTTGTGTCTGGCTCTACAATTCAATGTGCTGTAGCCAGCCAGACTCCTCTGTGGGATTTTCCAGGCAAGGATACTGGAGTGAGTTCCCGTTTCCTCCTACAAGGGTACTTCCTGAACCAGGGATCAAACCCATGTCTCCTTTATTGGCAGACATTCAGAAGGGTCAAAATATAAAGGATTGTTAATTATTCATAATTTGTGAAAGCTTTACTTTTTGAAAAAGAGAAGCAGAAATCAAAGGAGAAAAGGAAAGATATAAGCATCTGAATGCAGAGTTCCAAAGAATAGCAAGGAGAGATAAGAAAGCCTTCTTCAGCAATCAATGCGAAGAAATAAAGGAAAACAACAGAATGGGAAAGACTAGAGATCTCTTCAAGAAAATTAGAGATACCAAGGGAACATTTCATGCAAAGATGGGCTCAATAAAGGACAGAAATGGTATGGACCTAAGAGAAGCAAAAGATACTAAGAAGAGGTGGTAAGAATACACACAAAAAAAATGTACAAAAAAGATCTTCATGACCAACATATTCACGATGGTGTAATTACTCACCTAGAGCCAGACATCCTGGAATGTGAAGACAAGTGGGCGTTTCAAAGCATCACTACGAACAAAGCTAGTGGAGGTGATGGAATTCCAGTTGAGCTATTTCAAATTCTGGACGATGATGCTGTGAAAGTGCTGCACTCAATATTCCAGCACATTTGGAAAACTCAGCAGTGGCCACAGGACTGGAAAAGGTCCATTTTCATTCCAATCCAAAAGAAAAGCAATACTAAAGAATGCTCAAACTACCACACAATTGCACTCATCTCACACACTACTAAAGTAATGCTCAAAATTCTCCAAGCCAGTTTTCAGCAATACATGAACCGTGAACTTCCTGATGTTCAAGCTGGTTTTACAAAAGGCAGAGGAACCAGAGATCAAATTGCCAGCATCCGATGGATCATGGAAAAAGCAAAAGAGTTCCAGAAAAACATCTATTTCTACTTTATTGACTATGCCAAAGCCTTTGACTGTGTGGATCACAATAAACTGTGGAAAATTCTGAGAGAGACGGGAATACCAGACCACCTGACCTGCCTCTTGAGAAACCTATATGCAGTTCAGGAAGCAACAGTTAGAACTGGACATGGAACAACAGACTGGTTCCAAATAGGAAAAGGAGTACGTCAAGCCTGTATATTGTCACCCTGCTTATTTAACTTATATACAGAGTACATCATGAGAAACACTGGGCTGGAAGAAGCACATGCTGGAATCAAGATTGCCGGGAGAAATATCAATACCCTCAGATATGCAGATGATACCACCCTTATGGCAGAAAGTGAAGAGGAACTAAAAAGCTTCTTGATGAAAGTGAAAGAGGAGAGTGAAAAAGTTGGCTTAAAGCTCAACATTCAGAAAACGAAGATCATGGCATCTGGTCCCATCACTTCATGGCAAATAGATTGGGAAACAGTAGAAACAGTGTCAGACTTTCATTTTGGGGGGCTCCAAAGTCACTGCAGATAGTGACTGCAGCCATGAAATTAAAAGACGCTTACTCCTTCGAAGGAAAGTTATGACCAACCTAGATAGCATATTCAAAAGCAGACACATTACTTTGCCAACAAAGGTAAGTCTAGTCAAGGCTATAATTGTTCCAGTGGTCATGTATGGATGTGAGAGTTGGACTGTGAAGAAAGCTGAGCAATGAAGAATTGATGCTTTTGAACTGTGGTGTTGGAGAAGACTCTTGAGGGTCCCTTGGACTGCAAGGAGATCCAACCAGTCCATTCTGAAGGAGATCAGCCCTGGGATTTCTTTGAAGGGTATGATGCTTAAGCTGAAACTCCAGTACTTTGGCCACCTCATGCAAAGAGTTGACTCATTGGAAAAGACTCTGGTGCTTGGAGGGATTGGGGGCAGGAGGAGAAGGGGATGACAGAGGATGAGATGGCTGGGTGGCATCACTGACTCAATGGACATGAGTCTGAGTGAACTCCGGGAGTTGGTGATGGACAGGGAGGCCTGGTGTGCTGCAGTTCATGGGGTCGCAAAGAGTCGGACATGATTGAGCGACTGAACTGAACTGATGCAGATGACACCACCCTTATGGCAGAATGTGAAGATGAACTAAAGAACCTCTTGATGAAAGTGAAAGAGGAGAGTGAAAAAGTTGGCTTAAAGCTCAACATTCAGAAAACGAAGATCATGGCATCTGGTCCCATCACTTCATGGCAAATAGATGGGAAACAGTTGAAATAGTGTCAGACTTTATTTTGGGGGGTTCCAAAATCACTGCAGTTGGTGATTGCAGCCATGAAATTAAAAGACGCTTACTCCTTGTAAAGAAAGTTATGACCAACCTAGATAGCATATTAAAAAACAGAAACACTACTTTGTCAACAAAGGTCCATCTAGTCAAGGCTATGGTTTTTCCAGTAGTCATGTATGGATGTGAGAGTTGGACTGTGAAGAAAGCTGAATGCCAAAGAATTGATGCTTTTGAACTGTGGTGTTGGAGAAGACTCGTCAGAATCCCTTTGACTGCAAGGAGATCCAACCAGTCCATTCTAAAGGAGATCAGTCCTGGGTGTTCTTTGGAAGGAAGGATGCTAAAGGTGAAACTCCAGTACTTTGGCCACCTCATTTAAAGAGTTGACTCATTGGAAAAGACTCTGATGCTGGGAAGGATTGGAGGCAGGAAGAGAAGGGGACAACAGAGGATCAGATGGCTGCCTGACATCACCAATTTGATGGACATGAGTTTGGGTGAACTCCGGGAGTTGGTGATGGACAGGGAGGCCTGGTGTGCTACAATTCATGGGGTCGCAAAGAGTCAGACACGACTGAGGAACTGAACTGAACTGAACTTACTTTTTCTTCTTACCTTAGATTGGAAAGTTAAGAAATTTTTATATTAATATAGTTAGTAAATAAGACTATATTAATAGGACCATAAATAATGGCCATATTTTCTTTTTGGTTACTTTAACAGTTGTGTTTAATTTCAATTTTATAAAAATTCAGGGCTTAGTGAATAAATGAACCATGGAATAATGTTCTTAAAAAGATAACAGTTTACATAATGATTCATCACTTCCAACTTACATGTTGTAGAAAACGATAATACTTCCATAAAATGCATACATGATAGGTTGATATATCATGTTCTTTGTGTTTTTATGCACAGACTTTTTAATGGCAATTGATTCATTAAAATTGACAAGGTATACCTTCTATGTGTATGACACCATGGTGGTACTGGAGGTATATATAAAGGAATAGAATATAGAGTCTTCTTTCAAGGAGTTTAAAAGGTAGTATGATAGAGTCATGAAAATAAATAATTTGTACAGGATAAAATATTAAATGCCTTCAGAGAAGTGTGAGGACAGATTCGAAGAAACTGCTGATGGACATAATTGTAATTGTTTCTATCTAAGGGAACTAGGTAGGTTAACTTTGGTGGGGATTTTAAATGTTGAGTAGAGTTTTACTCTGTTTCAAAAAGGTCACTTTCTTTTTTACCTCTAAAGATAATAAAAGGAATATCATAATTCTATAAACATAGTAACATTAACTAAAATTTTACCAGATTTCCTAAAATGTCAATGCTGTAATGAATTTCAAAAATATCTAAATTTATATGTTATTAATACATGAATAAAATATTTGCAACATGGAAGCAAGTTTACAACAAAACCAGCTATCTGTAACTGTGTAGGATTATATGAGAACTCTAACCTTGAGGATTACCTTTATCTGATTCCTAGATTATTTATTCTGGCTATGTAAGGCTTTCTGGGGAGAAGAAACCTTTAGGGAATGTACTTAGATCTGTTGATTTAGGTCATTTCTGAGGAAATTGTGGCTGGATAATGAGAATCCATATTCTCATCAGATGGATCTACCGGATAATTCCATCCCTCATGAGCATAGCAATTTCTCTCTACAATCAGTATTTAAATCAATATGCATTTTTTAAGAGAGTAGATATTAAAAGTCCTCATCATGAGAAAACATACTGTAACTGTGTATGATGATAGATGGTAACTGGGCTTTTGGTGATCAGTTCACAATGTATACAAATATCAAATCATTATGGTGTACACCTGAAACTAGTAATAATATGTGTTTACTATGCCTCATTAATAATGCATTTATTAAATTTATTTTTATTGGAGGATATTTTAAATTGAGAATCAGGATATTGGGATTTATCCTTTATCCTGTAAGCAATTAGTATTATGAACTTAGTAAAATTTTTTACCTTTCTTGATATAGTTTTCCTCATTCATTAAAACAAGAGAAATCACTCTGTATACTCCAAATCCCTTTTAATGTGTCTAAAGTTTTCCTTGCTTTAAAAAAATCATATCCTAAATAAAAATATACATTTCATAATTGATTTTACTATAAGGACAAGTCATGGAGTTGACTGATGGAAGCTGTCATGCTTAGTTTTCATAGTACCAGCCATTAAATACCTCCATGAGAATACATTGTTTTATCAGAACCTTTCTTCCTGCTCTTAGATAGCTGCATTCTACAAGTTGTTTTTGTCTTCCATTTTTATTTGATGCATTGTTAAAATTCAATCTTCAATGTAACTATTACTGTAAGTTCTTTTTTAAAGTTATAATTATATGCTTCGTCTTTTAAATACAGCTACATAATTACTATGAAGACTTATTCTATGTTGAATGCAGGTGGGATGCAATAAAAATGTACTTTTTCTGAACAAAGGGGAAAAATAGATGTGCAAATCTCAGCTGTCATTACTAGGTGCAGGTGTATAGGAGAAAAAAACACATGAATTTCTAGTCACTGTACTCATTAATCTTATTTTGAGTAGGAAATTATAGTTTTTTTAATTAAAAAAAAAGGTGTCACTTTTATTTGCTAAGCTCTTGATTGAATATCACACCCTGTTACTTTTGTATGGGATGGCCTGATTTGGGGTTGCTTTCTTGGAAATGTTGAGAGCTTTTCATTTGTTGGTTTTAAAATTCATGATATATTACTACTTCCAAACTGTTGTCTCAATGCTAATTCTTGTCTGCAACATGAGAAATGGGTGACTGTGTCTACAGTTCTAGCACTCACAACAGCATTTTTCTCAAGAAACTAGTGACAGAATCAAATTACCAGAGTCATGAAAAGGCTGCTCCTGGCAATGTGTATCACATTGGCAGGTCATCATTGGTGAAGTCTTCAGTTCAGTTCAGTCACTCAGTCGTGTCTGACTCTTTGTGACCCCATGAACCGCAGCACTCCAGGCCTCCCTGTTCATCACCAACTCCCAGGGTCCACCCAAACCCATGTCCATCGAGTCAGTGATGCCATCCAGCCATCTCATCCTCTGTTGTCCCCTTCTCCTCCTGCCTTCAATCTTTCCCAGCATCACGGTCTTTTCAAATGAGTCAGCTCTTTGCATCAGGTGGCCAAAGTATTGGAATTTCAGCTTCAACATCAGTCCCTCCAATGAACACCCAAGACTGATCTCCTTTAGGATGAACAGGATGGATCTTCTTGCCATCCAAGTGACTCTCAAGAGTCTTCAACACCACAGTTCAAAAGCATCAATTCTTTGGCACTCAGCTTTCTTTATAGTCCAACTCTCACATTCATACATAAACACTGGAAAAACCACAACCTTGACTAGATGGAACTTTGTTGGCAAAGTAATGTCTCTGCTTTTTAATATCCTGTCTATGTTGGTCATAACTTTCCTTCCAAGGAGTAAGGGTCTTTTAATTTCATGGCTGCAATCACCATCTGCAGTGATTTGGGAGCCCCCCAAAATAAAGTCAGCCACGGTCTCCACTATTTCCCCATCTATTTGCCATGAAGAGATGGGACTGGATGCCATGATCTCTCTTTTCTGTATGTTGAGTTTTAGGCCAACTTTTTCACTCTCCTCTTTCACTTTTATCAAGAAGCTCATTAGTTCTTCCTCACTTTCTGCCATAAGGGTGGTGTCATCTGCATATCTGAGGGTATTGATATTTCTCCCAGAAATCTTGATTCCAGCTTGTGCTTCCTCCAGCCCAGCACTTCTCATGATGTTCTCTGCATATAAGTTAAATAAGCAGGATGACAATATACAGCCTTGACATACTCCTTTTCCTATTTGGAACCAGTCTGTTGTTCCATGTCCAGTTCTAACTGTTGCTTCCTGACCTGCATACAGGTTTCTCAAGAGGCAGGTCAGGGGGTCTGGTATTCCTATCTCTTTCAGAATTTTCCAGTTTATTGTGATCCACACAGTCAAAAGCTTTGGAATAATCAAAAAAGCAGAAATAGATGTTTTTCTGGAACTCTCTTGCTTTTTTGATGAAATTAGTTTTTATCAACTGCAATGGCAACCCACTCCAGTATTCTTGCCTGGAAAATCCCATGGATGGAGCAGCCTGGTAGGCTGCAGTCCATGGGGTCACTAAGAGTTGGACAGGACTGAGCAACTTCACTTTCACTTTTTACTTTCATGAATTGGAGAAGGAAATGGCAACCCACTCCAGTGTTCTTGCCTGGAGAATCCCAGGGATGGGGGAGCCTGGTGGGCTGCTGTCTATGTGGTCACACAGAGTCAGACACAATTGAAGCGACCTAGCAGCAGCAGCAGCATACACATACAGCCAGTACTGCCAATATTAAACATTGACCAGTACCCCCACATCCCAACTTCTCATCCTTTTAGATGTACCCCAGTTAATAAGACTCTGGCACCTTACTGAAAATTGACTCTTTAATTTTTTAAAGTGTATTCTCATAGATTTATTTAACTTTGAAATAATTTTGGCCAAAACCTTTTGCTTTTACTGTCTTTCATATTTGGAAATTATGTTGTCCTGATAAAGTTGCATTTATACTCTTATATAAAATATTTCAAATCATATATATATGATGTTTTTCTTCAATTCACTTCTTGAAGAGCATGATGAATGTTATTTAGTTATACTATTCATGTTGTACTCTTCTGCAAGTTTTTATTATAATATGAATTTTATTATAAACAACCATTATGGGGTTTTAATATGTCCCTTCCCTCCCTGAGTATCTTTTATAAGTTCAAAAAGTATTACTCACTCAGTCATGTCCAGCTCTTTGCGACCCCATGGACTGAAGCCTGCCAGGCTCCTCTATCCATGGAATTCTCCAGAGAAGAATCCTGGAGTGGAGAGCCCTTCCCTGAAAGGAATTCTCAAGGAAATGGCTCACTTCTCCAGCGGATCTTGTGAACCCAGTGATTGAAGTCGGGTTTCCTTCATTGCTGGCAGATTCTTTACAACTGAGTCACCAGCAAAGTCCCTTATAAGCTCAGATGTGAATGTGAATATAATTTGCATACATTAAGTACTTGAAACAGTCAATTTTTGGTTTTTAAAAGTATAAATCAACCTATAGTTTATATCATTCTTAATGTAAGACTCTCATATAAAGTTTTAATTTATAACTGCATTGAAAATTTCACTAAGAGTCAATGCCCTGGGACAGAAACTACTTGTTTAGTCAACTATATTTGTACTCAGGAGATGATTACTTTTTTGCTACATGCTGTAACTGACTACATGGGAATCAATTTCTATGATATTCTGGATGCCGGAGATAAAGACACATTAAAAAAAGGAATTCTTCCAGTATTCTGTTTGAATAATTTTTACTTGGACAGAAACTATTTACAGCTTGTGATTGAGATTCTAAAGTGAGAAATGTCGTTCTAAAGTGTTTGACTCATTGTTTTTGCTTGTGTTTACATATATATAAATACACCACTCCAGACAGCTCTATGGTGGTACACCACACTAGAAGACCAAATTTGGCAATGCCTTTTTGTAAGTTGTGCTTATCGATTAAGCTTTGAAACTACTTTGTGTGTATAATTTGTTTATAAAGCTGATAAATAAAAATTTGTCTCATGTGACCTGCCTTTTCATATTTGTTCATAATCCATGCCACACTTTTCCTCCAAGATGCTTAGCACTAAATAATAATATACTGCTTTGTGTGCCTATACAAAATATAATTAATATTTATATGAATTATTACTATATTGAGAGATATCAGAGAATAAAAAATAAATATTAATGAAAAACTCTAAAACATAAGCCTGAAATGCAGACTATATTATGGTAAGCAGACATTTCTTGGTATGTTACTTATATAACTCCTTTACCAACATAATCAATGACTGGCTTCTGATCTAGAGTTTAGTTCTAATGTTCCTAAACCAAGAAGTATGTCAGAAAAACCAAACAGAAACCATTTCTCAACTCTTACAAAAATTGGCTAGGGTAATGCTCACTTTTTATTGGCAATATTCACTAACTATTGGTAATATTCATTAATTATAGGTTTTGTGATTTCAGTAGAACTTATGTTCAGAAATATACAAGCAAATTTCAAACACTCAGATTACTGTTTTTATGCTTTGAAACCTCTTCTTAACTAATAATTCTGTGATCTTAAGGGACTCTTGAGTAGTTCTTAATATATGGATATTATTAATAGTTGGTCCTTTGACATGTTGAAGATTATAATGATAGCATCATGACTAATTCAGTAAGATCAGTTCAGTTCAGTTCAGTTCCTTTGTTCAGTCGTATCTGACTCTTCACGACCCCTTAGACTGCAGCACGCCAGGCCTCCCTGTCCATCACCAGCTCCTGGAATTTACTCAAACTCATGTCCATTGAGTTGGTGATACCATCCAACCATTTCATCCTCTGTCTCATCCTCTGACATCCAACCATGTCATTCCCCTCTGTCATCCCCTTCTCCTGCCTTCAATCTTTCCCAGCATCAGGGTCTTTTCAAATGAGTCACCTCTTTGCATCAAGGGGCCAAAGTATTGGAGTTTCAGCTTCAGCATCAGTCCTTCCACTGAACATTCAGGACTGATTTCCTCTGGGATGGATTTTTTCGAACTCCTTGCAGTCCAAGGGACCCTCAAGGGTCGTCTCCAAAACCACAATTCAAAAGCATCAATTCTTCAGTGCTCAGCTTTCTTTATAGTCCAATTCACATCCATACATGACCACTAAAAAAAACCATAGCCATGACTAGATGGACCTTTGCTGACAAAGTAATGTCTCTGCTTTAATATGCTGTCTAGATTGGTCATCACTTTCCTTCCAAGGAGTAAGTGTCTTTTAATTTCATGGCTGCAATCACCATCTGCAGTGATTTTGGAGCCCCCCAAAATAAAAGTCTGACACTGTTTCCACTGTTTACCCATCTATTTGCCATGAAGTGATGGGACTGGATGCCATGATCTTAGTTTTCTGAATGTTCAGTTTTAAGCCAACTTTTTCACTCTCTTCTTTCACTTTCATCAAGAGGCTCTTTAGTTCTTCTTCACTTTCTGCCATAAGGGTGGTGTTATCTGCACATCTGAGGTTATTGATATTTCTCCCAGCAATCTTGATTCCAGCTTGTTCTTCATCCAGTCCAGCAATTCTCCTGCTGTACTCTGAATATAAGTTAAATAAGCTGGTTGACAATATATAGCCTTGATATGTTCAGTAAGATAATTACAGACATAATGTGTTCAACTGAGATGCATGGAAGATGCTGGCTAACTATATCAATCTCAAAATGAATGGTCTATTCATTTGTTGAAAATTTGATTTTCTAAATAAAAATACAAACTATTCTGTCATTTTAATCTAAATATTAACTTGAACTATTTCCATTAGTTGTAATTTTTCATATAATTATTTTTTAGCAAATTAACAATGTTTCTTTCTTATATGTAATTATTAGTGGTTATGGTTGACATTCATCATATTTAAAGTGACTATTAATACAAATATATCTTATTAGAGATATAAAATTCAACATCTTGAGTTAATTTATGAAAAATGCTCTCTACTTATAATGGTAAAGACATAGATTTTAGAAGAAATATGACTAAAGTACTATGTTATTTTGTATATTTAATTTAATATTGTATTTGAGCACATTTTTGTGTAACTAAATGAAACTAGACAAAATATAAAATATGACATTTTTTCAGGTATGGTGCAATAGGTAGCACAAGTCTAAGATTCTTGTGAGAAGGGAAACATGTGAACCTGGGTTTTCATCCCATTATCATTTTCTGCCTAGAGATTAGAGAACCTGTAGAAGCTCAGTAGAAGGTAGGTGTCTTGTTGATCTGAGGGGGTAGAAATAGAAATTGTATGCTGTGTGTGTTAAGTCACTTCAGTAGAGTCTGACTCCTTGTAACCCTATGGACCTTAGCCTGCCAGGCTCCTCTGTCCGTGAGTCTCAGGCAAGAACACTGGAGTGGGTTGTCGTGCCCTCCTACAGAGGATCATCCTGATCCAGGGATCAAACCCATGTCTCTTACGTCTCCTGCATTAGTATGCATTATTTTTGTGTTTTTTGTTTTCTTTTTAACCACTAATGGAGGTGCTGAATTTGTTGGAATTTGTAGATGACTACACTGGAAGGGGACGACGGAGGATGAGATGGCTGGATGGCATCACTGACTTGATGGACGTGAATCTGAGTGAACTCCAGGAGTTGGTGATGGACAGGGAGGCCTGGCGTGCTGCAATTCATGGGGTCGCAAAGAGTCGGACAGGACTGAGCAACTGAACTGACTGAACTGAGCTGACACTGGAAACAGAGAACTGCATGCACAGAGAGAGAGAGAGATGCCTAAAGTCTACATAATATTCCTCTTAAATTTTTGGCTGAAAGATGAGATGTGTATAGATGGAGTGATATTCTATGAAGCTTAAAATATAACAGTTGTTACAGGGCTGAGTGCTAAATGAATACTTCTTTAAGACAGCATTCATTTGAGAAAACAGAAAGTCTATGCTTTGAGTTAAGACTGTGCTCTAAAGCAGGGTTGATGAAGCTTTTGTGTAATAGTCTAGGTAGTAAATATTTTAGGATTTTATGACCATTTGTTCTTTATGGTAGCTACTCAACTTTTCCAGCTTAGTATAAAAAAAAAGAAATCTATAGGCAACACATTAAATAGACACAGGTATTTTAAAACATAAAAAAATACAGAAAACAAAAACCATAACTTGAATTTAGAATATGCGCTATCTAAATTTAGAGTATGTGCTATCTAATTTAGAGAATTTAGAGTATGTGCTATATCCTAGAAGATCCTAAGCATACCTCCTTAACAAGCATGAACCAAACCTAAAATGATCAATTTCTAACCTACAGTCTGAGAGGTCACATATTTGTCAAAGGTGAAAAAATAGAGCAGCACCAGGCTTGCCCAATTTGTTTCTCCTTCCTGTACATTATCCAGTAGTTCCCCTTATCTGTGTTTTAAATTGCCTAGCTGAACACACACACATACATGTGCATACATACACACACACACACATATACATACATATATATACACATGCACGTTTATAAGTAGATATGTGAATATTTACACATAGTATATGTTCATATCAGCATATCCAATTCTAGAAATTTGATGGTGCTTTATAGAGTTTTGGACCTGGGTGAACAGACTTGTTATTTTTACAAATAACCTAGAATATTCTCCTTTAATCCTTCCTTTGTGTAGCATTGAGCATGGAATTGCTTGCTAATACAGTACAAATGTGCTGTTCTACCTTTCTATAATCTTGACTAAACTCTTCATTCATTTAGCATGTTATACCAAATGACATAGGAAAAATGTAGATTATGAAATATATGCAAATATCCAGCGTTTTTGATCCTTTGCCTTTTCTAAATATGTAGCTTTTCTTTCTTCCAAAAGGTGACTTTCATAACAGCTTGCTGGAATTATATGGCCATCAAAATACAGCGTGTTTTATTAAATATTATTACTTTTTTATAGTTGAAATTTTTTAGAAGATCATAGAAAAGATATAAGAAAGTTTTTCAACTGTTGGAGTATGTCAAAAGATACTCAAGTAATTATTTATAAAATTTCTACTCTGGAGCTAGTACCATTTTTAGTACAAACAATGTAAAAACAAGTTTCTTATTCCTCAGCAGATACATTATATTTGAACAATCAAGATGTTTCCAACAAAAAATAGACACCAATATAAGTTAATATATATATATTAACTTATAAATATATAAGTATATAATATTAACTTATAAATATATAAGTATATATACTTATATATATAAGTACTTGTATATATATATTAACATATATATGTTAGTATATATATACACTATATAGAAGAAAGTTAATAAACTTTTGAAAGGAATGAGTACTTCATCAATATATAAATATTTACATGAAATGAAATCTATTTGACTCTGTTTCAAACTGGAAACAAGGGTCATCTAATGATGTTAGCTATAATTTTCTTAATATCTCCTTGTAAACCAACAACCTATGCAAAAGTACTTATGGCCTTATTTTTATAACTTACTATTGTTTGATATAATTTTAATTAGGAAAAGTTATTTCAATTCAAATTGAGAATGACAGTTAAAATACACTCCCAGTATTCCTGGGAGATGAAACACAGTGATATGCTCAAGTTGAAATAAAAATGACAGACAACTGATCATTTCTTGAGGTCAGATTTTGATAAATGGGAAAGCTGTAGGTATTAGCCCAGAAAATAGAGGATGAATTAGGGGGCCAAAAGCTAAATTACTTTCCTTTCATTATATTGCTTAGGACCACCCTGAGAAGATCATAATTTAGCATTCTGTTTTTGTCTTTTTAATGTTTTTGAGTTAGATGGAGGATATTGATAATTATTAAACTATAAAAATACATCTAGTTTTTCATTTACACAAAAGGAACACTAAAATATGTATGGGAAATAATGATAACCTTGGGCTTGGTGTCTTTTTGCCAAGTGTGCCAACATTTGCCAGGTACCCAAGGATTAATTTCCACTTGGAGAATTTACACCTGGTAGCTAAACAATACCTAGATGACTGTTGCATATTTAGAACAAGTTTCAGCAAAATTAATTGTTAGCACAGAAAAAGAATAGTAGCTGCTGAGTTTTCCTTTGTTGGCTGAGTTTCTGCATGGAAACCATATTTTAGAAGACAATATTAAAATATGAAGTAAAATCACTGTGAATTCTAAAGGGAGAAGACAAAAAACTGTTACAACAAACCTTTGAAAAATGTGAATTCAGCATCATTTTTCTCAGTCCTTTTTATGTTTTCAGTCTAACCTGATATTTCTCTTGTGGCTGATTAAATTGGGGGAATTCAATACAAACTAAAATGAATGTAAAGATATTTTATACTGAATCATCAATGCATAAAGATTATTGTAGTAATTAGAATTCTGAGACTGACAAAATCCTAGGCTTATTGCTTCTTCCTCTATCTTCTCATCAGGTGCTATAGCATCTTATTTCCTCTCTGTCCACTGCTTACACCCTTCCATTTACTTTCTTTGACCCTGCTTTGACCCACAAAAATATACTAGGACAATTTCCCTGTTTCAAGACCCTTAACATAATCACATCTGCAAAGCGTCTTTTACCATGTGAGGTGAAATATTTCCAGAATCAAGGGATTAGTGAATGAACATCTTTGACAGACCTCATTCAGCCTATTGTATGTTATAGAACCTGGATATCATTGGTAATCTAATGAAAAATTAGACTGACAGAGAAAAGTGTATGATTGGAGGGTAGATTAAGAGAAAGAGAGGAGGAGAATTATAGCCATTAAATATGAAAAGCTCTTTTGAGGAATTTTGCTGGAAATGGGGGTCAAAGAGATTAAGGTCTCATTGGCAGAAGTGACATTAACTTTTTCATTTTAAATTTAAAATGTGAAAAATAATCACATGTTTTATTGGCAAGTACTGGGAAAAATGAAAATACCGGTTTTAGAAGAGAAAGGAATGATTTCTGGAAGAATTCTCCTACGTATGGATATGACCATGAGTGTTTCTTTTATGAAAATAGGGAGGAAGGTAAACTATGATGGGTAGGTGAATTGTTGTGAGGTGGACATTTGTGAATCCTCTGCTCAGTTCTGTCAATGAGATAGGATCTGAGTGTTGTTTATGTGGCGGTGTTTATGTGGTGTTTAAGGAGAAGGTATGAAATGTTTTTCCAGTATAATAATATGGTTAATAAAATAGAAAATTATATTATAATTGATCAACCATACTAAATTTCCTCTTAAATTCCATGATTGTAAATGTAAACTGTGTCTAAGAGCTTGCTAAGAGCTTCCCCATTCATATTAAACTGGAGTAGGAGGGAGAATCTTTCCTGCACTGGAGAAGGAAATGGCAACCCACTCCAGTGTTCTTGCCTGGAGAATCCCAGGGACGGGGAAGCCTGGTGGGCTGCCATCTATGGGGTCACACAGAGTCGGACACGACTGACGTGACTTAGCAGCAGCAGCAGCAGCAGGAGGGAGAAAAAGAGAGGTTTAGTTTCTCTTTTTCACTGTGAGAATTGTAATGCTTAAAGAGATGAGTTAAAGCTGTGTTTAGTTGGGTAAGTGTTACAAACCAAACTTGGGTCAGGTCTCCCAGCATGCATCAAAGTCAATTTATTGATACAGAGTTTGTTGAAGGAAAGTACAGTATTTATTGCAAGGCACCCAACATGGGGCCAAACGAATGGGTATTTCATGCTCAAAAGACCCAAATTCCCCTATGATTTAGGGGAACACTTTTTAAAAACAAGGTGAGGGAGAGGGTTTCAGGCTGCCTGATCACCTTGTGCAGATTCTTTTCATTGATTGGTGGTGAAGTCGTTGGGTGGTATTTTGAGAGTCAACATCACCAGCATTCTGGTACCAACTGGTCTGGGGTCTACATGCTGGTGATCAGCAGTTAACTTCTTCCACCTTTTGGGGGTTTTGGCATCAGCAAAACAATTCAAGAGTTATTAACAGATGGGGAAACAATGGAAACAGTGAGATAATTTATTTTGGGGGGCTCCAAAATCACTGCAGATGGTGACTGCTGCCATGAAATTAAAAGACTCTTGCTCCTTGGAAGAAAAGCTATGACCAACCTATACAGCATATTAAAAAGCAGAGACATTACTTTACCAGAAAAGTTCCATCTAGTCAAAGCTATGGTTTTTCCAGTAGTCATGCATGGATGTGAGAGTTGGAGCATAAAGAAAGCTGAGCACTAAAGAATTGATGCTTTTGAACTGTAACGCATGTACACCCATGGTGGATTCATGTCAATGTATGGCAAAACCAATACAGAATTGTAAAGTAAAATAAAAAATAAATTTAAAAATAAATAAATAAATAAATAATTGATGCTTTTTGATATTGGAGAAGATTCTTGAGAGTCCTTTGCACTGCAAGGAGATCCAACCGGTCAATACTAAAGGAAATTAGTACTGAATGTACATTGGAAGGATTGATATTGAAGCTGAAACTCCAGTACTTTGGACACTTGGTGCGAAGAGCTGACTCATTTGAAAAGACTCTGATGCTGGGAAAGATTGAAGGCAGGAGAAGGGGATGACAGAGGATAAGATGGTTGGATGGCATCACCAAATCAATGGGCATGAGTTTGTGTAAACTCCGGGAGTTGGTAATAGACAGGGAGGCTTGGTGTGCTGCAGTCCAAGTGGTTGCAAGAGTTGACAGAACTGAGCAACTGAACTGAATTGAACGTTTATCAAGCACTAGGAAAAGTTGAAAAAGCAAGAGAGTTCCAGAAAAACATCTATTTCTGCTTTGACTATGCCAAAGCCTTTGACTGTGTATCACAATAAACTGTGGAAAATTCTGAAAGAGATGAGAATATCAGACCACCTCACCAGCGTCTTGAGAAACCTATATGCAGGTCAGGAAGCAACAGTTAGAACTGGACATGGAACAACAGACTGGTTCCAAATAGGAAAAGGAGTACGTCAAGGTTGTATATTGTCACTCTGCTTATTTAACTTCTATGCAGAATACATCATGAGAAATTCTGGGCTGGAAGAAGCACAAGCTGGAATCAGGATTGCCAGGAGAAATATCAATACCCTCAGATATGCCGATGACACCACCCTTATGGCAGAAAGTGAAGAGGAACTAAAAAGCATCTTGATGAAAGTGAAAGAGGAGCATGAAAAAGTTGGCTTAAAGCTCAACATTCAGAAAACTAAGATCATGGCATCTGGTCCCATCATTTCATGGCAGATAGATGGGGAAACAGTGGAAACAGTGTCAGACTTTATTTTTGGGGATTCCAAAATCACTGCAGATGGTGATTGCAGCCATGAAATTAAAAAGCACTTACTCCTTGGAAGGAAAGTTATGACCAACCTAGATAGCATATTCAAAAGCAGAGACATTACTTTGCTGACTAAGGTCCGTCTAGTCAAGGCTATGGATTTTCCAGTGGTCATGTATGGATGTGAGTGTTGGACTGTGAAGAAAGCTGAGCACCAAAGAATTGATGCTTTTGAACTGTGGTGTTGGAGAAGACTCTTGAGAGTCCCTTGGACTGCAAGAAGATCCAACCAGTCTATTCTAAAGGAGATCAGTCCTGGGTGTTCTTTGAATGTAATGATGCTAAAGCTGAAGCTCCAATACTTTGGCCACCTCATGTGAAGAATTGACTCATTGGAAAAGACTCTGATGCTGGGAGAGATTGGGGGCAGGAGGAGAAGGGGACGACAGAGGATGAGATATCTGGATGGCATCACTGACTTGATAGACGTGAGTTTGAGTGAACTCCAGGAGTTGGTGATGGACAGGGAGGCCTGGAGTGCTGCAATTCATGGGGTTGCAAAGAGTCGGACACAACTGAGCGACTGAACTGAACTGATGGAGAACAGTGTGGAGATTCCTTAAAAAACTGGAAATAGAACTGCCTTATGACCCAGCAATTCCACCACTGGGCATACACACCAAGGAAACCAGAATTTAAAGAGACACATGTACCCCAATGTTCATCACAGCACTGTTTATTATAGCCAGGACATGGAAGCAAGCTAGATGTCCATCAGCAGATGAATGGATAAGAAAGCAGTGGTGCATATACACAATGGAGTATTACTCGGCCATTAAAAAATAATACATTTGAATCAGTTCTAATGAGGTGGATGAAACTGGAGCCGATTATACAGTGAAGTCAGCCAGAAAGAAAAACACCAATACAGTATACTAATGCATATATATGAAATTTAGAAAGATGGTAATGATAACCCTGTATGTGCGACAGCAAAAGAGACACAGATGGATAGAACAGTCTTTTGGACTCTGTGGGAAAGGGAGAGGGTGGGATGATTTGGGAGAATGGCATTGAAACATGTAAAATATCATGTAAGAAATGAATCGCCAGTCTAGGTTTGATGCAGGATACAGGATACTTGGGGTTGGTGCACTGAGATGACCCAGAGGGATGGTACAGGGAGGGAGGTGAGCGGGGGGGTTCAGGATGGGAACACGTGTGCAACCGTGGTGGATTCATGTTGATGTATGGTAAAACCAATACAATATTGTAAAGTAATTAGCCTCCAATTAAAATAAATAAATTTAAAATAAAAAATAAACTAACAGATGTTATTATAATTAATAAATCATAAATTCAGTATTCTGAAAATTATGAGATATATTTTAATAAAATGTCATTACAATGATGAAGTATTTAAAGGAAACATAATGCAAATATATTACTAACAAATCATGTTTTTTGATCATACCGATTCAATAGAAATGTTTGTCAATAATTTTTTATACAGCAAAGATCTGTGAATTTCAATTCTACTTTTTTTTTTTAATAATGGATGAAGTAATGTTACAATTTTGTGCAAAAGTATTAGAACTTCCAGATCTCAACAGTCTAACATCTTTTTTATCAAAAACATTAAATAAAACTTAAATCAAGTACATTTTTGTAAAAGTCAGACTCCAGCTATAGTTTTTGAGAACTTATTAAGTGAAAAACATTACTAATGGATTCCCTGGCTGACTGAGCAACTACTGGATATATTATTGGACTTAGCCCATAAGAGTTGTATCTGTGTCCTGTAAACTTACAATGAGTAATGCCAATTTTGTGAACTTGTATATCCAAAGGTAATGAATTGACTTCCTGTTTGCACTGTTTCATAATTTAGAAACCAGAACTACCTGTCCACACATTCACTGCTGCTGCTGCTGCTAAGTCACTTCAGTCGTGTCCGACTCTGTGCGACCCCATAGACGGCAGCCTACCAGGCTCCCCCGTCCCTGGGATTCTCCAGGCAAGAACACTGGAGTGGGTTGCCAGTTTCTTCTCCAATGCATGAAAGTGAAAAGTGAAAGTAAAGTCGCTCAGTTGTCTAGTACCTAGGCTTTCTTTCTGCCTTATTATTATTAAATGACCCCATAGTTAGTTGAAATGGACAGTTTCTCTGATTTCCTTCCTCTCTATATCTCCACCATTTGGTTTCCTGAATCTCATCATTTCACATTTTTCACCTTGGAATGTGAAGATTATATGTAAATATATTATTGTATATATGAATAGTATTATTATTAGTATTATTAATTATATTATTATCAATCAATAATGTTTATTAAAACTGATATTTAACTAATAAAATATTATTAATATCAATATTATTAATAGTATTATTAATAACATCAAAGAAAATGTAAGCTATAATGTAAAAGTATGTTTGTGTGTGTGTTTGTGTATTTTTGTGAATTATTTAATGTGTTAGAGCTGAAGTTCAATTATTTAAAGTGAATCTAAAAAATTCTAAGATATTCGATGCATGGGAATATGGGATATAAAGGGAAACATATAAATAAGAAAATAAAATAAAAATGGCTATTATCTAGCCATTGGACATATCTATTAAGAATTATGTGCTTAAGATTTATCTTGCCCTTGTGTCCATGATAGAACTCTTCTTGAGAGAGAAAGAAAATGCCAGGTTATCTTCTGACATTTCCTGTAAGTTTCATCCAGACCAGCATGCCCAGATAGTCATTCTGTGATTTATCTTCACTCTTCTTAAATTGTACAATGTTTCTCTCATGACCACTTGTTAAAGAATGTGTTTTAGTATGACCTAATTGTCAGAATGTTTGCGCTATCAGGGAAGTCCTTTAAGCAATATAGTATATATTTTTTAAATAGACCTTATATATTTATTTTTAGCATAATGTGTATCTTTAGTTGACTACACACACAGTTTTGATGGGTAAACCTAAGTGTGAAATTGCTGGGCCAGTGGATTTACTTGCTTTTAGTAGATACTGCCAAAGAGTTTTCCAAAGCATTTGCAATGATTTACAGCCCTTCAAAGGGGCTTCCCAGGTGGTGCGCAGGTGGCATAAGAGATGTGAGTTCTATCTCCTGTAGGAGGACATGGCAACCCAATTCAGTATTCTTTCCTGGAGAATCCCATGGACAGAGAAGCTTGGTGGGCTACAATCCATAGTGTCACAATCTCCACTCTTTTGGATGATTTTTCAGTCTTTTAATAACTATAGAGCGATGTCAGTTTTAATGAGGTGAATGAACCTAGGGCCTACTGTACAGAGTGAAATGAAGTAGCTCAGTCATGTCTGACTCTTTGTGAGCCTACCATGCTCCTCTATCCATGGGATTTTCCAAGCAAGAGTACTGGAGTGGGTTGCCATTTCTTTCTCCAGAGGATCTTCCTGACCCAGGGATCAAACCTGGGTCTCCTGGATTGTAGGCAGACACTTTACCATCTGAGCCACCAGGGAAACCTGGTGAAGTAAGTACAGAGTGAAGTAAGTAAGAACAGAAAAGCTAATATCATATATTAATGCATATATATGGAATCTAGAAAATATGTTACTGATGAACAAACTTGCAGGGAAGAAATGGAGATGCAGACACAGAGACCAGACATGTGGACACAGTGGGGGAAGGAGAGGGAAGGATGAATTGAGAAAGTAGCATTGACATATATACTCTGTCATGTGTGAGACAGATAACTAGTGAGAAGCTGCTACATGACACACGGAGCACAGCCTGGCATCTTGTGACGACCTGGAAGTGTGGCATGGGAGGGGAGAGGGAGACTCAAAAGGGAAGGGATGTATATCTATCTATAGGTAACTATGACTCATTACATTTTTGTGTGGCAGAAACTACCACATTATAAAACAATTAACCTCCAACTAAAAATAAATAAAAATACTTTAGGCATTTTTTAAAAAGTCCATTTAAGAAACTTTGTCTACTCTGAGGTTGCAAAGATTTTTCTCCTGCATTTTTTATTGTTTTGCTCCATGTTTATATCTGCAATCCACCTAAATTTTCTGTGTGCATTATTTAAGTGGTGAAACAGGGCTCTAAACACATATTCTTTTTCATATGAATATACAGTGGGACCACTAACATGTCCTTAAAGTCCCATCCTTCCACAACTATATTGTGCTGTTGTCTTTGTCATAAATCAGCTGATTACATATATGTGCATTTTTTTTTCTGTTTTCTGGGTTATTAGTCAATATGTCCTTGAATCTGCATTTAGTATCTGGAGGTGCAAATCCTTTGTTCTTTGAAATAGCATCTATGGTTTTATCTTGCTAAGTGATGGCCAGATGCCATGATCTTACTTTTTTGAGTGTTGAGTTTTAAGCCAGCTTTTTCATTCTCTTCTTTCACTTTCATCAAGAGGCTCTTTAGTTCCTCTTTGCTTACTGACATAAGGGTGGTGTCTGACATAAAGGTGGTGTCGTCTGCATGTCTGAGGTTATTACTGTTTCTCCAGGCAATCTTGATTCCAATCAGCACTTCACCAAGCCCGGCATTTCAGACGATGAACTCTGCATATAATTTAAGTAAGCAAGGTGACAATATACAGCCTTGACGTACTGCTTCCCAATTTGGAACCAGTCCGTTGTTCCATATCCAGTTCTAACTGTTGCTACTTGACCTGCATAGAGATTTCTCAGGAGGCAGGTAAGGTGTTCTGGTATTCCATCTGTTTAAGAATTTTTCACAGTTTGTTGTGATCCACACAGTCAAAGGCTTTGACATAGTCAATAAAGCAGAAATAGAATTAGATATTTTTCTGGAACTCTTGCTTTTGCTATAATCCAAAAGATGTTGGTAATTTGACCTCTGGTTCCTCTGTCTTTTCTAAATCCAGCTTGAACATCTGGAAGTTCTTGGTTCATGTACTGTTGAAGCTCAGCTTGGAGAGTTTTGAGCATTACTTTGTTAGCTGGAGGGATTGCCATTCCCTTCTCCATGGGATTTTCCTGACCCAGAGATCGAACCCAGGTCCCCTGGGTTCCTGCATAGCACACAGAGTCCTTACTGTCTGAGCCACAAGAGAAACCTATGCTTACATATATATGTAGTGTTTCAGGTAGAGGCTGAAAATAATTTGGATTTATCATCAGAGCTTATAAGTTCAGTCCTTTATTTCTAAAATTGTTATCATGTATTATTTATTATTGGTGAATTTTACCATTGAGCTTTCTCAACTAGCCTAAACTTGGAAGCAAGGAATTGAAGGCTTAGCATACGGAGGAGGTGATTCCTTTGTACTATAATTTTCTTACCAGTGGAGTTTTTGTTTATGCTGTTTTATAACAGACTTTAATTTTACAGCATCTTTAGGTGTACAAAAGAATTGAGAAGATATTCCCATGTAGAATATTTCCATCTACCCTAGCATATAGCTTCTCTGATTATAAAAGGCATACATCAGTATAATACACTTTTTACAAAATGACAACCCATGATAACCACTAGTTTATTTTTTATACTGGTGAGTCTGTTTCTTTTTTGTCATATTTATTCCTCTGTTTTATTATTTAGGTACTACATAAAGATGATAGTGTACAGTATTTGTCTTTAACTGACTTATTTCACTAAGCATAATACTCTCCAGGACACCCATGTTATCACCAAATGGCAAAATTTTATTCTTTATTTCATTCAATATTTATGATGAATAATACTCAATTACATAAATGCACTATATTTTCTTTATCCATTCATCTGTTGATGACACTTATGCTGCTTTCATATTTTAGCTATTATAAAATAATGCTGCTATGAACATTTGAGTACATTAGTTAATTATAATTTTTGTTTTCTTTAGCTATGTACCCAGGAATAGAATTACTGGATCATGTGGTAGTTCTATTTATAGCTTTCTGAAGAATCGCTATACTGATTTACATAATGGCTACATCAATTACCTTCCCACCAGCAGTGTAAAAGGTTTCTGTTTTCTCCAAATCTTCCCTAACTTTTGTTTGCAGTCTAGTTGATAATAACCATTCTGACAGATGCAAGATGATATCTCATTGTGGTTTTAATTTGCAGTTCCCTGACCATTTCATCCAGTTTTAATTACTATAGCATTGCACTGTAGTCTAAGGTCAGGGGATATGATTTCCTTCAGTTTTGTTCTTTTCTTTCAAGGTCTCTTTGGCTATTTAGGGTCTTTTTTGATTCCATACAGATTTTAGAATTATTTGTTCTAGTTCTATGAAAAATATTCTCCAGTATTCTGGCGTGGATAGCCTTCCCCTTCTCCAAGGGATCTTCCCAACCCAGGGAGCTAACCCAGGTCTCCTGCATTGCAGGAGCATTCTTTACCAGCTGAGGCACAAAGGAAGCCAAAGAATACCGGAGTGGGTAGCCTATCCCTTCTCCAGGAAATCTTCCTGACCCAGGAATCAAACCACGGTCTCCTGCATTGCAGGCGGATTTTTTATCAACTGAGCTATCAAGAAAGCACATGAAAAATATTATGTGCATTTTAATAGAGATTGCATTAAATCTGTAGATTTCTTTGGTTAGTATGGACATTTTAACAATATCAATTCTTCCAATCAGTGAACATGGAATATGTTTCCATTTCTTGGTATCATCTTCAATTTCCTTCATTCAGTGTTTTACAGTTTTCAGCATATAGGTCTTTCACCTCCTTGATTAACTTTATTCCTACATATTTTATTCCTTTTTATGTGATTTTTAACAGGATTGTTTTTTTGCTTTCTTGCTTTCACTTCCTAATAGATCATTATTAGTGTATAGGAAGACAACAGATTTATGATTATTAACCTTGTAACCTGCAACTTTACTGAATTCATTTATTAGTTCTATTAGTTTTTTGGTGGATACTTTCAGATTTTCAATGTATGGTATCGTGTCATCTGCAAATAGTGATAGCTTTACTTCTCTTCCATTTTGAAAGTCTTTTTTTTCCCTTTTCTTGTGTGATTGCTGTGGCTAGGTCTTCCAATAATATGTTAAATAGAAGTGGTTACAGCAAGCATCCTTGTCCTATTTGTGATTATAGGGGAAAAGCTTTTCACTATTCACTATGATTTTAGCTGTGGGTTGTCATAAATGGCCTTCATTATGTTGAGATATGTTCCATCTACAGCAACTTTGATGATAGTTTAAAAAAAATTAATTGACTTATTTTAATTCGAGGCTAATTACTTTACAATATTATGGTGGTTTTTGCCATACATTGCCAAGAATCAGCCATGGGTGTACATGTGTCCCCCCCATCCTGAACCTGCCTCCCATCTCCCTCCCCATCCCATCCCTCTGGGTTGGCCCAGTGCACAGGCCTTGAGTGCCCTGTTTCATACATCAAACTTGGACTGTTCATCTATTTCACATATGGTAATATACATGTTTCAATGCCATTCTCTCAAATCATCCCACCCTCACCTTCTCCCACAGAGTCCAAAAGCCTGTTCTTTGTATCTGTGTCTCTTTTGTTGTCTTGCATATAGGGTCATCATTACCATCATTCTAAATTCCATATATGTGCGTTAATATACTGTATTGGTGTTTTTCTTTCTGACTTATTTCTCTCTGTATAATAGGCTCCAGTTTCATCCAACTCATTAGAACTGACTCAAATGCTTTCTTTTGAATAGTTGAGTAATATACCATTGTGTTATGTACAACAACTTTCATATCCGTTTATTCACTGATGGATAACAAGGTTGTTTCCATGTCCTAGCTATTGTAAACAGTGCTGCGATGAACATTGGGGTACACGTCTCTCTCAATTCTGGTTTCCTCAATGTATATGCCTAGCAAAGGGATTGCTGGGTTGTATGGCAGTTCTATTTCCAGTTTTTAAAGGAATATTCACACTGTTCTCCATAATGACTGGACTGGTTTGCATTCCCACCAAAAGTGTAAGAGGATTCCCTTTTCTCCACACCTTCTCCAGCATTTATTGTTTGTAGAATTTTTGATAGCAGTCATTCTGATCAGTGTGAGATGGTACCTTATTTTGGTTTTGATTTCTATTTCTCTGATAATATGTGATTTTGAGCATCTTTTAACATTTCTTAGCCAACTCTATGTATTCTTTGAAGAAATGTCTATTTTGTTCTTTGGCCCAGTTTTTGATTGTGTTGTTTATTTTTCTGGTATTGAGCTGCATGAGCTGCTTATATATTTTTAAGATTAATTATTTGTCAGTTGTTTCATTTGCTATTATTTTCTCCCATCTGAAGGCTGTCTTTTCACCTTGCTTATAGTTTCTTTCATTGTGCAAAAGCTTTTAAGTTGAATTAGCTCCCATTTGTTTATTTTTTCTTTTATTTCCATTACTCTGGGAGGTGAGTCATAGAGGATCTTACTGTGATTTATGGCAGTGAGTGTCCTGTCTATGTGTTCCTCTGGGAGTTTTATTGTTTCTGGTCTTACATTTAGATCTTTAGTCCATTTTGAGTTTATTTTTGTGTATGATGTTCAAAAGTGTTCTAGTTTCATTCTTTTACAGGTGGTTGACCAGTTTTCCCAGCAGCACTTGTTAAAGAGATTTTTTTTTCTCTATTGTATATTCTTGTCTCCTTTGTCAAAGACAAGTTGTCCATATGTGTGTAGATTTATCTCTGGGCTCTCTATATTATTCCATTGATCTATATTTCTGTCTTTGTGCCAGTACCATACTGTCTTGATGACTGTAGCTTTGTAGTATGGTCTGAAGTCAGTCAGGTTGATTCCTCCCGTTCCATGCTTCTTTCTCAAGATTGCTTTTGGTATTCAATTTTTTATTTCCATACAAATTGTGAAATTAATTAATTATTATTAATTCTGTGAAAAATACCATTGGTTACATGATAGGAATTGCAGTGAATCTATAGATTGCTTTGGGTAGTATTCTCATTTTTCACTATATTGATTCTTCTGATCCAGGAACATGGTATATTTCTCCATCTATTTGTGTTATCTTTTATTTCTTTCATCAGTGTATAGTTTTCTATATATGGGTCTTTTGTTTCTTTAGGTAGATTTACTCCTAAGTATTTTATTCTTTTCATTACAACGGTGTATGGGATTGTTTCCTTAATTTTTCTGTTTTCTCCTTGTTAGTGTAGAGGAATGCAAGGGATTTCTGTGTATTAATTTTACATCCTGCAACTTTACTATACTCACTAGTAACTTTAATAAATTACAAAATACTAAATTTACTAGTAGTTTTCTGGTGGTGTCTTTAGGGTTTTCTATGTAAAGGATCTTGTCATCTGGAAACAGTGAGAGTTTTACTTCTTCTTTTCCAATCTGCATTCCTTTTACTTCTTTTTCTTTTCTGATTGGTGTGGCTAAAACTTCCAAAACTATGTTGAATAGTAATGGTGAGAGTGGGCACTCTTGTCTTGTTCCTGACTTTACGGGAAATGCAGCCAATTTTTCACCATTGAGGGTAATGTTTGCTGTGGGTTTATCATATATGGCTTTCATTGTGTTGAGGTATTTTCCTTCTATGCATGCTTTCTGGAGAATTTTTATTATAAATGGGTGTGAATTTTGTCAAAACTTTTCTCTGTGTCTATCGAGATAATCATATCCTTTTTATCTTTCAATTTGTTAATATGGTGTATCACATTGATTGATTTGCAAATATTGAAGAATCCTTGCATCCCTGGGATGAAGCCCACTTGGTCATGATGTATGATCTTTTTAATATGTTGTTGGATTCTGTTTGCTAGAATTTTGTTGAGGATTTTTGCATTTATGTTCATCAGTGTTATTGGCTTATAGTTTCCTTTTTTTTTTTGTGGCATCTTTGTCTGTTTTTGATATTAGGGAGATGGTGGATTCATAAAATGAGTTTGGGAGTTTACCTTCCTCTCCTGGTAGCTCAGAGGTTAAAGCATCTGCCTGCAATGTGGGAGACCCGAGTTCGATCCCTGGGTTGGGAAGATCCCATGAAGAAGGAAATGGCAACCCACTCCAGTATTCTTGCCTGGAGAATCCAATGGATGGAGGAGCCTGGTGGGCTATAGTCCACGGGGTCACAAAGAGTTGGACACAACTGAGTGACTTCACTTTCACTTTCACAATTTTCTGGAAGAGTTTGCGTAGGGTAGGTGTTAGCTCTTCTCTAAATTTTTGGTAGAATTCACCTGTGAAGCCATCTGGTCCTGGGCTTCTGTTTGTTGTAAGATGTTTGATTACAGTCTTGATTTCTGTGTTTGTGATGGGTCTGTTAAGATTGTCTATTTCTTGCTGGTTGAGTTTTGGAAAGTTATATTTTTTCTAAGAATTCATCCATTTCTTCCAAGTTGTCCATTTTATTGGCATATAATTGCTGATAGTAGTCTCTTATTATCCTTTGTATTCCTGTGATGTCTGTTGCAATTTCTCCACTTTCATTTCTAATTTTATTGATTTGATTTTTCTCCCTTTTTTTCTTCATGAGTCTGGCTAATGGTTTGTCTATTTTATGTATCTTCTCAAAGAACCAGCTTTTAGTTTTGTTGATTTTTGCTATAGTCTCTCTCTCTCTCTCTCTTTTTTTTTTCCCATGTATTTTTACTCTGATTTTTATGATTTATTTCCTTCTACTAACTTTGGGGTTCTTCATTTCTTCTTTTTCTAGTTGCTTTCGGTATAAAGTTAGGTAGTTTATTTGATTTTTCTCTTTTTTTCTTGAGGTAAGCTTGTATTGCTATGAATCTTCCTCTTAGCACTGCTTTTACTGAATCCCATAGGTTTGGGGTTGTTGTGTTTTCATTTTCATTTGTTTCTATGTAAATTTTAATTTCCTTTTTTATTTTATCCATGATCTGTTGTTTATTTAGAAGTGTATTGTTTATCCTCCATATGTTTGTATTTTAATAGTTTTTTTCCCCTGTATTTGACATCTAATCTTACCACATTGTTATCAGAAAGATGCTTGAAATTATTTCAAAATTTTTTAAATTTACCAAGGCTACATTTATGGCCCAGGATGTGATCTGTTCTGGAGAGTGTTTTGTATGAACTTGAGAAAAAGGTGAAATTCATTGTTTTGGGGTGAAATGTCAGATATCACTTATGTCTAACTGGCCCATTGTATCATACAAAGCTTGTGTTTCCTTGCTAATTTTCTATTTGGTTGATCCATCCATAGGTGTGAGTGGGATATTGAAGTTTCCCACTATTATTCTGTTACTTTAATTTCCCCTTTGAAACTTGTTAGTATTTGCCTTAAGTACAGAGGTGCTTCTATGTTGGGTGCATATATATTTATAATTGTTATATCTTCTATCTTCTTCTTGGATTGATAATTTGATCATTAGTGTCCTTCTTTGTCTCTTTTCATGGTCTTTATTTCAAAGTCTAGTTTATATGATATGAGTATTGCTACTCCTGCTTTCTTTTGGTCTCCATTTGCATGAAATATCTTTTTCTAGCCCTTCACTTTCAGTCTGTATGTGTTCCTTGACTTGAGGTGGATCTCCTGTAGACAACCTATATAGGGGTCTTGATTTTGTATCCATTCAGCCAGTCTTTGCCTTTTGGATCGGGCATGTAACCCATTTACATTTAAGGTAATTATTGATAAGTATGATCCCATTGCCATTTACTTTGTTGTTTTGGATTCAAGTTTATAAACCTTTTCTGTGTTTCCTGTCTAGAGAAGACCCTTTAGCATTTGTTGAAGAGCTGGTTTGGTGGTGCTGAATTCTCTCTCCTTCTGATTGTCTGTAAAACTTTTGATTTCTCCTGCATATTTGAATGAGATCCTTGCTAGGTACAGTAATATTGGTTGTAGGTTTTTCTCTTTCATCATTTTAAGTGTGTCCTGCCATTCTCTTCTGGCCTGAAGAGTTTCTATTGAAAGGTCAGCTGTTATCTTTATGGAGATCCCTTTGTGAGTTATTTATTGATTTTCCCTTGCTGCCTTTAATATTTGCTCTTTGTGTTGGATCTTTGTTAGTTTGATTAATATGTGTCCTGGGATGTTTTGCCTTGGGTTTATCCTGTTTGGGACTCTCTGGATTTCCTGGACCTCGGTGGCTATTTCCTTCCCCATTGTAGGGAAGTTTTCAACTATTATCTCCTCAAGAAATTTTTCATGCCCTTTCTTTTTGTCTTCTTCTTCTTGGATCCCTATTATTCAAATGTTGTGGTGTTTAACTTTTTGTCCCAGAGGTCTCTGATGTTGTCCTCATTTTAATTCTTTCTCTTTTTTCCCTCTCTGCCTTATTAATTTCCACCATTCTGTCTTCTATCTCACTTATCCTCTCTTTTTCCTCAGTTATCTACTTTTGGTTCACTCCAGAGTGCTTTTGACCTCAGTTATTACATTATTCATTATTGATTGACTCTTCTTTATTTCTTCTAGGTCCTTGTTAGACATTTCTTGCCTCTTCTCAATTCTTGTCTCTAGTCTATTTATCTGTAACTCCATTTTGTTTTCAACATTTTGGATCATCTTTACTCTCATTATTCTGAATTCTTTTTCAGATAAGCTCCCTATCTCCTCTTCTTTTTTTTGGTTTAGTGGGTATTTATCATGTTCCTTTACCTGCTGAATACTTCTTTGCCTTTTCATTCTGTTTAGATTGCTGTGTTTGAGGTGTGCTGTGTTTGGGGTAGGCTGGAAGTTTGTGGTTCCTCTTTATTTTGGAACCTGCTCCCTGTGGCTGGGGTTGGAATAGTGGCTTGTCAAGGTTTCCTGGTTAGGGGAGCTTGTGTCCATGTTCTGGTGGGTGGAGCTGGATTTCTTCCCTCTGGAGAGCAATGAAATGACCAGTAGTGACTTTTGGGGTGTCAATGGGTTTGGTAAAGCTTTGAGCAGCCTGTCTTTTAATACACAGGGTTGTGTTCCTGCTTTGCTGAAGAATTAGCATGGTATGTCTTGCTCAGGAACTTTTTGGTTCTTGGGTGGAGCTTGGTTTTAGTATAGGTATGGGGGCTTTTGGATGAGCTCTTGTCTATTAATGTTCCCTGGAATCAGGAGTTCTCTGATGTTCTCAAGTTTTGGAGTTAAGCCTCCTGCCTCTGGCTTTCAGTCCTTCTCTGACAGTAGCCTCAAGATTTCTCCATCCATATGGCAAGGTGTTAAAACATCTAGGTTAATGGTGAAACAATTATCCACAGAGAGGGACACCCAGAGAGATTCACAGAGTTAAATAAAGAAGAGAAGAGGGAGGAGGGAAATAGTGGTGAGCAGGAGGAGAAGAAGGGGAGTCAGAAGGGGAGAGAGGAATCTAGCCAGTAACCAATTCCCTAAGTGTTCTTCACAGCCCAGAACACCCAGAAAGATTTACAGATTTAAGTAGAGAAGAGATGAGGGAGGAAGGAGATAGAGGTAACATGGGGGAGAAAAAGGAGAGCCAATGGGGAAAGAGCAATCAAGCCTTTAATCACCTCCCTAAGTGAAAATAGATACTGAAGATTAGATTCTTAAAGATATAAAATTGATAACAAATACCAAAAAGTGAAGATTAAAAAATCTAAAATAGAAATTAGACTCTCAAAAATACAATATAAAAATACAAAACAAAATCAATCACAAAAATTAATATATATATATGAAATTTGTTTTTAAAGTAAGGTATTTTATTACAAGGTAATAGTAGGTTATAAAAATGAAAATTAAGGGAGTAATAAAGAACTTAAATTTAAAAAATATTAAAACATGATAATAATAAAAATATACTTATGAAATTCTCTGGAGCTGTTATGGGCAGTGTGGGATCAGTTCAGTTTCAGATAGCTCCTTGTTCCAGCTTGTACTTGTTCTCAAGGTCTATAGGCCCCCTCCAATGCATAGTCAATGTTAACTACAGAGTTTTAATCTGTTTCACCTGTCACTTCCAGAGTGGTTCCCTCTTTGTTTATTGGCTTCCTCTGTTTTCAAGTCTCTTCAGTGTCTAATTTCCACCCTGATACAAGGGGGCAAAAGTGGTCACTTATTTCAGCTCACTTGTTCAGTAGTGTTGTGAGGAAGGAGGGACACTACAAATATCACTGTCGTGTGTGGGGAGTGCTTGCAGTGTATGGACCACACTGGTTTTGCCACAGCCCAAGGCAGCGTGTGTTTCCCAGGTCTCCACTGCTCAGGCTCCAGGGTGCTCTGCAAGGGCACTGCCCCAAGTGGACCCTGTGTTTCCTGCATTTCCCAGGTCTAAGCCACTCAGGTTCTCTGGTACTCTGCAAGGGAACAGACCCCATTGGATGTATATTTTGTGCCCTTCCCAGGTCCAAGCAGCTCAGACGACCAGTAGCTTGGCGAATGCACTGTCCCGGGTGGGCCGTGTGTCTTAATCACCTCCCTGGTCCTGGCCACTCTGTTTCCCGGGTGCTCCAAGAGAGCAACATCTCAGGTATGCTGTGTGTCTCATCTGGGGAGCTGATATCAACCATCCAGCATCCCAGGAAGATGTGGTTAGAAACTGGAAACCTGCTCACAGTTTGGTGGAAGATGCCATCCCTGGGGCCAAGATTGCAGCAGCCCCTTGCCTTCTCGCTCTGGCTGTCACATGTCTGCCTCTCTGCCTCCAGCAGGGGAGGGGACTACATGCAGCCCACTTGCTCTCTATTGACATTTGCTCAATTCTTTGTTCTGTGAGTGGGCCAGGCTGCGAGTTAGAGCCTTTCATGGGAAAGTTCATTGTTTGTTTGTTTGTTTCTTTTTCCCTCTCTCTCTGTCAATCCCCCAATTTGGATTGCTATCTCATGTTACCTCCCTCAGATTGTCCTCAGGTCATTCAGACCCAGTCCTTACCCTAAATATCTATGATGCAGCCTACACCTCCCTGACCAGCTCTCATTCGCTGGTGGCGGTTGCCAGCATCTGGGCTACTTCTCCTCTGGGTGAAGTTAGGTGCCTATTCACGACTCTCTCTCCAGGACAGGTCTCCATCCCTAAATCTTTTGTCTCTCTTTTTGCCTTTTATATTTTTCCTACCTCCTTTAGAAGAGAATGAGCTGCCTTTCTGTGTGCCTGGTGTCCTCTGCCAGTATTCAGAGGTTGTTTTGTGGAAGTTAACTCAACATTCAAATTATCTTTTGATGAATTTTTTTTGGGGGGAGAAAGTGGTCTTCATGTCCTATTCCTCTGCTATCTTGGGACTGCCTGTGATGATAGGTTTTATCATAAATGAATGTCAAATTTTGTTAGACAGTTTTCTGCATGTGTTGAGATAATCATGTGATTTTTACCTTTCATTTTGTTAATGTGGTATATCATATTTATTGATTTGTGCATACTTTTATATATTGGATTTAAATAGACCTTTTAAAGTTAGGATAGATTGAGATTTACCGAAAAAGTTTGCAAAAATAGTCAGGCTTTCCTGATAGCTCAGTTGGTAAAGAATTCACCTGCAAGGCAGGAGACCCTGGTTCAATTCCTGGGTCAGAAGATCTGCTGGAGAAGGGATAGGCTACCCACTCCAGTATTCTTGGTCTTCCCTGGTGGCTTAGCTGGTAAAGACCTGGAGAAGGGAAGGCTACTCACTCCAGTATTCTGGCCTGGAGAATTCCATGGAATGTATAGTCCATGGAGTCGCAAAGAGTCAGACATGAATGAATGACTTTCACTTGCAAAAGTAGTACAGAGAGTTCCTGAATACCTCTGATCCAGTTTCCCCTATTATTAGCAAATTACATTACTAAGACATATTTATCAAAACTAAGAAACTTATAATGCTACACTATTATTAACTGCTGCTTCGTTTGTTTGAATTTTAACAGCGTTCAGTTAATGTCCTTTTTCTTTTGGCGAATCTAAACCATGGTAAAATGTGTTTAGTTGCCATATGCTCCCAGTCTCCTTTAGTCTGTTGTAATTTCTCATTCTTTTTCTTTCTTTTGTTATGACTTCCTTAAAGCACGCTGACCAAAAAGTCTGCAGAATGCCCACAATCTGAGTATGTCTAATTTTTTTTCAAGATTAGACTGTGGTTTTAAATTTTTGGATATGACTCTGGAAAGTTAAAACACTGACATGTCATTCCATCTACATGACATGTCATAATCATGTAATGATAATATGATATGATATTCATATAACACCAGTGGTTATGTTAAGTTTCATAATAAGAGTCAGTGAAATGGTAATTATGGGACACATATTTTACCTGAGATATACACTTATATACACTTACCATTATAATTAAACTGTGTATTTATAATGAAACTGTCAATTGTCAAGGAGGTTTATGTTACTTGTATTCACAGCAATTTTTTTTTTCTTAATTCAAAAGTAATCTGACAAGTCTCTCTATGACAAAGCTGAATTTTTAAATACTGGTAAGAAAAGTTTAATCTGGAGAACATTTTATTTTATTGGAAAGGAAAGTTTGTCTTCCAATGGAAAAGTGTTGATTGCTTTTCTCTCCTAACTTTGGAAGAATGCCAGGTTTAAAATTACTTTTATTGCCATTTTTATTTTAACTCTGTCCCCTTGCTATGGAAAGAATAATAAAAATAAACTGTGGAGTTTGGAAATGTCTGTAAAGGAAAAAGTAGTCAACAAAAGAGTGACTGACAATGTTCATCTGAAATGCTACATCACATTTTGAAACAAAGGATCATGTTCTGTCAGATCATCTGGAAGCTACAGGCAGTATATCTGAGGTAAACTTGATTCTGATGTTGTGGCTGAATGAATATAAACCTCTCATTCCAATATCTGAGTTAAATAAATAGATATCTAATATCATATTCTATCATTAAACATCTTTTAAATTCTGAGTTGAAAGGATCTTAAAACATGTTTCACCTAATTCTCCCATTTTGCAGGTGAACAGACATGAAATGTTAAATGACTTACCATAGCTCACCTAAGTATTTTGGGTTAGCTAAGTGGAAAAATCAATGATATTACAATACCCTACCATCACATATTAGATAAATATAGATGTGTAAATATGTTTATGAACCTTACAAATACTTGATTTTTATAATATAAATTATATTTAAGTTAAAACTATTTCAGGTTGATGAAGTAATTTAGATTTCTAAAATTCATGCATTTTCAGTATTTCAGGAGATAATTTCATTGGCTTGGCATTTTACAGTTATTCAAGCTCTGTAAATAAAGAAAGAAAACAAACAAAAAACATAGCATAATTTTATGTTTAGAAATACAATAATTAGAACAGAAAGTATTATTATAAAATAATTAGATCATATCATTGCAAGAATTGTATCTAAGCCTGACTTTATTTCCTTCTTTTTTAACATAAACACATCTTGAAGACTATAGAAAATAATAGTATCTGACATCTAATCATCTAATTATCATGATGTTCTTAATATTTAGGGATTTCTTGTTACATATACTGTAACAGATCACTAAAATTTAAGTATTTAGAGTGAACCTGCTCATGTTGGTAGCATGGCAGGTGCTACTTAACATCAGTACCAACACTGACAGTTGCCATTTGATTGTCAGTTTTTAGTTCTGAGCAATACAGCTATGGTACTGTTGTAATTAGAATTTTCTTTTTGTTGTTGTTGTTCAGTTGCCCAGTTGTGTCCGACTCTTTGCAACCCCATGTACTGCACCAGGCCTCCCTGTCCCTCACCATCTCCCAGAGTTTGCCCAAGTTCATCTTCATTGCATCAGTGATACCATCCAGCCATCTCACCCTCTGATGCCCCCTTCTCCTTCTGCCTTCAATCTTTTCCAGCATCAGGGACTTTTCCAATGAGTCATCTGTTTGTGTCAGATGACCAAAATTTTGGAGTTTCAGCATCAGTCCTTCCAGTGAGTATTCAGAGTTGATCTCCCTTAAGATTGACAGGTTTGATCTCCTTGCTATCCAAGGGACTTTCAGGAGTCTTCTCCAGCCAGCACTAGAGTTCAAGGGCATCAATTCTTTGATGCTCTGCCTTCTTTACTGTCAGCTCTTACAACCACACATGACCAATGGGAAGACCATAGCCTCGACTATATGGACCTTTGTTGCAGAGTAATGTCTCTGCTTTTCAGCACACTGTATAGGTTTTGTCATTGCTTTCCTGCCAAGAAACAATCATCTTCTCATTTCATGGCTGCTGTTACCATCCACAGGGATTTTGGAGCCCAAGAAGAGGAAATTGGACGGTGCTTCTACCTTTCCCCCTTCTATTTGCCATGCAGTAAGGGGCCGGATCGGAGAAGGCAATGGCAACCCACTCCAGTCCTCTTGCCTGGAAAATCCCATGGATGGAGGAGCCTGGTAGGCTGCAGTCCATGGGGTCGTTAGGAGTCGGACATGACTGAGGGACTTCTCTTTCAATTTTCCCTTTCATGCATTGGAGAAGGAAATGGCAACCCACTCCTGTGTTCTTGCCTGGAGAGTCCCAGGGACGGGGGGAGCCTGCTGGGCTGCCGTCTCTGGGGCTGCACAGAGTCGGACACGACTGAAGTGACTTAGCTGTAGTAGCAGCAGCAATGGGGGCGGATATCATTATCTTAGTTTTTTTTTTTTTTTTTTTAGCCTCAAGCCATCTCTTTCACTCTTCTTCCTCACTCTCATCAAGAGGCTCTTCAGTTCCTCTTCACTTTCTGCCAGTAGAGTGGTGGTGTCTGCATATCTGAAGTTGTTGGTATTTCTCCCACTTATCTTGATTCCAGCTTGTAACTCATCCAGCCTGGCATTTCTAATGACGTGCTCAGCATATAGGTTAAGCAAACGGGGTGACACCAGATAGCCCTGTCTACTCCATGGCAGCTGCTGGTTAACATCAATACCAGCATTGGCAGTTTGCCATCTGATTGTCAGTTGTTGTTTCTTCTTTTCTCTTGAGCAATGCAGCTGTGGTACTGTTGTAATTAGAACTTTTCTTTAGCATTTTCCATTTGAATCTTGTCTTTCCTCCCTAATAATGCATTTAATATAATTGTAAATTTGTATTTTTATTTTGTAAAAGAAATTGAAAGGTGGTGTGTGTACACATGTGTGTATTCTTTGAAATTATCTCAGGAATTATGAAAATAATTTTAACCCTTAGTTAAAATTATTAAGTTGTAAGATTATTTGATTTTGTAGATTTATAAAGTCAAATATTATATGAAAGGAATATGATTATGTTTCAAAAAGATATAAAATTAGAAAACATTTGAAGCTTACTTCTAAGACACAATAACACTTTTCTTTTTCTTTTTTTTTTTAACATTGGTAAGGTACTCAGTAGGCTTCCCTCATAGCTCTCAGTTGGTAAAGAATCCACCTAAAATGCAGAAGACCCTGGTTTGATTCCTGGGTAGAGAAGATCCTCTGGAGAAGGGATAGGCTGCTCACTCTAATATGCTTGGGCTTCCCTGATGGCTCAGCTGATAAAGAATCTGGCTGCATTGTGAGAAATGTGTATTCCATCCCTGGGTTGGGAAGATTCCCTGGAGAAGGGAAAGACTACCCACTCCACTATTCCACCCTGGAGAATTCCATGGACTGTACAGTCTGCAGGGTCACAAAGAGTCGGACACTACTGAGCGACCTTCACTTTCAAGGTACTCAGTGACAGAATTTGCTCATTTCCTTCCTTGGCATTAGGGAGAAATTGTATTGTTCATTGAAACGCTGGCTTTGGCAGAACTCTGAGACCATATGTCAAACTAATTAATGTAACTTATATTACCTTTAAAAAATGTATTCTATTTTTCCATCCTTTAAACCTCCAAATGCACACATTCAGAACACCCACACAGATGAATACTATTCACTAGTAAAGATCATCAGAAACTGACAGATAATTCCTTAAAAGATAAGCTCATATTTAAATAAATTCTACTCACATTCTTAAGAAGACCTGGGTGAACAGATGGAGCTGGCATAGTGTCTTAAAGGTCAAAACATTCAGACTGGGTATAGTCAGTGAAGTGGAAGAGGAAGAGTATAGTAGAACTGAGGGTTGTCTGGGGAAAACCCTTTGGTTATATCCTTGCCTCAGTAATGATGTGAGATTGTCAACAGAAAGTTTCCAACTACATCCACCTTTTATGATGATGTATGATGAGAAAAAGAGCCAAAGTACACATTGCAAAGAGGATGTGCTGTTGATATACCTGCATTATTTATCTTCTTAATTTTATAGCATTATCCTTATAAAACCAGAATAATGTATCATGTTGATGTGTGGCAGAACCAATACAATATTGTAAAGTAATCAGCATCCAATTAAAAAATATAAATTTAAATTAAAAAATAATAATAAATAGAAAAAATATTTTAAAAAATTAAAAAAGAAAGACCTACAGGAAAAGCAAAAATAAAATAAAATAAAAACAGGTTAAATAGTTGATACTGTTATTTAGCGACTTTAACTAACACATGTCATAAACAAATAATTAGTTATTCTAAGTTTATCTTTGCCCAGAAGAAAGCACACACACACACACACACACACACATGCACATGTGTCTATATAGGTATCCATTTGGGGTTGACTGTTTTTGCCAGACTTTCATGTCCTTTGATACAGAGTTCATAAGCAAGTAAGAAGAGGGAGTTTGGTTCTGAGAATGTAAATACAGAAAAGCCTCTTGTTTTGCTTCGATGTCTCTTTATGATATATTTTCTTCTCCCAAAGATTAAGAGCAAAGCTGTTGGTAAATAAAACTGAATTATTTTCACAGAAAATAAATATATTTTCCCCATAAAGCACATACATAAGGGGGATTTTTGAGATCATGCTTGAGTATTTGATTTAAAATTAGATGTTGCCAAATCTCCTATTTGATTCAAACATCACAATAGGACTTGTATTAACACTAAGGTAATTGTGATTCTTTTTCTTCGTTTTCATGTAGGCAACTAGCAATTGCCTTTTTAGTAGGAGAAAACAGGAGAAGTAAGAAATCATAATTTTAGAACTTAACATTTCAGTATGGTTCATCTCTGAATTTATGATTTACATCTGGTTCTAATATTATAAACCCATTAAAAAATGTCAGTGTGTAAGTTTGTGTTTAAGAAAGTAAGAACAATCCTCTATTATTATCAGTCATTAATTTGAATTTTCTACTTATTTCAGAGTTTACTTTAGTATGCAATTAAGAGTCAGAAATATGATACCAATACATGTAACTATATTTCAGAGGAACTTAACAACAGTAGCTTGATTTTGGGTTCTCAATAAATATTTTATTTTGCTTCTGAAAGTTTTAGAAATATGCCACAGAAAGTAGTGAGGTAGTTTTAGGTCTCCAAATGTGAATAAGATGATATTATGTGGGAGAAATAAACATTTTTTTCTGAACAATGTTTTGCAGTCAAAGCCATTTTTAGATTTTTGAATGGGTCTAATTTCCCATAGCACTCTCTACTAATACTTATTCCTTATCTCCACAGTCTTCAAAAATCTATTCTCTAATTTGCCTATATGTATAGGAAATCAGTAGGTCTTTCCTCACTGCTCAAGAACTTTGAAAAATATTTATAGTAACTTCATTCATAGTAATTGGACAGGAAAAAATAAAATGTTCAATCGGTGTCTCAACAAAGAGACTACTATAATTTGCATGGATAACATCACTACTATTTTGTTTAATTTCCATATGCCATCTGCAAGACTGAAAAGTTGGGTGCTGAGTGCAACAAAACACAATTTGATTGTTTTCCTTTCTCTGAAAATGTGTTACCTCTGCCTAGACTGAACGCCTGGGATGCCATGACTTCATTGATCAAAAGGTGAAAAGTTCTCTGGTCACATTGGTTCCTAAAATCCTCTCAGTTTGTAATTAATATGACTGCTTTAGTGTACTTCTATAAATTAACATTCATTGTTCTAGAGCACTTTGAGCTGTTTCTTGCAATAGGAAAGGTGGAGAAACTTTCTATTCATTTTGTTATAATTTTACATCCGAAAGTTTTACCTTATTACAAAATTTACCAATTGCCGGATGCTCTTGGAGGAGCTGGGGAGAATAAGAAAATGGAATTGTAGTCTTAAAAGGCCCTTCTTGAATAGTAACATCCTAAGGAGTATTGACATTCTTTAGGCTCAGTAGGTATTCTGACTGATATATTCTTTCATAAAATGCTTTGGTCAAGTAAAGTGCCAAAGTTTCCTTGGAAACAATCTCTGAGATGATCATCCCCATGCAGGCAGTTTACTGAGGAGTGTAACATTACTTGGAACATTACTATAAGGGAATGACAGAAGCAGAGTGATATAGCAATCAGTAAAATGGTCATACAGTGACCACAATGATGATGTCAACAGGGGGAGTCATAGAGCTGTCATTAAGTGTCATAATTTCCAGTATTGCCCAGTCATTGATGAATTCAAACAGAGATGTGGTGTAAACTTAGGTGAAAGTTAAAGTCATTCAGGCCTGTCCAACTCTTTGCAACCCCATGGACTACACACTCCATGGAATTCTCCAGGCCAGAATACTGGAGCACGTAGCCTTTCCCTTCTCCTGGGGATCTTCCCAACCCAGGGATCAAGCCCACATCTCCTGTATTTCAGGAAGATTCTTTACCAGCTGAGCCACAAGGGAAGCCAAAAGGGAAGAAATAGGTGAGGCAGCTCCAACAGGCAAAGGGTAATTTCTAACAGGGACTCTACTCTGAACTGTCCATAATCACTTTTATGGATATTTGGGTCCTGAGGAGCAAAATACAGCATCTGCTATAATTCATCAATTACACTCTTTAGATGCTTTTGTTCCATAGAGCAAGGTATATAGGGAAACTTTATAAACTGGAAAGGGGTGATGCATCTTTAGGTTAGTGGGGCTTCTTGAAATCCCTTCACTGAAGTCAGTCTCAAATTCTCAACAAATGTTTATTTTCTCCCTCTTCCATCATGCGTTCAAGATTTCCCTTGCCCTAGGCTACCATTCTTTTAACTTATATGGCTTACATAATGGACTGATTCATACCCTGATCAATTAAGTGTTTGAGTTTCTGATTTTTCCTCAAGCTCTGTCTGTGGCACTTGACCATTTCTAGTCAAAATTGACTTGAAATATCTCCTACTTTTAAATACATGCTTATCTTATGTACTTAGTTGTATTTAGTTTGCTCTTCTAGCTTCAGAGAAAACCTACCAGTACTGAAAAGACAGAATGATCAAAAAAGTAATATATAGAAGGGTCAACATACTGTTTCTGAATTTGTGATAACAGCCACATGTTAACATATCATAATCTATATATTTTAGTCGCTAAAGAAAGAAATGGCAACCCACCCCAGTATTCTTGCCTGGAAATTTCCATGGACAGAGGAGCCTGGCAGGCTATAGTTCTTGGGGTCACAAAGAGTCAGACATGAGTGAGTGACTGAGCAGGCATATATTACACCATTCTCATATGTTAACCAAAATTTCAGAAATGGGGGCCTTGTTGAAATGGGCATTCATTTGGAGTTTGTTAGAACTGCAGCCCGGGAGACACAAATTAAAGAAGCATTTGAATTGTCTTCTGCCAGACTACAAAATGGAGGAAGTTTATATAGGCAAAATCTGTAAGGCCACAATTAGTCACATGAATTGTTTTCAAGAAGTATAATTGGAGTTGTCAAGGAGTAAAGGTGTTTGTTAAGCAATGAAATGTTGGAATCCAAAATGACTGAAAAGTCACAGAGGGAATGACCTTGAGGCCACAAGGTTACAGATAGCAAAGGTTGTTTTAAAAATGGCTGGTATTCTTGGGTTTAGTATAGTCCACAGAAAATTCAAGTTCTCAAGTGGTAGAGGGACACGTCTGAGACAGTGGCTACCTGACTCAGTTTTGTATGGCGGAACTATGATTACTCCATTATGACTAATTTTTCATCACATTTAACAACAACAACAAAAAATCACAATGAAGTATAAAAATTTTAAGTGATATTTATTATGAAGGAAGGAGCTGAAGGAAGGTAGCATACTAAAATTAATACTCTGTTTGAAATCTAAGATGGGAACTGGAAGGCCAATTTAGATGTTTTCTGAAGACATTCTCTTGGCAAGTTGCTTTGTATTTATTTTTTAATTGAAATATAATTGCCAAATATATTAGTTTTAGGTATACATCACAGTGATCAAATCTTTACAAACATTTTGAAATGGTCGCCACAATAAGGCTAGTTAACCTCTATCACCATCAGTAAGTTCAGTTCAGTGGCTCAGTCATGTCTGACTCTTTGCGACCCCATGGACTGCAGCACCCCAGGCCTCCCTGTCCATCACCAACTCCTGTAGATTACTCAAATTCATGTCCATTGAGTCGGTGATGCCATCCACCCATCTCATCCTCTGTTGTTCCCTTCTCCTCTCACCTTCAATCCTTTCCAATATCAGGGTCTTTTCCAATGAGTCAGCTCTCTGCAGCAGGTGACCAAAGTATTGGAGTTTCAGCTTCAGCTTCAGCATCAGTCCTTCCAAACATTCAGGACTGATTTATTTTAGGATGGACTGGTTGGATCTCCTTGCAGTCCAAGGAACTCTCAAGAGTCTTCTCCAACACCACAGTTCAAAAGCATCAATTCTGTCACCATACAAAGTTATTAAAATATTATTTACTATATTCTCTATGTTATATATTAAGTTCCTTTTTTTATATTCTGATTGAATGATATCCACTACCCTCTCTTCTAGATTGCTGACTCATTCTTCTATTTCATTTAATGTACTGTTGATTCCCTCTAGTGTATTTTTCACTTCAGTTATTATAAACTTCATCTCTGATTGGTTCTTTTTTTATATATTTTATAACACTTTGTTGAAGTTCTCCTTGTGTTCATTCATTGTTCTCCTGAGTGCAGTAAGGTAATGATCTTTATCATCATCACTTTTGATTTTTTATCAGGTAGATCATTTATCTCTACTGGAAAACCCCACGGACAAAGGAGCCTGGTAGGCTGCAGTCCATAGGATTATGAAGAGTCGGACACGACTGAGCGACTTCACTTTCACTTTTCACTTTCATGCATTGGAGAAGGAAATGGCAACCCATTCCAGTGTTCTTACCTGGAGAATCCCAGGGACAGTGGAGCCTGGTGGGCTACCATCTATGGTGTCCACAGAGTTGGACACGACTGAAGCAACTTAGCAGCAGCGGCAACAGGAGTGGGGGTTGCCATGCCCTTTCTGGGGACCTTCCCGACCTAAGGATCGAATCCAGGTCTTCCACATTCCAGGCGGATTCTTTACTGTCTGAGCCACCAGGGAAGCCCACATCAGTAAGGTCTTTTTTTCTGAGATTTTGTCTTGTTTTTCCTCTGAAACATATATCTTTATTTCCTCATTATTTTTGTCTCTCTGTATTTGTTTCAAGTGTTAAACAAAGCTGCTACCTCTCTCAGTCTTGAAGGAGTAGCCTTGTTTAGGTGATAATTCTAGTTGTTCCACCTTTTCTTAGTTATGGGTTGTCTCTCAGATCTTTGTTGCTTTCAATTCCACATGATTTATTCTTGATATGCTCCTTTTGTTAGGATTTTGCCTAGAGGAGTTTCATTTAATACCTAGTTTTAGGCTGATTTGATGCCAGACCTTCAGGAAGCGGCTGTTAACACTTGCAGATACAAACAGTCCAGTGAGGCTTCAATCCTAATCCCTGCTGGCCTTCAGGCCAGGAGATAATGGAGGTGTCACCTGGGCAATAGTTGCAAAATAAGGAAGTCTTCTGGCCAAGGTACAAGCCCCTTCTGGGGGGTCTCTGAGCTGTAACAGACCAAGGAAGTGCATAAAGATGGTGTCTTCCTCAGTTTATTCTCTGAAAGCACCTCCTTAGCCTCTACATGTGAGGGAAGCCTGGAGACTCCCCTTCAGCGTGAGGGTAAATAAACAAACCTTATTGTCTGGAAGACTTGGTTGTGTTTGACTGTGCTGCTTTCGCAGTGCCCTGTTGATGGTGGCCTGCCAAGAACTTTTTTTTTTTTTCTTTTATTGATTGTTATAGTGTCAAAGAGCTCAGGAATTACAGCCCCCTTGGCCATCAAGGCCAGGTGAACAAGGACTGTCCTCTGTGTGGATTGCAGTCTTGCTCTCTTTAGGTTGGTAGGTAGGGAGTGTAAGGTATAGGGCTTGCTCTCTTGCTTTAGGAAGGCAGCAGGGAAAATGGCTTCAGCAGTGCAGTATGAGGGTGCCTTTTCTATGCCCACATCAGCTTTAGGCTGGGAGCAGAATGACAATACCCTTAGCAAGGGGGTAAAGAAGCATCACAGCTGCCCACACTTGCAGACTTTCTCTAAGGAGCAAGAGAATGCGCCAGCCATTTGTGCTTGCCCACCTCAGCAGGGGGGCAGGGGAGTACTGCAACCACTAGAACTTGCTGGCTTCAGCAGTGCAGTGGGATAGTGCCATGATTGCGTGCCCCTGAGTAAAAGCTTGCCCACCTGGGCTAGCAGCAATGGTTTCTGTCAGTTCCACTATCTCTGGGGAGCATTTCCACCATCCCTTTCCCCTCCAGCCAATGCTTTTAGATATAAAAATACGTACAGTTTTGGCACCTTTCAAACTGCTATTATTTCATGGGGTGTCAGAGAGAGACTGAGATTACATGAACCCTTTCAGAGAAGAGTGTCAGTTTCCTATAGCACTTTGGACATTGCCTTCATTTGTTTTCCAAGTCAGATGTTTTGAGAGTTTTTCTCTTTTGTATAGATCCCAGGGACTCGGGTGCCTACAGTTCATTCCTCTGAGAGAAATGTCTGTCAGCTGAGATCTCTCCCTATTGTGTGTTACCTTGCTGGGGGTAAGGGTTTTGGTAAGATAATTCTCTGCCTCTCCTAGCTGTCTCCATGTGGTCCTTTTTATCCTCCATTGTGGAGCTAGTTTTCAGGTTCTCTTCAGAGAATCAATCTATATTTAGCTGTATATTTGTTGTGTCCATGGGAGAAGGTAAGCTCAGGCTCTTCTTACACTGCCATCTTAAACTACTCCTTTTATTTCTCTTATACTTGTTCTATAAATGAGAATGTACTAGTTTTCTAGGGCTGTGGTGGCAATGAAATGCCACGGTCTAAGTGGCTTAAAGACAGACATTTATTTTTCACAATCATAGAGGCTACAAATCCAGGATCAAAGTGTCAAAAAGTTAGGTTTCTTCTGAGGCCTCCCTCTTCTTATATGGATTAGGACCCACCCTAACCATCCTATTTTAAATTAACTACCTCTTCTAAGAATAGAGTTTCCAAATGTAGTCACATTCTGAGGTGCCGGAGTTTAGAGCTTCAACATCTGAATTTTCATTTCAGTTCAGTCCCTCAGTCGTATCCAACTCTTTGTGACCCCGTGGACTGCAGCACGCCTTCCCTGTCAATCACTGCTTCCAGAGCTTGCTCAAACTCAGGTCCATCGAGTCGGTGATGCCATCCCACCATCTCATCCTCTGTCATCCCCATCTCCTCCTGCCTTCAGTCTTTCCCAGCATCAGGGTCTTTTCCAGTGAGTCCATTGTCCGCTTTCCCTGGTGGCTCACATGGTAAAGAATCTGCCTGCGCTATGGGATACCCGGGTTCAGTTCCTAGGCTGGGAAGATCCCCTGGAGAAGGGAAGGTAGTGAATGAAGCAAGATCCCTAGGATGGGGAAGAGGATCCTGGAAACTCTGAGGTGTTTGCTTACTGCTGCAGCTTGGCCTTGTTTCAGATCCAGGCTTTCCCACTAATGTGTGAGCCTTATCTGATTAAAAGACTTACTGGTTCATTCAGTCACACACAGGTATCAACCTCCACCTCACATCAGCACATGGTAAAAAATCTGCCTACAGTGCAGGAGACCCCCAGGTTTGATCCCTGGGTCAGGAAGATCCCCTGGAGAAAAGAATGGCAAGCCACTCCAGTGTTCTTTCCTGGAGAATTCCATGGACAGAGGGGCCTGGCCAGCTATAGTTCCTGGGGTCACAAAGAGCTGGACTAACACATATCAGCTTATCTGAATTTTAGGGAAACATAGTTCAAGTCATAATGTGATAAGGGCATTTATCACACACAATTTTTGTGATGATTAGACATAACTGATATAAGAGTGTAACACAGCTTGGCACATGTGCTTTAAAAAGTCAGGCTTATTATGATCTTTTGAGTTATTATAATAAATGAAGTGAGATAAGATTCTACTGCCCTGATACATTTTTGCTTACTATAGTCTGGCAGATTAAAGGGAACACACTGACTGGTAAATTATATATTTTTTATGAGCCAGAACCTCTGATTCTGCAATAATTATTTAAATAAATGGCTTCCCACATAAGACTCATAAAAGAATCCATAAAGGCACCAGGTCTCAAACCTGACATCCTTCTTGCAGTGAAACGTAAATGAGTCCTATTGGATAGGAGAGGAGAAAAAGAAAGTAGAAGAAGTTTTTAAACTTGATCAAGACCATTTATCATTATTTTTACCTTCACAGATTTGGTTTATGTTCCCTGGTTTAAAAGTATTTTAAATTGCCTCATTGAATGTGACAAGTATTAATTTCCCTTTTCTTCCTGAAGTGTAATACTTTTAGCTTTTATGTTTAGGTCAGTAACAATTTTTAAATTCATTTTATTGAGATATAGTTGATGTATAATATTATGTTCATTTCTTCTACACAACAAATTGATTCTGTTATATATATACACATTATTTTTCATATTCTTTCCATTATAATTGATCACAGGATGTTCTGGGTTTTTTAAATTTATTGATTTTTAGTTGAAGAATATTGGCTTTAGAGTATTCTGTTGGTTTCTGACAAACATCAATATGAATCAATCATAAGTATACATATGTCTCCTCCCCCTTAAAACTCCCTCCCACCTTCCTCCCCATTGTACCCCTCTAGGTTGTTACAGAGCAGTGATTTGAGTTCCGAGTCATACTGCAAATACCACTGTCTATCTATTTTACATATGTTAATGTATGTTTCCATGTTACTCTCTCCTTACATCTCTCTCCTTTCTCCCACACCCATCAGGTCTGTAAGTCTCTTCTATAAGTCTGTATCACAAGATATTGAATATAGTCCTTGTACTATACACTGGGACCTTGTTGTTTATTGACGCTATATATAATAGTTTGCATCTGCTAATCCCAAACTCCAAATCCATTGCTCCCTCAACTCCCTCTCTCTTGGCAACCATAGGTCTCTTCTCTATGTTTGTGCATCTTTTTCTGTTTCATAGATATGGTCATTTGTGTCATACTTTAGATTCCACATATAAATGATACCATATAGTATTTATCTTTCTCTTTCTGACTTAGTTCATTTAGAATGATGATCTCTAGTTCCATTCATGTTGCTGCATATGGCATGCTTTAATTCTTATTTTATAGCTGAGTAGTATACCACTCTATATATGTATCATATCTTTATCTATTCATCTGTCAATGGATATTTAGGTTGTTTCTATGTCTTGGCTCTTGTATATAGTGCTGCTATGAGCAAAGGAGTACGTGTATCTTTCTAAATTATATATATATATATATTTTTTTTTTTCTGGATATATGCCCAGAAGTGTGATTTCTCGATCATATGGAAATTACTTTTATTTTTTGGAGCAACTTCCATGCTGTTTTCCATAGTGGCTATGCCAGTTTACATTTCCACCAACAATGTAGCAGGATTTTCTTTTTTTCACACACTCTCCAGCATGTGATTTTTTTAGATTTTTAAATTATAGTCATTCTGACCAGTGTGAAGTGGTACTTCATTGTAGTTTTCATTTGCATTTCTCTAATAATTAGTGATGTTGAGCATCATTTCATGTGCCTTTAGGCACATCTGGATAGTACAGGGAGTGTGGAGGGAGGGGGGTTCAGGATGGGGAACACGTGTATACCTGTGGCGGATACATGTTGATGTATGGCAAAACTGATACAATATTGTAAAGGAATTAACCTCCAATTAAAATAAATAAATTTATATTTTTTAAAAAAGAGAATATTTTCTTTGGAGAAATGGGTCAGTGACATTTGAGTTAAGTTTTTCTGCATGGTGGAGGAGAATCAAGGTTTATTATTTTCCATCCAGTTATCCCACAGAGTGGGCTTACCTGATAGCTCAGTTGGTACAGAATCCACTTGCAATGCAGGAGATCCCAGTTTGATTCCTGGGTCAGAAAGATCTGCTGGAGAAGGGAAAGGCTACCCACTCCAGTATTCTTGGGCTTCCCTTGTGGCTCAGCTGGTAAAGAATCTGCCTGCAGTGTGGGAGACCTGAGTTCCATCTATGGATTGGGAAGATCCCCTGGAGAAAAGAAAGGCTACCACTCCAGTATTCTGGCCAGGAGAATACCACGAACTGCATAGTCCATGGGGTCGCAAAGAGTCAGACAAAACTGAGCAAATTTCACTTAGTCATCTCACAGAGAATGTGGAAACACTCTTTTCTGAATGAATTTCTTTGATACCATAACATACATTTACATATATTGCCTCTATATAAATTATAAACATTGTAAGATAATAATATAGTTTTTAGCAGCTGTATAAAAAGCAGAGACATTGCTTTGCCAACAAAGGTCTATCTAGTCAAAGCTATGTTCTTTCCAGTAGTCATATATGGAGGTGAGAGTTGGACTATAAAGAAAGCTGAGTACTGAAGAATTGATGCTTTTGAACTGTGATGTTGAAGAAGACTCTGAGAGTCCCTTGGACTCCAAGGAGATCAAACCAATCAATCCTAAAGGAAATCAGTCTTGGATATTCATTGGAAGGAAGGACTGATGCTGAAACTGAAAACTTCAATATTTTGGCCACCTGATGAGAAGAACTGACTCATTAGAAAAGACCCTGATGCTGGGAAAGACTAAAGGCAGGAGGAGAAGAGTATGATACAGGATGTGGTGTTTGGGTGGCATCACCAACTCGATGGACACAAATTTGGCCAAGCTCTTGGAGTTGGTGATGGACAAGGAAGCCTGACATGCTACAGTCCATGGGTTGCAAAGAGTCGAACATGACTGAGTGACTGAACTGAAGTAATGATTATTAAAGAAATAATTATTAGGGACAAATTTTTGTCAGCAAAAAAGACCGGGAACAGACAAGCCTACTGTGCCTCAGATCAGTTCAGTTCAGTTCAGTTCAGTTCCTCAGTCCTGTCCGAATCTTTGCAACCCTGTGAATCGCAGCACACCAGGCCTCCCTGTCCATCACCAACTCCTGGAGTTCACTCAGACTCACGTCCATCGAGTCAGTGATGCCATCCAGCCATCTCATTCTCTGTCATCCTCTTCTCCTCCTGCCCCCAATCCCTCCCAGCATCAGAGTCTTTTCCAATGAGTCAACACTTCACATGAGGTGGCCAAACAATTGGAGTTTCAGCTTTAGCATCATTCCCTCCAAAGAAATCCCAGGGCTGATCTCCTTCAGAATGGACTGGTTGGATCTCCTTGCAGTCCAAGAGACTCTCAAGAGTCTTCTTCAACACCACAGCTCAAAAGCATCAATTCTACAGCGCTCAGTCTTCTTCACAGTCCAGCTCTTATATCCATACATGACTTCCTGGAAAAATCATAGCCTTGACTAGACAGAACTTAGTTGGCAAAGTAATGTCTCTGCTTTTGAATATGCTATCTAGGTTGGTTATAACTTTTCTTCCAAGGAGTAAGTGTCTTTTAATTTCATGGTTGCAGTCACCATCTGCAGTGATTCTGGAGCCCAGAAAAATAAAGTCGTATACTGTTTCCACTGTTTTCCCATCTATTTCCCATGAAGTGATGGGACCTGATGCCATGATCTTAGTTTTCTGAATGTTGAGCTTTAAGCCAACTTTTTCATTCTCCTCTTTCACCGTCATCAAGAGGCTGTTTAGTTCCTCTTCACTTTCTGCCATAAGGGTGGTGTCATCTGCATATCTGAGGTTATTGATATTTCTCCCGGCAATCTTGATTCCAGCTTGTGTTTCTTCCAGTCCAGCGTTTCTCATGATGTACTCTGCATATAAGTTAAATAAGCAGGGTGACAATATACAACCTTGATGTTCTCCTTTTCCTATTTGGAACCAGTCTGTTGTTCCATGTCCAGTTCTAACTGTTGCTTCTTGACCTGCATACAGATTTCTCAAGAGGCAGGTCAGGTGGTCTGGTATCCCATCTCTTTCAGAATTTTCCACAGTTTACTGTGATCCACACAGTCAAAAGCGACTGAACTGAACTGAATTGAACTGAACTGATCTGAGGCACAGTAGGCTCGTCAGCTCCTGGTCTGTTTTGCTGACTATGCCTTGGCATAGTCAGTAAAGCGGAAATAGATATTTTTCTGGAACTCTCTTGCTTTTCCCACGATCCAGCGGATGTTGGCAATTTGATCTCTGTTTCCTCTGCCTTTTCTAAAACCAGCTTGAACATCTGGAAGTTCAAGGTTCACATACTTCTGAAGCCTGGCTTGGAGAATTTTGAGCATTACTTTACTAGAATGTGAGATGAGTACAATTGCATGGTAGTTTGAGCATTCTTTGGCATTGCTTTTCTTTGGGATTGCAATGAAAATGGACCTTTTCCAGTCCTGTGGCCACTGATTAGTTTTCCTAATTTGCTGGCATATTGAGTGCAGCACTTTCACAGCATCATCTTTCAGGATTTGAAACAGCTCAACTGGAATTCCATCGCCCCTGCTAGCTTTGTTTGTAGTGATGTTTTCTAAGGCCCACTCTACTTCACTTTCCAGGATGTCTGGCTCTAGATGAGTGATCACACTGTCATGATTATCTGGGTCGTGAAGATCTTTTTTTGTTCTGTGTATTCTTGCCACCTCTTCTTAATATCTTCTGCTTCTGTTAGGTCCGTACCATTTCTGTCCTTTATTGAGCTTATCTTTGCATGAAACATTCCCTTGGTATCTCTAATTTTCTTGAAGAGATCTCTAGTCTTTCCCATTCTGTTCTTTCCCTCTATTTCTTTGCACTGATCACTGAAGGCTTTCTTATCTCTTCTTGCTATTCTTTGGAACTCTGCATTCAGATGCTTATATCTTTCCTTTTCTCCTTTGCTTTTCGCTTCTCTTCTTTTCTCAGCTATTAGTAAGGCCTCCCCAGACAGCCATTTTGCTTTTTTGCACTTCTTTTCCATGGGGATGGTCTTGATCCCTGTCTCCTGTACAGTGTCACGAACCTCATTCCATAGTTCATCAGGCACTCTATCTATCAGAGCTAGGCCCTTAAATCTATTTCTCACTTCCAGTGTATAATCATAAGGGATTTGATTTAGGTCATACCAGAATGGTCTAGCAGTTTTCCCTACTTTCTTCAATTTAAGTCTGAATTTGGTAATAAGGAGTTCATGATCTGAGCCACAGTCAGCTCCCGGTCTTGGTTTTGTTGACCGTACAGAGCTTCTCCATCTTTGGCTGCAAAGAATATAATCAATCTGATTTCGGTGTTGACCATCTGGTGATGTCCATGTGTAGAGTCTTCTCTTGTGTTGTTGGAAGAGGGTGTTTGCTATGACCAGTGCATTTTCTTGGTAAAGCTATATTAGCCCTGCTTCATTCTGCATTCCAAGGCCAAATTTGCCTGTTACTGCAGGTGTTTCTTGACTTCCTACTTTTGCATTCCAGTCCGCTATAATGAAAAGGACATCTTTTTGGCGTGTTAGTTCTAAAAGGTCTTGTAGGTCTTCATAAAACCGTTCAACTTCAGCTTCTTCAGCATTACTTGTTGGGGCATAGACTTGGATAACTGTGATATTGAATGGTTTGCCTTGGAGACGAACAGAAATCATTCTGTCTTTTTTGAGATTGCATCCAAGTACTGCATTTCGGACTCTTTTGTTGACCATGATGGGTACTCCATTTCTTCTGAGGGATTCCTGCCTGCAGTAGTAGATATAATGGTCATCTGAGTTAAATCCACCCATTCCAGTCCATTTTAGTTCACTGATTCCTAGAATGTCGACGTTCAGTCTTGCCATCTCTTGTTTGACCACTTCCTATTTGCCTTGAATCATGGACTTGACATTCCATGTTGCTATGCAATATTGCTCTTACAGCATCAGACCTTGCTTCTATCACCAGTCACATCCACAGCTGGGTATTATTTTTGCTTTGGCTCCATCTCTTCATTCTTTCTGGAGTTATTTCTCCACTGATCTCCAGTAGCATATTGGGCACCTACTGACCTAGGGAGTTCCTCTTTCAGTATCCTATCATTTTGCCTTTTCATACTGTTCATGGGGTTCTCAAGGCAAGAATACTGAAGTGGTTTGCCATTCCCTTCTCCAGTGGACCACATTCTGTCAGATCTCTCCACCATGACCCGCCCGTCTTGAGTTGACCCATGGGCATGGGTTAGTTTCATTGAGGTAGACAAGGCTGTGGTCCTAAGGTGATTAGGTTGACTAGTTTTCTGTGAGTATTGTTTCAGTGTGTCTGCTCTCTGATGCCCTCTTGCAACACCTACCATCTTACTTGGGTTTCTCTTACCTTGGGTGTGGGGTATCTCTTCACAGCTGATCCAGCAAAATGCAGCCACTGCTCCTTACCTTGGACTAAGGGTATCTCCTCACTGCTGCCCTTCCTGACTTTCAACGTGGGATAGCTCCTCTAGGCCCTCTTGTGCCCGTGCAGCCACCCGTACCTCAGAATTTGGCAATAAAGAGTTCATGATCATGCCTCAGATCATGAAATCTTTATTGCCAAATTCAGACTTAAATTGAAGAAAGTGGGAAAGACCACTAAACTATTCAAGTATGACAAAAATAAAATCCTTTATGATTATACAGTGGAAGTGAGAAATAGATTTAGGGGACTAGATCTGATAGACAGAGTACATCATGAGCTATGGACAGAGGTTCGTGACATTGTACAGGAGACAGGGATCAAGACCATCCCCGTGGAAAAGAAATGCAGAAAAGCAAAATGACTGTCTGGGGAGGCCTTACTAATAGCTGAGAAAAGATAAGAAGTGAAAAGCAAAGGAGAAAAGGAAAGATATAAGCATCTGAATGCAGAGTTCCAAAGAATAGCAAGGAGAGATAAGAATGCCTTTCTCAGCGATCAATGCAAAGAAAGAGAGGAAAATGATAGAATGGGAAAGACTAGAGATTTCTTCAAGAAAATTAGAGATACCAAGGGAACATTTCATGCAAAGATAAGCTCAATAAAAGACAGAAAATGTATGGACCTGACAGAAGCAGAAGCTATTCAGAAAATGTGGCAAGAATACACAGAAGAACTTTACAAAAAAGATCTTCATGACCAGTTAATTATGATGCTGTGATCACTCACCTAGAGCCAGGGATCCTGGAATGTGAAGTCAAATGGACCTTAGGAAGCATCACAACAAACAAAGCTAGAAGGAGTGATGGAATTCCAGTTGAGCTATTTGAAATCCTGAAAGATGATGCTGTGAAAGTGCTGCTCTCAATATGCTAGCAAATTTGGAAAAGGTCACTTTTCATTCCAATCCCAAAGAAAGGCAATGCCAAAGAATGCTCAAACTACCATGCAATTGCACTCATCTCACATGCTAGTAAAGAAATGGTCAAAATTCTCCAAGCCAGGCTTTAACAATATGTGAACCTTGAACTTCCAGATGTTCAAGCTGGTTTTAGAAAAGGCAGAGGAACCAGAGCTCAAATTGCCAACATCCACTGGATCATGGAAAAAGCAAGAGAGTTCCACAAAAGCATCTATTTCTGCTTTATTGACTATGCCAAAGCATTTGACTGTGTGGATCACAAGAAACTGTGGAAAATTATGAAAGAGATGGGAATGCCAGGCCACCTGACCTGCCTCTTGAGACACCTATATGCAGGTCAGGAAGCAACAGTTAGAACTGGACATGAAACCACAGACTGGATCCAAATAGGAAAAGGAGGATGTCAAGGCTGTATATTGTCACCCTGCTTATTTAACTTCTATGCAGAGTACATCATGAGAAATGCTGGGCTGGAGAGAGAGAAACACAAGCTGGAGTCAAGATTGCTGGGAGAACTATCAATAACCTCAGATATGCAGATGACACCACTCTTATGGGAGAAAGTGAAGAAGAAAGAACTAAAGAGCCTATTGATGAAAGTGAAAGAGGAGAGTGAGAAAGCTGGCTTACAGCTTGACATTCAGAAAACTAAGATCATGGCATTTGGTCACATCACTTCATGGGAAATAGATGGAGAAACAGTGGAAACAGTGAGAGACTTTATTTTAGGATGCTCCAAAATCACTTCAGATGGTGATTGCAGCCATGAAATTAAAAGACACTTACTTCTTGGAAGGAAAGTTATGACCAACCTAGACAGCATATTCAAAAGCAGAGACATTACTTTGCGAACAAAGGTCTGTCTAGTCAAGACTATGGTTTTTCCAGTAGTCATGTATGGATGTGAGAGGTGGACTATAAAGAAAGCTGAGCACTGAAGAATTGACGTTTTGAAATGTGGTGTTGGAGAAGACTTTTGAGAGTCCCTTGGACTGCAAGGAGATCCAACCAGTCCACCCTAAAGGAGATCGGTCCTGGGTGTTCATTGGAAGGACTGATGTTGAAGGTGAAACTCCACTATTTTGACCACCTGATGTGAAAAGCTGACTCATTTTAAAAGACTCTGATGCTGAGAAAGATTGAGGGCAGCAGGAGAAGGGAATGGCAGAAGTTGAGATGGTTGGATGGCATCACCAACTCAATGGACATGAGTTTTGTAGGCTCCAGGAGTTGGTGTTGGACAGGGAAGCCTGAGGTGCTTCAGTTTTGGGGTAGCACAGAGTGGAACACAACCAAGTGACTGAACTGAAATGAACTGAAAATAAAATATTTTCTTTGTGTACTCAGATATTTATCATTACAAAAATTTATTTTTTATTCTGAAGATTAGAGTTTGTATCTGACAATGTTTTTCTGTTTCTTCCCTGGTGGCTCAGATAGTAAAGAATCTTCCTGCAAAGTAGCAGACCTGGGTTCAATTCCTGGGTCTGGAGGATCCCCTGGAGTAGGGGGGAATAGCAACCCACTCCATATTCTTTCCTTCAGAATCCCATGGACAATAGGAACTTGCCAGACCTCAGTCCATGGGGTTGCAGAGTCAGACACAACTGAGCAACTAACACATCATTTTTCCTTTGTCCATACAAGGCCTTTTGCATTGTTTATTTTAGTTCAAGTCTGCTGAAAATTAGTTACCTTGTTTTTCTTTATCTGAAAATGTGAATAATAACCTTCATCCTTAAAATACAGTTTTTCTGGATAAAAATTATGTGCTTACACATCTTTTTAATACAGTAACTTTTTAATACAGTAACATAATACAGTTTTATGCTTCATGCATTTTGATGAAAAGTTAGCAATTAATCATATTGCTCTCCTCTGTATGTAATGTGTCATTTTTCATTTGCCACTTCTGATGTTTGCTTTTCATCTCTGACTTTCAACATTGTGACTGTGATGTTGCCAAGCTTGAGCTTCGTTTTGTTTATTATGATTGATGTTCATTTTGTATCTTGGATATGGAAATTTCTTGTCAAATTTGGGGAATTTTGTGGCATTTTATCTCAAATTCTTTTCCACAGTTTCTCTCTCTTTTCTTTGTAATATTCCTTTTACACATATGTGTAATGACCATATTTGTATACAATATCCAGTGATCTTTTGCTGTCATCTGACAAGTCCCCAAAACTCTGTTCTTTATTTTTGTATTTTCTATCTAGTATTTACTTCTGTACTTTCTATTAATCCATCTTCTAAATCTATTTCTCTTTATTTTGCCATTTCAATTTTACTGTAAAATCACCTACCTTTTAAAAATTTCTCAGTTTTAAGATTCTTATTTGAAATTGCAATTATCAGCTGAAATCCACTCACTCTGTTTTGCGGTTACAATTTACTGAACATGCTCTATTTTCCTACATTGCAGATAGTTAAAATAGCTGCTTTTAAATCTTGTGAGTTTACTTAAACATCTGGTTCATCACACAGCCACACTTTTACAGATTGTGATTTCTTTCTTGAGTATGGATTTTTGGATGGTTTCCCAAACATTATGAATATGAGGCTCAGGAAATTCTGTATCGTGTAGTTCTTCGAGAGTGTTCTTTTCTTTGTTTTAGAAGAAAATTTTCTTGACTGAGCTGAATATTTTCTTCTCTGGTCCTTTGTTTTTCAGGATTCCTCTACTCCCTTCAACGTTCATAAGATATTCAAACTTTTCTCTCCCCATTCAAGGAATATTGTACATTTTTTTCGTAGGTGCTTCCACCAATTTTGTGTCTGCCTCATGAGAAGCTAGCTACAGGTGAAAACTGTGGAAGGAGAACTTTCTTGCATAGATCCTTCTAGCCTATCCTTCATACACTCATTCTTCAATAGGCAGGTTGCTTTTGTTCACTTCTCAGTACATTCAGAAGTTGCTTTTGTATTGTGTTCCAGATTTAACAATAGCTTTTCTGCAGAAGATATTCCAGTCTGATCAGTGTCAAATGTAAAAGTTGCATAAATTTCTTGTTGCACATATGAAATTGTAGACTAATAAAGTGTAGAACATTATATCAAGTATGCAAATAAACAGGTATGAACAATGAAATAGTAACTATGCTGAACAAGACTGAGCAGAATTGTCTTCCAGCTATACTAAGTTATAGAAACATTTGAAAATGAAAAAAGTAAAAGTGTTAGTCGCTCAGTTATGTCCGACTCTTTCTGACATCATGGACTGTAACCCACCAGGCTCCTCTGTCCATGTAATTCTCCAGGAAGAATACTGGAATGGGTAGCCATGCCTTTCTCCAGAGAATTTCCCCATCTAGGGATCAAACACAGGTCTCCTGCACTGCAGGCAGATTCTTTACCATCTGAAACATTTATGTGAGCTAAATTCAATCAATAGCACAAATACTGAGACAAAAATGAAAGGCTATTTTCAGACTAAACTTCAAAGTTTCTAGTATACTGGAAACAAAGCCATGGTGATACCTTTGACTTCTGTATTATTTTATGCATAGAGCCCCAGAATAGGCTGCAATCATGTTGTTAGACTGTGGGGTAGTGGAGGTGATGGTGGTAACAATGGCGATGACAGGAGTGGTACCAGTGATGGCAGTGCTGTTAGTGGTGTTAGTTGTTGTGAGAATATTATTATTGATGATGCTGGTTGGGTAGGGATGGAAATAGAGAAAATTATAATGTTATAGTGTTTAAATCTGAGAGAAATGATTTGAATAAATGATTAGATAACAGGTTCCACAAAAGGCTGAATTTCACCTATTTCTACATTGGGAAAGATCAAGTAAAAGTTATGTTTACCTCAACTTAAGTTATGAAACTATAATATCTAGTGAGCTTCATTTAACCAATTTGTAATGTTTTCCAAGGCAAATTTGATTGTTTCTTAAGACCAAAGACCTTACTCTCTAGACCATATCTGTATTCTCTCTCTCACTGTGTCCCTGTAACATTTGGTTCATATTTTTAAAAATATTTTTTATCTTGTCATAACAAACATTCAGATTTTTATGTTATTTATTTGAGAATGAAGAGAGGAGTATTCTTTTTTATGCCCTGAATTACCTTACATAATGTTTTGAGTGCTGTTCAAATAGATAGGGAAACAATGGAAAGAGTGACATACTTTATTTTGAGGGGGCTCCAAAATTACTGCAGATGGTGACTGCACCCATGAAATTAAAAGATGCTTGCTCCTTGCAAGAAAAGTTATGACCAACCTAGTCAGCATATTAAAAAGCAGAGACATTACTTTGCCAACACAGTACAGTTTAGTCAAAGCTATGGTTTTCTCCAGTACTCATGTATGGATGTGAGAGTTGGACTATAAAGAAAGCTGAGCACCGAAGAATTGATGTTTTGAACTGTGGTGTTGGAGAAGACTCTTGAGAGTCCCTTGGACAGCAAGGAGATCCAACCAGTCCATCCTAAAATAAATCAGTCCTGAATATTCACTGGAAGGATTGATGTTGAAGCTGAAACTCCAAAACTTTGGCCACCTGATTGGAAGAACCGACTCATTGGAAAAGACCCTGATGTTGGGAAAGATTGAACGTGGGAGGAGAAGGGGACGGCAGAGGATGAGATGGTTGGATGGCATCACCGACTCAATGGACATGACTTTGAGTAAGTTCCAGTAATTGGTGATGGACAGGGAGGCCTGGTGTGCTGCAGTCCATGAGGTCGCAAAGATTCAGACACAACTGAGTGACTGAAATGAACCGAACTGATGCTCAAAGGTATGGAGTTTAACCATGGTTTAGAGTATGCAAAAATGTTACATTTTTTTCCATTTTTTCCATAAAGTAAATTAATTTTACTCTGAAATGCATAATAATGATTGACTAGAAATATTTTGTAAAATATTTAATCACCTTCCTTTCTACCTACATTCACTCAATGTTCATCAGTAATCTGCACAGCAAAACAAATATTGATTCCCCTTAGATTTGCCCCATGTCTCTTGGCTCTCAGAATCCTATGACATTAGCACACATAAACATTTGAAATGCTAAGACATGAGGTTTCCATGCTGTGCTTCATGGCTGAGGTAGGAAAGTGATGCCCAAGGTCCAGGCGAAATAGGAAAACCACTGAGCTATCCATTTGCTTCTCTGATTTCTCCTTACCAAAATCATGCAATACAAAGAAGCATGTAGATCTGGTAATCATAAGACCTGTCAAGCTTTTATTTTTCCCCTTCCCAATATAAAGATAGCTCCTCTGTTTCTTATGTTTGCTTTTCTTTCCCCGCCACCTCCATCTATTTTAGAATTATCCTACCCTGGGGTCTCAGAACTGAGCATAATGGCTATCTTAGAAGGAGATTATCCTTCAGAAACCTGTGTTTTTCCTGTTTCTAATCTTCCTTTCATACTGTTTATACTGATGCTGGGAAAGATTGAGGGCAAGAGGAGAAAGAGACGACAGAGGATGAGATGGTTGGATGGCATCACTGACTCAGTGGACATGGGTTTGGGTAGACTCTGGCACTTGGTGATGGACAGGGAGGCCTGGTGTGTTGCAGTTCATGGGGTTGCAAAGAGTCGGACATGACTGAGCAACTGAGCTGAATCTCCCTTTCACTGAGACAATACAAATCGGGCCAAGTGATTGAAGTGAGGGAATGTAAGGGAAATACATACAGCAACAAATTACTAGTAAGACCTTGAGAAATCGCTCTGCTGCATACTCAGTGAAAGACTGTTTGTGAAATCAGTGTACATAAATTTAGTTTAGATGTGAAGAGAAATGTTAATTTAAATTTGAGTGACAAGTGGGAAGAAATCAATCTATTAGCTTCATTTTTTTCTCATGTTCTTTAAATTATCAATCATTTGTGTTTTTATTAAAATTTTCAAGGTCCTTTACAGTTACTACTCTCTAAAACTAAGAGACTTTTTAACAGCTGAGTAATACTCCATTGTGTATATGTACCACAGCTTTCTTATCCATTCATCTGCTGATGGACATCTAGGTTGTTTCCATGTCCTGGCTATTATAAACAGTGCTGCGATGAACATTGGGGTACATGTGTTTCTTTCAATTCTGGTTTCCTCTGT